>NW_006408618.1:2553402-2566126 GCF_000296735.1 Chrysochloris asiatica
CTACAAACTAAAACCAATAAGATTAAGCTCCAATTTCTCAGCAGAAATCATACAAGCAAAAAAAAAAAAAAGCAATGGGGCGGTTGGCATATATAAAACTCTGTTGCTGTTTTGTTAACTCACTTTGGTAAGTACAATTGGGGTCTTAAACGCTTATGAGCAGCAGCTATTAATCTCTCTCTGTCTGCAGGGAAAAAAGAGTAATAAAAATCAAAGATATATGGAAACAATTAGTTCAATGGACTAATGGACAATGCAAACATCAATCTTCAAGACCCTGAGACAAAAAATGGTAGTCAGCTACTACTACCATCTGCTCTAAATATATTGTCCTTGATAGAGTAGGAGAAAATGTGGAACCAAACTCAAAACATAAGAGAACAGGCTTACTGATCAAGTAGACACTGGTGGAACCCCAAAGTTATGGCCCTTAGTAAACCCTTCAAGTCTGGAACTGAACTCACCTCCATGGCTCAATTTTCAGCCAAATGATAGACATGTCTATAAGGGAACAATAACATTTATGAGGTATGCAAACCTCAGAATAATCAACTACTTGAGATCAAAAGGGCAGCATTTACCCTAGGACAAAGTTTGGAAAGGTTAGGAAAGAAGGAGGACTGGAAATAGGAAACAGAGAGAGGAAGTAGGATAAATGATGTTACATTGAGGGATTATAATCAGTTAGATGAAGCAAAATTGTGTAGGAATTGTTGAATGTAAAACTGATAATCTACTCCTTCACCCAATTCACAATAAAAAGTTTTTTAAAAAATGATAAGTAGAGTCACAGCCAACGGATTATTGGAAACTCTAGAAATGAGCTGAAAGAGAAACAGTGAAAACTATTACTGCTGAAAATCATGGAAAATATTTTGAATTGGCTGTCAGAAGGATTAAAAAATTCAGTATCTATAAAGAATGTATTGTGCCTTGAGTAGCATTTCTACTCACTGTTAACATCATAGTTTCTATAATGGCAATTGCTGTTTTACTCCACAGACAATGAGAACTATGCAGCAGAATATATTTCCATTTGGGGTTGTTCCAAGAAAGCACAAAATCAACTTTCTATGCACATCTGTGACACACATCACATCCCCTTGTCTATATCTACTGTTTTTGTTTAATTTTAAGTAATATTTTGCAACTGAATTGCTTCTTTTTTCATTAGATACATTCTCATAGATGCTTCAATACATCAACAAATAATTATAAATTGAGTTGGAGTTCAAAGCAAGACATTTTGTTAACCTATGTGGACTGATGTAGCAGTTTGAACAAATTACAACTATCAGCAATCTCATTAATGGCATTTCCATTTCGGGCAGGTGGGCAGAATTTTCCACCCTTAATGTTGAAAGAAATATATTTCCTAAATTAATAATTTATTTTTAAGGATCTCACAAAGATCAAATACGTGCTATAATCAAAGGCAAATCTACATTGGTTTCCTAGGGCTGTAACAACAAAGTACCACAAATTGGGTGACATATATATAATTTATTGTTCATAGTCCTGGATGCGCTTTTGTTTTCCTCTCTTCCAAAACCAGTATTTGGTTAGAGTTAGGATCCATCCTACTCTAGTATGACTTCATACTAACTTAACTGAAAACCCTGTTTTCAAAAGCAGGTCACATTTGTTTATGTGGTCAACTGATTGGAAGAAATTCATATCTGTGCCCATTCCAAAGAAAGATGATCCACATTTGGTAATGTGGAAATTGTCAATCAAAATCACACATAAGTAAAATTTTGCTGAAGATAATTTAAAAATGGCTACATCAGTACATCAACAGGGAACTGCCAGAAATCCAAGCATGATTCAGAAGAGAATGAAAGATATCATTGCTAATATTAGATGGATCTTGACTAACGCAGAGAATACCAGAAATATGCTTACATGTGTTTTATTGACTATGAAGAGGCATTCAACTGTGTGGATCATAGCAAACTATGGGTAGTGTTGTGAAGAATAGGGACTCCAGAATACTCGATTGTGCTCATGATGAACATGTACATAGACCAAGTGGAAGTCATTTGAAGAGAACAAGGGGATACTGCCTGGTCATCAAATATGGGCATCAGGATTGTATTATTTCACCATACATATTCAGTCTGTTTGCTGAACAAATAATCTGAGAAGATGGACTATATGAAGAAGAACAGAGCATCAGGATTCGAGGAAGATTCACTAACAACCTGAAATATATAAATGATACATCCTTACTTTCTGAAAGTGAAGGAGACTTAAAGAACTTACTGGTAAAAAGCAAATGCTACAATCTTTAGTATATGTTGTTGTTGTTAAGTACCATCAAGTAGGTTCAGAGACTCATAATGACCCTGCATAGGGTTTCCAAGGAGCAGCTAGTGGGTTTTAAACACAATATAAAACAAAAATCCTCACAAATGGGCCAATAAACAACATCACAATAGAAAGAGAAAAGACTGAAGTTGCCAAGGATTTCATTTTACTTGGACCCACAGTCAATGCCCTTGGAAACAACAATCAGAAAATCAAAGGACATATTGCATTGGGCAAATCTGCTGCAAAAGATTGCTTTAAAGTGTTAAACAGCAAAGATGTTACTTTGAAGACTAAATTGTGTCTGGTCCAAGCCATAGTAGTTTTAATCACCTTATATGCATAGTAGTTTTAATCGCCTTATATGCATGTAAAAGCTGGACAGTGAATAAGGAAAATCAAAGAACTGATAGCTTTGAAATATGATTTCAGTGAAGAATATTAAATATTCCATAGACTGCTAGAAGAACAAACAAATGGCTTGGGATAGATACAGCCAGAATGCTCCTCAGAAGTGAAGATGGTAAAACTTCATCTAATATACTTTGGCTATGTTATCAGGAGGGACCAGTCCCCTGATAAAGATATACTTGGTAAAATAGAGGGTCAACAAAGAAAAGGAAAACCTTCAATGAGATGGATTGACAAGAGTGGTTACAAAAATGGGCTCAAACATAGGAATCATTGTGACAGCAAAAGATTGGGCAAAGCTTTGTTCTCTTGTACATAGGGTTGCTATGAGTCTAAACTAACTTAACAGCACCTAAAACCCTAGCAATGGTTAGAACATCATCATATCTTTTAAGGGAGTACAATTCAATCCGTAACAGTCTGCCCTTGACTCCTCAAAATTCATGTCCTTCCTACTTGTCAAATGCATTCACCCCATCCCAACATCCTCAAGTCTTAACCCATTCCAATATAAACTCTAAGTTTAAAATCTCACCTTCTAAATCTAAATGAAAAATAGATGAAGCACTAATTGTGGTCCATCCCGAGGCAAAATTCCTCTCCTTTGGTGGACTTGTGGATATAAGTTATCTGCTTCCAAAATATAGTGGTGGTACAGATATAGTGGTGGTGGTTGTTGTTAAGTGCCATCGAGTTGGTTCCAACCCATAGCGACCCTGCACAGAGTTTCCAAGGCTGTAAATCTTTACGGGAGCAGAACACCTCATCTTTCTCCTGTGGAGCAGCTGGTGGTTTCGAACTGTTGACCTTGTGGTTCGCAACCCAATTCGTAACTACTACGCTACCAGAGCTCCTTACAGATATAGTGGAGACATTGTTAGGGATTATACCAGAGCAAACCAGCCTTTCCAGAAAACCTCAGGAAGTTAACTAAAGTAAGGATCTTCACCTAGATCATTAACCCTAAAGGAATAGTCATTTCAAGACTGTAGAAAATGATGAAAAATAAAAGACTCTGGTATTTCATTTTCAGAAAGCAGCAAAATTTTGATTTTTTAAAAATTACAGTAAAGTATGCACTCTGAATTTGTTGCTAAATTGTCACCTGTCTATTCACCAAACATAGCCATGGTGCCTATTTACTGGTGTAAAAGACATGAACAAAACACATTCTGAGTCCTAAAGAAGGTCACAGATAGGGGGCAGACCAGCCTGGAAGTGCTGTTGCTGACATGACTTTGCAGAAAGAAAGGCACACAGGTGGATTCTGACTCAGATTGGAATTAGCGCAGCTGCCTTGAAGTGACTCAAGTAAATCTTGGAGAACCCAGACACAGTCTGGACCTCTGTGAGAGAGAGAGAGGCAAATGGTTGCTGGACAGTGAGTGAGGGAGTCACTGGTGCTTCTGTCACTCAGGGAATTCTGGAAAGAGGACGGTGAAGAAGAGTAGCGAGAAAAAAGACTAAAGTAGCTATCATGAGTGAGCTTTTGTTATCAAGTTAAGGTCTTGGGACTTTATCCTGAATTTACTGAGGAAATGTGGAAAGGTTTAAGCAGAATGTGATAGGATTAGATTTATGTTTTGAGGAGGAAAATATCACTTTGGCTGAATGCAAGAGAATTAACAGGGTGAAATCAAGAAGACCAACCAGAGACAGTTCCAGAGGATTTAATGCTATTTCATGAAGTGAGCAGGATCTGAAACTACACTCAATTCTCCAAGATCTTCATTTTGATGGTAGATGTTTCCTCCTATAAGGAGGGACTTCTTTATCTTCCTACATAGGTGTGTACTACTTCCTTAGCCCAAAGTAAGTGTCCATATAAACCCAGTTAAAGACACTCTTTCTAATTCATAAACCCAAAGAGGGCCCTTGTTCTAATTCAAACAGACACAGTGGTATGAAGGCGGGTAGCCCTGAGAAATCATAAGGTTCCTGATCCATTCATCCCAGGCATAGCCACCACCTGTCAGTGGTGGAATGGAAGTTTCCATGCTGTTCAACAAGTTTCCACAGAACTTCTAGAATAAAATGGACTAGGAAGAAAGGTTTCTCTGAATTTCTCTCCCTGTACTTCCTGTTTATTTCTCCTTTTCTTTTCTGTCTCAAGTATCTTTGCCCTCCATCTCTAACAATCCAAATCCTACACAATACTTTACTCATAAAGAGCCCTCTTGTGAAGTTGCAAGCTTACAGTGTTTTCAAAGAGGCTAAACAAAAATCCTGAAGGAATACTGCAGTGGTTACAAAGACTAATTCATTATTAGGATCACTAGGGAAGATTTTGAAACACTAAAATTACTAATTCTTTCATTCTAGAAATTCTTAATTAGCAGATTTGGAGTAGCATCTTATGAATCTGTCTCTCTAGAAGCTTTCATAAGAGGCAAATTTATAAATATGTCTTCAAACGACCATTAAAGTCTCTTTCACCATCACATTACTTTCCCCTGGCCTCCTAGACAAATGCAGTTGTTTTCACCTCTGTGTCAAGATCATTCATAATTATTCTTTCTTTTCTATTAAAAAATATCAATTTCAGTTTTCCCCATGATGATGAATGTTCCTGAGGCCAAGAATCCTGTATTATCGCATACACAAGGCCAGAATAGTCTTCCTATCGAGATTTATGAAGTTAAATTGAATTTGCTTGCAGTAGAACTGAAGCATGCTTTGTCTAGGACCAGGCAAGAATGAGAATCTAAACAAAACTGAAAATGATATTATTAAATACAGAAGTCTCCTGATAACTGGACTTTGATCTGAGATGTGAAGGATTAGCAAACCTGAAATGTGTAATTTTCATTGAAACCGGATGTACAGCATTCATTCAAATACAAATAGGAACTCATATAGTGATGATCTATTTGGTTTTCAGACTCATTAGCTCCTCATTTGTCATCCTTCCCCCTTTTGTCTTTCACATTGTTTGGTACTTATTCTCTCTTGAATTAATCAGTGTCAGTTACTGATACATTCTAAAACTTAGCGACACAAAACAACCACTAAAACTTTCTGTATGTTGAAATATGCCTGCAAAAACTACATCATTATAGAAAAGACCTATGTAGACAATTTTGGTACTCACAACATTATATTTTTTAATTATTTGATATCAGGATATATACATCAATAAGTACATTTTTCAGTTCATAATAGAACAGGTTGTTAAGTGCTGTCGAGTCAGTTCTGAATCATAGTGACCCCTTTATAGGGTTTCCAAAGAGTGACTGTTGGGTTTGAACCATCGACCTTAAGGCTACCAGTCCAGTGCTTATTTATTCTACAGTGCCACACTGGGACTCCTAATAGAACATGGTGGTGGTGTGCCGTTGAGTTGGTACTGACTCACAGCAACCACATATAGGGTTTCCAAGGTTGCAAATGTTTACAGGAGCAGAAGCCCTCATCTTTCTCCTGTGGAGCAGCTGGTGGATTCCAAGTGTTAACCTTGCAGTTAGTTGTTGTTGTTGTTGTTGTTGTTGTTATGTGCCATCGAGTCGGTTCTGACCCATAGCGACCCTGTATAGTAACCCAGCTCATAATATACCCAGCTTCCAGGGCTCTATAGTAGAACATAGGCTATACATTTTTTTAAAGTCAACTTTATTGAGTATAATTTAAGTGCATCTAACCAAAATATAATTGACATATAGAACTTTCTCATCATCTCTAAAATGCAATTTTCCTTAAAAGGTAATTATTCTAAAAGCAATTACTTGGAGTTCCTATATAGGTAGTGCAAAGAATAAACACACTCCACCACTAATCAGAAATTTTGAGGTTTGAGTCCACAGAAGAAAGACCTCAGAAGAAAGCTCTAGTGACCTATTTCTGAAAATTCAGCCACTGAAAATCCAAAGAAGCATAGTTCTACTTTGACACATATGGGGATATCATGAGTTGGATTCAACTTGACATTTTTCTTGTTTTTTTGTTTGTTTGTGTGTGTGTGTTGTGTTTTTTTTACTGGCCCCAAAACCAAAGACACAAGAGACTAACTAGAGTTTATACTTTAAAAAGATTTGTACCTACATGAACTAGAAAAGTTCTGAGCTAATGCATCAGCCAAAAAGAGAGCTAAAAAGGACTAAGAGGATTAAGGGCAAATCGCTGAGGAACCACCAGAAACTTCCCTCCAAGACAACAGTTTACTTCTGAAGTCCCATCCCTTTCCCCAGAACTCAGCAGGGAGGGACAAGGGTCTCCTTATTCAGGGATCTAACTACATCTATGTACCTAAATTCCCTCATTCCCTGCTTCTTCATTCTAGGGGATCTTTACTTCTTACTTCTGGGTGGCAGGAAAGTCATGCACTTACTCATCAAACATTTTTCTAAATCTTTTATTTGTTAGGCATACTTTCTGCTCTCCTCTTGGACCAGGGCTTTTGAAACCCAAAAGTCAGAAGGAGACTCTTTTCTTCTTTTTTGTCCTAGAATATTCATTCCTTCCCTCAAGATAATGAACATAGACTAACCAAGTAGAGACAGGGAGTGAAAATTAAATAAATAATAACCAGAGAGGAACTAGATTCTTCATTCTAAAATCCATCACTCATCTATTTGTCACACTAAGTTTGCCATACTATAATGGCTTGTGTGTTGCTGTGATGTGGGAAGTTATGTCGCCAGCATTTTAAATACCAGCAGAGTTAACCATAATGGACAAGTTTCAACTGAGCTTCCAGACTAAGACAGACTAAGGAGAGACAAACTATTTCTTAATGTTTGTTTTTGTTGTTGTTAAATGCAATAGAGTCAGTTCTGACACATAGCCACCCTGTATAAGGTTTCCAAGGAGCAGCTGGTGAGCTTGAACCACTGATCTTCTGGTTCAAACTGACTTTGCAGTCCAGCATATTAACCCACAGTGCCACACTGAAAACTTTATAAATAGCAGCAGAACACTGTCTGATACCACCAGAATATTGAGTTTTGAAACATTATGAATAGCATGAAAATGCTGTCAAATATAGTGCCAGAAAGGGAGTCCCTTAGGCTAGAAGGGGCTCAGAACGTCACTGGGGAAGAACTATCTCCTCAAAGTAGAGCTGACCTTTTAGGACCTTCATGTGTTGATGGGGTACAAGACAGAATTTTGAACAACAGCTTTAAAAACCCATTAATAATTAGAATATAGAATGTAAGAAGTAAGAATCTAGGAAAATTGGAAATTGTGAAAAATGAAATGGAACAAATAAAGATCACTGTCCTAGTTAGTTGTGAGCTGAAAAGGACTGGTATTGGCCATTTTGACTCTGACAGTAACATGATTTAGTATGCTTGGAATGACCGATTGAAGAAGAATGGCATTGCATTCACCATCAGAAAGAACATTTCAAGATCTAACTTGAAATATAATGCTGTCTGTGATAGGACAATATCAGTATGTCTACAAGGCAGATAGGGTTATACCATTATGATTCAAATTTGCATATTAACCACAAAAGCCAGTGATGATAAAATTAAAGGATTCTGCCAACTTCTTCCATCTGAAATTGATCAAACATGCAGTTAAGATGCACTGAAAATTAATAGTGATTGGAATGCAAAAATTGGAAATAAAGAGAAAGGATCAGTAGTTGGACAATATGACCTTGGTGATAGAAATTATGCTGGCGAACCAATGATAGAATTTTGCAAGACCAGTGACAATTATTGTAAATACCCTTTTGAAATAATATAAAACTCACCAGAGAAAAGACACAGAAATCAAATTTACTACATCTGTGGAAAGAGATGGTGGAAAAGCTTTATGTCATCAGCAAAAACAAGGCCAGGGGCAGATTGTGGAACAGACCATCAATTACTTATATGCAAGTTCATATTGAAGCTAAGAAGCAAAACATGTCCATGAGAGGTAAAATATGATCTTGAACATGCCTCACTTAGATTTAGAGATCATCTCAAGAACAGATATGATACATTAGACACTAATGATTAAAAACCACCTAACAACAGTAACAATTCTAAAATACTACTCTGTCACATAATTGAATGAAACAGTTCTTTCTGATCAGAGACTAGGGTGGGATGGCAAGGTATCTCTATCTCTATTTTTTCCTAAGCTATCCTTTTGAACGTTTCTGGGTAAAGCAATTAACACACTCAGTTGTTAACTGAAACAATGACGTTTCAAACCCACCCAGAGGCACCTCACGAAAAAAGTCCTGGTAATCTGTTTCTGAAAGGTCACAGCCATGAAAACCTTATGGAATGCAGTTCTACTCTGCACACATTTGGTCACCATGAGTCAGAATTGACTGGAAGACAGCTAATAAGGTAAGGTATACAGTACTTGTTAGTCCTCACGATATGTCCTAGCTGCAAAAGTCACACACATACACAAATGCAACTTTTAAATCAGTTCAGGGAATTCCTCCAGACTTCTCCTTTCTATTTCTAGCTGTTTTTTGGTGTTTCTACAGTTCCTCTCACAGTCCTTCCTCTATTGGTTCACTTTCTCAACTTCTCCTGGTTAAACCTGAAAGCTATATCACAACTTCCTGCTTCCAGAAGTCCCATAAGATACTCTGCTGGGAATTGTCCAGGCTCCAGGTCCCCCCACATCACTGTGTCCCAGTGTTCAACCCTGATTTCTAACACACTACTGTACTTCTGAAGTCCCGGTGTGGCATTATACTGCTAATCATAAGGTCAGTGGTTCAAACCACCAGTCATTCCTTGGGAACCCTATACAGAGTCGCTATGAGTCAGAATCAACTCCACAGAACTTTGCAACAACTCTATTTCTGCTCTGAGCTCAATCTGAAGAAGGTGGATTATGGACTGCTTTAAGCACAGATCATGGTCTGTCCTGTGTTAGTCATGCATGGCACCTATCTCCCTTGGTGGAGAGGGGCCAACCCCATCCATCTTCATATGCCTCTACTCTCCCTGAGCACCTATTTATGGCTATGCTCAATGCATGAACTGAATTAGATTGGATTAAGGGCTACAATTTCATTCTACTACTTGAGAGTTTTCATTGTTCTTCCTTTCTACCTTTCCAGCTACCATGGGTTTTGTTTTCATTATTGACACTCTGGGCTAGGACTCAAAAGACTTATATTTGTATCAAAGCCTTGCTATGTTTCAATGGAAAAGTTATATAACCGCCAGCTTTCATTTCATCATTTTATATATATATATATATAACTTTTTGAGAGAGAGAAAGTCCATTTCTGAAATCTTAGTATTAATCTTCTATATTTCTATTTACAGGTTTTGCATTGTCTGCAATCCATTATCTGTTTTGTTTGATGGTTCCTTTAGTTCTTTCCTGAATTCTTCCTTGTGTACCTTGACCTTTCTGCCAATCATTTGGAGGTACCTCAATAGCACTTATTTGAATTTTTTTTCAGGTAGTTCTAATGCCTTTTTTCTCTCAAAAATATTTTCTAGCTCTGCCTGTTTGTCACTTTTTTGAGTGACTCTGTCTTGCTTCTTTGTGTAAACAGAAATTGTCTGTTGCTTTTGAGACATTGTGATGTTGTTGTAGTTGCATTAAATTGATGATTATATATTGGTGTACTCTTAAGCACTCACCAACTGCCTCCTGGTCAGTGTGATCAGGAGATGAGCTTGTGCACTGTTTTCTGTTCATGCAATTCAGTTCAGAATGAATTTAGCTAATGTTGGTTGTTGTATTGATCCACTGTAAAGCAAGTTGTATTGGCTATTATCTAATGAGTGGCACTGTAGGTGGTACAGTTGTGGCTGAGCAGTTGCTGTCTCTGTTAGGCGAGGCAAGAAGAGAAAACACACACACAAGAAAGAAGGAAAACAAACACAAACCACCAAACAACAGTGAAAAAAGATAATAGTAAAGAAAAGGGGAAAAGGAGGCAATAGCTGTAAAAAGAACACAAAATCTAAAGAGAAAAAAGAGGGAGATGATAAAAAAATAAAGAAAAATAAAAAGGAGAATAATAAAAAGAAAGAAAAAGACCTGGACAAGATAAGGGAGAGTAATGAGTAAAGTGAAAAAGACCAGAGAGTATTGAAATACAAAAGAGAGATGCAGGACCAGCCTGCACAAGACAGCTCTCCAGAGGCAGATGGGGAATGAAAGCAACAGGGTACTCGAGATGGTCAGTCAAGAGTGAGTTTATTACCTACAATGCAGCTTTAAATACAATCTTAGGCAGGAGGCATATCCAGGCACCACAACAAAGTTAAGATTTTTTATTACTAGATAGCAGTTAGGCACACATATTTTCTCCTCATTTTAGATTACACCCCCATCCATCTGGTCAGTGTGTTTTGCTCCCATAATCTTTGGCATGCAAGGTTTTCCATGTGGTTCTCATCAAAGTGTTCCTTGGTTTCAGAACTGCCTCAGAGTGGGTTTCACATACGTCCTGTTCTTCCTACAGAGAGAGAGAGAGAGATTTAACAAAATAGAAGAAGAAAGACAGAAACAGCAGCAGTTGGGAAAGAGAGGCAGAAAAAGAAGAAAAAATGAAAGGGGAGGTAAAAAGTTTAGAAAGCAAGGGAGAGAAGGTGGAGGACGAAAGAAAAAATAAATGAAAACAATGAATGGAAAAAAAAAATTTTTTTAAGGCAGAGTGGAGAAAATTCTGCTGTCTCCTGCCAGTCAAGGACTTCACCTCATGATTGGGTAAGGGACAAGAAGGTAACACTCAACCCTAGGTGGAGTTCCTATAGGACTAGGTATTGTCTGTACTGAGCACCCAATCTGGCAATAGTTGATGCTGACTCCAGAGCAGATGGGGGATCAGGGTATTTCCATCCCAGAAAGGAGCCAAGGTTGAGAGATCCCTCTAGTCTAGGGCAGACTAGAACAGGTTCTTCAGTTCCGGAACAGGCCACACCTGATTTCAGGTGCTGGGATTGGTGCCACTAACTCCCCCACAAACTTTAATGCAACTTTGACAGCCCAGAGAGTAGGAATGTCACTGGGAGTATGTGAATAGTGACCAGCCACACCTCTGGTCACCAGGGTAACATGGGGTACAAGAAAAATTTTCACCCATATCTCTCTACCAATAAACAGTATGCCTCTGTGGCACTATTGACCTCTTGCTTTCAAAGACACCTCGAAAGTTCAAGATGGTCATACTATGACTAGCTATCTGGCACAGATATCCAGTCTCTTCTTTCTTTCTTTTTTCTTTTTTTTTTCCCCTCCCCCATGTGTCTCTTCATCTGCTTTTCCTAGTGGGAGTTCAGAGATGGCCAGGGCTGCCTCTGCAGATTTGAAGCAGGGCAAGCCCAAATGATGTCAATGCAGACAGCTCCCCACTCCTTTAATGTGGGGTCACAACTATGGCAGTCACCTCCGTGCAGCTCTGACCACCAGTAGAGTGGGAGCTTCCTAGTCGGGCACACAGGTGGGGGTCAGCCTCACCTCTGGTCACCGAGGAAGTGGAGAACAAGAAAAAACATTGAATCTTTATTTCTACAAACCACAGATATGTTTCTGCAATGTCAATGTTTTCTAGTCTCTGAAGCTGCTCACAAAATCTCACGATGGCTGTGCCCATCTGGTTGGCTGACGCAGGTCACCAGTCTGTCTTTTTTTTTTTTCTGCCACATCTGCTTAGCTTTCTCTCCTAGTAAGCATTAAAACTACTTTCTATTCCTTCATCTGAAACCCAGAGTTCCAGAACTATCATCTGCATCTGTTTCATTTCGTTTTCTGTATCTTTGTTGTAGAGGCTCTGTACAGCCTTTCTGCCTATACTCCACCATCTTGCCACCTCCCCCAACAGTTTTCACCTGCCCTGGGTTTTTTCCTTTTGTTGTTATTTCTTTCTTCTTCCTTCTACTTTTCCTCTCTGTTTCTCTGTTTCCTTGTATCTTTTTTCTCTTCTTTCTTTTAAAGCTTTTATTGTGAATCTAGTGATAGTTTACATGGGAAAAAAATCAGCTTGTGCTCATCCTATCTTATTTTGTCTCATTGCAATGATTACAATCCCCTCCGTGCATCAACATATAGAAGCATATTACTGTATTTGCTTCTATTCCTTCTG
>NW_006408618.1:2567587-2568481 GCF_000296735.1 Chrysochloris asiatica
TTTTCTGTAATCATGTTTCCCGTTATTCCTTTCTATCCTACTCAAGTGTCTATTTTATAATAGTAGGCAAGGGAAACCAATATTCATAAGACAGTCAAATATCTTAACATTATTTCCCCTCTTTTACCCAATCAGACTATGCTTTAATCCCTGTATCACAGAGCCCTCTTATTCCAAAGGTGAGCACGCTTCATAATTTACCGCTTTCTCATTGAGCCCATGCAAACTTACCTAAATATTCCCCTATCTACCTTGTTCTTCCATTCCTCTCCCCTTCTTTTGAATTGCTTCCCCTTCCTTGTATATTACCCTTCCCAACAACTGAACTATGATGTGTTAGGAGTAACCTGTGTTCTACCATCCCCTCCCTCCCAACCCTGGTAACCAACAAAGATTTTTTTTTTTTTTTCTTTTAGCATGGGTATCACAGTAATGGTCTTATACAATATTTGCCCTTTTGTGACTAACTAATTTCACTCAGCATAATGTCCTCAAGTTTCATCCATGTAATGAGGTAGTTTGCAACTTCATTATTATTATTAGAAGTAGCATAATATTCCATTGTGTGTATGTACCAAACTTTATCCATTCTTCCATTGATGGGCACTTAGGTGGTCTTCATCTTTTTGCTATTGTGTGACGCTGTGGGTTAATGCGCCAGACTGCAAAGCCATTTGAACTGCAAGGTTGGAGGTTCAAGCTCACCAGCTGCTCTTCGGAAACCCTATATAGGGTCTCTATGGGTCGGAATCGACTCAACGGTACTTAACAACAACAAATAATGTTATGGTAAACATGGGTTTGGATATATCTACTCGTGTTCTGGCTTGTATTTCTTGTGGATATATACCAAGTAGAGGAACTGCTATATCATAAGGTATTTCTATTTTCAAC
>NW_006408618.1:2574746-2576731 GCF_000296735.1 Chrysochloris asiatica
CTCACAAGCCACCACAGTACAACAAACTGACAGATGAGTGGTGGTGTGCCCTTATTAGAGCCCTTAAATTTGTCCCTATTTTTTCATTGATGACCTTTATAATTCTAGGATTCACATTTAGGTCTTTAAATCACGTTGAGTTGTTTTTTGTATATGATGTGAGATAAAGGTCTTGTTTGAATCTTTTGAATATTGATTTCCAGTTTTGCCAGCACCATCAGTTGAAGAGATTATCTCCTCCCTATTCAATGTACTTTGGTTCTTTGTCAAAGATCAATTGGCTGTATGTGGATGGGTTAATTTCTGGATTCTCAATTCTGTTCCACTAATCTATGTATCTTTCATTGTATGAATGCCAGGCTGTTTTGACCACTATAGCCATATAGCAAATTTTGAAATCAGGAAGTGAGAGTCCTCCAACTTTGTTCTGCTTCTTCAGCATTGCTTTGCTTATCCAGGAACTCCTTCCTTTCCACAGAAAGTTTGCAATCATTTTTTTCAATCTCTTTAAAGAATGCCATTGGTATCTGGATTGGGATTGTGTTATATCTGTATGTTGCTTTACTTAGTATTGACATTTTCACAATGTTAAGTCTTCCTATCCAGGAACATGGTATATTCTTCTATTTTTGTAAGTCTCTTGTTTCTTGTAGTAGTGTTTTGTAGTTTTTTTTGTAGAGGTCTTTTGTTTCTCTTGTTAAATTTATCCCTAAATATTTCAACCTTTGGGTGGCTATTGTAAATGGTATTGTTTTCCTAATTTCCCTGTTCTGTGCTGTAATTATTAATATAGAGGAATCTGACTGCTTTTTGTATGTTTATCTAGTACCCTGCCACTTTGCTGACTCTTCCAATGAGTTCTAGTAGGTTTTTTTGCTGAGTCTTTCAAGTTTTCTATGTATAGGATCATATCATTTGTGAATAGAGTTTTACTTCCTCTTTGCCAATTTGGATGCCTTTAATTTCCATATCTTGCCTTGTAGCTCTGGTCAAGACTTCCAGCACAGTATTGAGTAGGAGTGGTGATAAACGACATCTTTGTCTGGTTCCAGTTCACAAAGGGAAGGCTTTTAGTTTATCTCCATTGAGATTGATGTTGGCTGTTAGTTGTGTATGTTGTTGTCATTGTTAGATGCCATCAAGTTGGTACCAATTCATAGCGACTTATGCACAGCAGGACAAAACACTATGCTGTTAATTATGTTGAGGAATTGCTCTTCGATTCCTACTTTGTTGAGTGTTTTTATCAGGAATGGATGTTGGATTTTGTCAGATGCCTTTTCTTCATCAATCAATTTTCCTTTTTTTAAATTTATATGGTAGATAACATTGATTGTTTTTATAATATTGACCTTTGTTTTCATCCCTAATCTGAATCCTACTTGGTCATTATGTATTATTTTCTTGATGTATTGTTGAAGTCTGTTGGCTAGGATTTTGTTCAGAATTTTTGCATCTATATTCGTGAGGAATATTGGTCTACAATTTTCATTCTTAGTGATTTCTTTCCCTGGTTTTGATATGAGGGTTATGCTTGCCTCATAAAATATATTAGGACATTTTTCATCCTTTCCTCTATTCTGGAATAATTTTAGTAAAATTGGTGACAGCTCTTTCCTTAATCTGTGGTAAAACTCACCAGTGAAGCCATCTGGACCTGGGCTTTTCGGTTGGGAGTTCTTTTGCTATAGGTCTGATCAAGTTTTCTGCTTCACTCTTTGTAAGTTTAGATAGGCCATGTTTTTCTAAAAATGTATCCATCTCCTCTAGATTTTCTAATTTGTTGGAGTACAACTCTTGCTAGTATTCTGTTATTATTATTTCCATTGGTTCTATTGTGACATCACCCATGTAGCTTCTTATGTGTGTTATTTGTTCATCTCCCTCTTTTCTTTTGTTAGGTTTGCCAATGGTGTGTCAATTTTATTAAACCTTTCAAAGAAGAAACTTCTTGTCCTGTTGATTCTATTGTTTTTGTGTTTCCT
>NW_006408618.1:2577846-2588275 GCF_000296735.1 Chrysochloris asiatica
TTTTCTTATCCATTCTGCCACTCTCCGTCTCTTAACTGGTGCATTTAATCCATTTACATTCAGTGTAAATATCAATGTTGTTGTTGTTGTTAAGTATCATGGAGTTGGTTCCAACTCATAGTGACCCTGCACAGGGTTTTCAAGACTGCAAATCTTTACAGGAGCAAAAAGCCTCAGTTTTCTCCAGCAGAACAGCTGGTAGTTTAGAACTGGTGACCTTGGGGTTAACTTGGCATAACTTAGTTCATAAAGACAATGTTCTATATTCTATTTTTGTGAGCACTGTCTAGGATCTTAACAGCTCATGAGCAGCCATAGCTACTGGTCTTGCCCTCTGTAGAGGAAAGTAGAGTTACAAAATCTTAAGACTTTTTAAATCAGTTAGTCCAAAGGACTAATAGAACAGGTGAACATCAGTCTGCATGACTCTGAGATTAGAAGAATTAGATGGTGACTGGTTACCACTACTCAGGATTCTGAAAGGGATCATGTTAAATGGTCATAGACAGAGTGGGAGAAAATATGAAACAAAACTCAAAATTATTTTTGAAAATCAGGATTACTTATTCATAAGTTACTAAAGGAGCCTGAAACTATGGCCCTCAGTCACCATTTAGCTTTGGAACTGAACTCATCCTCTTGACTCAATTTTCAGCTAAGCAATAAATAGGTATATAGAGAGGAAAAACTCTAGTGAGGTATGCACACCATGGAAAGGTAAACCATTCAAGGTCAAAATGACAGCATTTATTTAAGGACAAAATTTATAAGGTTAGGAAAGAAGGTGGAATGGAAATAAGAATCAAAGGAAGGAAGTAGGACAAGTGATATTACATTTGAGGGACTGCAATCATTAAAATGAAACAAAATATAGGTTTTGTTGAATGTAATACTAATTATCTACTCCGTAAACCTTTACTCAATTCACCACAATTTTTTTTTTTAAAAAAAGGACAAAAACGCCTGTAGACAAAAATGTCAAGATCACCAGAATACACTAAAAAATACACTGTTACTAAACTCATAGAGTGAGAAAAGGACCTAAGGTCTAGAAGCAGATAATTTTTTACTCTGAATAGAGTTACCTAGGAGGTTATTCCTTCCACAAAAATGAGCATACAAAGATAAAGAATAAAGAAATATTTTTTAAAGGAACGGCCATCTACTGACCTAGCTCCTGAAGGATAGGGCTGAGAATGAAGCAACCAACTGGTCTGAAGTGCAGGGAGGTGTGTGTGAATTCCCAAATGTGCAGCTAGTACCCTTTTAACTGAGTTTGGATGGCTAGTTGACCAGAACTTGACTCAAGGAAGATAAAAATGTTTGATACTGAGAACAAATTCAGATTGCTACAATCTGATGAACCAGACTTTTGCCTATGAAAGCAATGACTCAAAATTCCAACCAGAATAGAAGAATTCTTCATATCAAGAACAATTTTGTTTTCTCAGTGTACTGGGTTGATAGGGATTAGAAATTTAGACATTGCTATCAAAAATGGTGTGGGGGGGAGGCTACAAAGGCATGAAGTGACTGGCTTTCAACTTGTCATGAGTGTGCTTAGTAGAAGAATGGGGAGGTGGGAGAAGAGAGGCATAAAGAGCAGAATAGATAAGAAAACAAGATCATTCAATATGCCATCTACAAGAGACATATTTAAAAAAATGGAGACAGCCTAAATATGCAACAACAGAAAAATGGCTAAACAAAATTTGGTACATACACAAAATGGAATACTACAAAACATTGAAGAATAATGATGAATCTACGAAACACCTTCCAACATGGTTGAACCTGGAGGCCAATTTGCTGAGTGAAATTTGTGAATCACAAAAGGACAAATATTGTATGAGACCAATGTTGTAAAAAATGTTTTTTGTTGTTGTTGTTGTTGTGTGTGTGGTGTTTTTTAGGTTTTCTTGATAAAAGAAACTCTGTGGTGCTGTGAGTTAATACACCAGACTGCAAAGCAGTTTAAACTGAAAGGTCGGTGGTTTGTGCTCCCCAACTGCTTCTCAGAAAACCATATACAGGGTCGCTATGGGTCAGAACCAACTTGATGGCACTTAACGACAATAACAACATGATAGTTACAGAGGGGTGGGGATGATGGAGGAAAAATTACTCCTGGGATAGAGGGAAGACACATGTTAATGTGGGTGGCAGAGCATGTAATATACAAAAAGTGAGAGGTTAGCATAGAAAAGGTGAAAGTAGCAAGAGACACAGGGAGAAATGTGATAAATAGAGGTAAATACTGTTAACTGTTGGTACATGGAAGGAATTGCAACCATGTAATGAAACAAAAAGTAGGATTTGTTGAATGTAAAACTGATGATCTGCTCTGTAAACTTTCACTCAATTCACAACAAAAAGTTGGGGGGGAAATGTACTTAGAATCAAAGAGCTCTGGGCTAGGGAAGGCTGTGAGTCTGGGCCAGACCTCTGCTCCAGACTTTTGGTTGCACACAGTTAGCTGACCCTTAAACAGCTCCATATCGTCTTCAGAGTTCAACATTTGAGGGTGAAACCATTCCCCTTCTAAAAGGTAAACACAATGCAGATCCAAGGTGATGTCCTGTGCTAACATGAAACATGTTGAGTTGAATCTCATCAGGCAGTGTTTTTCTAGTAAAATACATTGTTCTTTGTTCATTCAGAAACTGAATTCACTTTATTTTCCAAAATCAGTCTGCCAGGCTTCCTTGATTTAATTGTATCTTTTTTTTGTCTGCTGACAATGGAAAGATGAAGAAAATAGTCTTACTACGGAAGTAAAATATTACCAAGATAAACAGGCATTCTCACACTGTATGAGGGAGAGTTTGGGGTTGTTTTTTTTGTTTGTTTGTTTGTTTCACGTTCAATTTTTTTAAATAATAGCATTATTGTGGTTACTATTAGGTCATATCTACATAGCCCAAAAGAAAATGCTGGAAATATATTAACAAGTTCATAGGGCATGAACAACATTATTTTCAAAAGGAAATAGTTCTTTAAACATAGAAAGAATAATAAATTATAGCAAGGAAAAGTGATATTTGAGGCACTATTTAAATAATACAAGTTAAAAAAAAAAAAGGAATGGTCATCCTCATGGAGTTTTGCTTTATGGTGTCCAGTGCTGACCACCCACAAGTGTCCCAGAGCCCATGGAGATTATAGCATAGAATTATTCATTCCTTGTTGTTGTTGTTGTTGTTGTTATGTGCCATCGAGTCGTTTTTGACCCATAGCGACCCTGTATAGGGTTTCCGAGGGTGTAAATCTTTACGGGAGTAGAAAGCCTCATCTTTCCTTAGAGGAGATAATTAAATAATTCTTAAACATGGCCCATAATTAAATATTTCAAGAGCTACAGATTTAATAAGCAAACTTTCTTTAACATCAACGTTCTATTTATTGGCTTGTCTGCCCATTACCCATTTCTTCTAGAAACCAGTCCTCTTCTATATCATCCACTGAATGTAGTGGGTACAGCTCCTTAAGAGGATTGGATGTCCCTCCCCTCCCCACATACCCTGCTTCTGTTCCAGCAATAAGCTAAGAACATGAGCAGTCTGCCTAGGGCTACCTGTGTGAGCATTTACTAGGAGAGTCTGGAATTGACAAATTGTCCCAGGAGCGTTCCATCTTGGTCTGACTGCTCTCCTGGATAGATGAAATGTGACTCAGATCTGTTGGTCATGACCATTTTGTATCACTCATTCAGCAAAGCAGAGAGAGCCCATCAGAAGCTAGAGACTGAGTGGAGAAAGAAACTCAGAAAAAAAATTAGTCCATTCTGACTACATATGAGTAGTGGGAATTATCAAATTCCAGATGTGTCACA
This sequence comes from Chrysochloris asiatica, assembly GCF_000296735.1. NCBI lineage: Eukaryota > Metazoa > Chordata > Mammalia > Afrosoricida > Chrysochloridae > Chrysochloris > Chrysochloris asiatica. The sequence goes on from NW_006408618.1 coordinate 2,581,679, forward strand.
TCTAGATGTGTCTTTTCGGGAACAGTTCAGAGGTGTTAAAAATGAAAGTAGCTGTTCTCACAATGGCGAGCAGGTGGCATAAATTAAGTGATAGTTATGATGCTTCCAATTCTAGGAAACAAAGTTTATTAGTGGTTACCGGGGGTGAGAGGAAAGGGGAAGGGTGTGGGTTGGCGAATGGTGATGAAAATATTGCACTGATAAAGGATGATTGCACGGCCAATTATTATAATTACTGTCAATAAATTGTACACTTGAAAAAAGTTGAATTGGTAAAAGTTGTGTGACAGTTATATTCGCAACATTGACTAGAAAAAAGAGAAGCTGCCAAGACTGCTTATGTACAGCCAAAAACCTCATGAGATTTGGTTCCTTGGTTTGGAGGTTTAAGGTCATAATTTCTTGGGCCATCCCAGTTAATTGGTTTAATAATGTGTTTAGGGAAGGCTGTGAGTCTGGGCTAGACCTCTGCTCCAGGCTTTTGGTTGCACACAGTTAGCTGACCCTTAAACAGCTCCATATCGTCTTCAGAGTTCAACATTTGAGGGTGAAACCATTCTCTTTCTAAAAGGTAAACACAATGCAGATCCAAGGTGATGTCCTGTGCTAACATGAAACATGTTAGCATGTTTCTACCTCCAAGTGTGTTGCATAGCAAATGGGGTCCTGAAAGCTTGCAAGTGACCATCCAAGTCACAACAGTTGGTCTCTATTTCCCTGGAACAACAGAGGAAGAAGGAGAGTTGAGACTAGAAGGGTTATATGGAATGTGTGACTCATTGCCTCCCTGAATAATTGCCTCCTTTGTTGTGAGAGCAGAGAAACTCTGGATGATGGCCAGCTACCATTGCTAAGCATTTCGATCAAAGATTCTATAGAATAAGTTTGATCAAAATGGGGGCAATACAAACCAGAAATTCAAATTCCTTTGGAGTCCAGATTTCCTGGGTCATGATGGCTGGATGAACCCCTGAAATTGTTGCCCTGAGATAACCTTTAAGCATCAAAAAAACAAAATCTCCTGAAGTCTTCTTAAAACCAATTAATTTAGCTTAACTAATAAAAATGTCTGCCTTGAACATTATGCTCTCTTAAGAACTATTTATGGCAAGCAGGGTGAGTCTATATGATAATCACTGGACTATGAACCACATGGTCAGAATGAATGTACCACTCTAAGAGAATAACCAATGTCAGTAAATAGTAAGTGTGGGAATTATTGAATTGGTGTATGTTTTGCTGTGAATATTCTCAACAACAATAGCAAAGTTTGAAAAGTAACAATGTTTCCCATCCTGAAAAAAAAAAAATTACTAGTGATTGGAATGTGAAAGTTGGGAACAAATAAGAAGTTTCAATATGGCTTGGTGATAGGAATGATTCTGTAGATTGCATGATAGAATTTGGCAAGACCAATAACTTACTCATTGCAAATACCTTTTTGCAAAACATAAAAGGAGACTATTCACATGAACCTAACCAGATAGAATACACAGGAATCAAATTGTCTACATCTGTGGGAAAAGACAGTGGAGAAGGTCAATATCACCAGTGAAAATAATGCCAGGGGCTGACTGTGGTAAAAAAAAAAAAAAAACATTGAATGCTCATATGAAAGTTCAGGCTGAAGCTAAAGAAAATTACTCCCCCTTTTTTAGAGATCATCTCAAAAGCAGACTTGATACATTAGACACTAATGAACAAAGACCAGAAGAACTGTAGAATGACATCAAGAACATCATACAGGAAGAGAGGAAAAGATCATTAAAAAGACAAGAAAGAAAGAAAAGACAGAAGTGGAAGTCAGAAGAAATTCAGAAATTTGCTTTTGAATTTAGAGACACTAAAGTGACTGAAAGAAATGAAAGTGGCCAAAAGAAACAATAAAGTAAAAGAGCTGAATAGAAAATTTCAAAGAGCAGCTTGAAGAGACAATGTAAAGTATTACAACAAAATGTACAAAGACCTGGAGTTAGAAAACCAAAAGGGAAGAAAATGTGCAGCATTTCTCAACCTGAATGAACTGAACAAAAAACTCAAACTTCAGGTTGCTAAGAAATTTGGAAGACAGTTACAGGGATGCTCTGTTGAAAGAGATCCGTATTTGTGACCATTCCAATGATGCAAAAATCATTGGCCAATGTCATTTGTGTGACATGCAAGAAAAATCTGGCTGAAGATAACTCAAAAACAGTTTCAGCAGTGACAAGCACATTGACAGCAAGCTAACCATAAATGCAAGCCAGATTCAGAAGAGGACATGGAATGAGGGATATCATTGCTAACATAATATTGTTGTTGTTAAGTGTCGTCAAGCCAGTTCCAACCCATAGAGACCCGGTATATCATTTCTGAGGAGCAGCTGGTGAGCTTGAATGACCAACCTTGTAGTTCAATCTGACTTTACAATCCATTGCATTGACCCACACCACACCAGGACTCCAAAGTAGAGAATATCAGAAAGATGTTTGCTTATGTTTTATTGACTATGCAATCATTTGACTGTGTGGATCATAACAAACTGTGGATAACATTGCAAAGAATGGGTATTCCAAAACAATTATGTTCAACAGCATACCTACTCAACAATTCAACAACTCAACAACTTAACACCTATTCCCATACCTTATGCTACCATTATCACTTACATTGTAGTTTTTAAAAACAGCAAACAAACTAGTTGTCTTTGGATCTGTTTAGACTCACGGCAACTCTATGTATGTCAGAGTATGTGTGCTCCTCGTGGTTTTCAGTGGCTGATCTTCTAGAAGTACATTACCAAGACTTTCTTCCAAGATGTCACTGGGTTGATGAACTCAAAAGGCCAATCTCTCAATTAGTGGTCAAGCACTTAATTGTTTGTATCACCAGAGACTACTCATTATAAACCCCACTATAATAGGGCTTTCTGCTCCCATAAAGATTTACAGCTTCAGAAACTCTGTACAGGGTTGCAATGAATCAGAACTAACTCCACGGCACATAACAACAACAATAATGTGCAAAATGTGGAGCTTCTGTACTACAAGGTTAGTAAAAGTAGTATGTTTCTATTGATCTGTTAATTATGCTTAGAAAATTAAAATGGTAAAATGTGTTTATTATCTTTCTTTTTGGTGAAGAAAAACAACAGTTAGAAATATACAATTAACTACATACTGAACTAAGAAAGTCCTGGGTGTTGTTAGGTTCCATTGTATCGGTTCCAACACATAGTGACCCTATACACAACAGAGCTAAACACTTCCCAGAGCTGCACCAGTCTCACAATTGTTGTTTTGTTTGAGCCCATTGTTGCTGCTACTGTGTCAATCCATCTTGTTGGGGCCTTCCTCTTTTTTGCTGACCCTTCTTCTTAGCAAGCATGATGTCATTCTCCAAGGACTGATTCCTTCTGAAACCATGTCCAAAGAACAAGAAATGAAGTCTTGCCATCCTTGCTTCTAAGGAGAATTCTGGCTGCACTTCTTCCAAGACATTTTTGTTTATTCTTCTGGCAGAAACAAGACCCCATAAATATTACACAAACTCTTCATTAAGTCGTAAACAAGAGTAAACACAAGACAAAGACAAACATGGATCACTTGGATGAGGGGAATCATGGACACCATGATAAGTTTCCAAAGTTCTATTTCCATGAGGTGACCTTTTATAGGACACAGAGAACAAAGGAATCAATCTCCTCCCCCAACCATGACTGAAGGCACATATGCATGTGGGCCTATGGAAAGCAGGCAGGGAACTATTGCAGATAGTTAAGGGTATAGTCTGTGAGTCTCTAAAGTTATGACATCACTACCAGGCGACCATTAAATGGTGTGTTACTGTGAGTATTGACTGGGAGGCTTGGCCCAAAACTCACTTTAAAATATATTCTATTTTTAACTCTGGGTTCAGCTGTCAGAAGTACATAAGGTACTCAAGAAAATGTGCCGTTGAACGCAAACCTGAACACAAGATGTTACAAGCTCTGCCTGGCTGGGATCATTCACAAGCAAAATGTATTCAAATTTTACGCTCTATAGCGTATGAAAAATGTTACATTTTACAAAAGCAAATCTAAAATCCATTTAAAAATACAATAAACAGAAAATAATAATAAAATACATGTAGCATATGTGGCACTGTGGGTTAATGCGCCAGACTGCAAAGCTGTTTGAACGGGAAGGTCGGTGGTTCAAGCTCACCAGCTGCTCCTCGGAAACCCTATACAGGGTCGCTATGGGTCGGAATCAACTCAATGGCACTTAACAACAACAACATGTAGCATAAGGTGAATCTTACAGTATGGGGTCTATTTCCTCAGAAAATTTCCTGTTTTTTTCCCAAGGGCAAACTGCCCTTCCCTACCAACAGTCAGAAACCTTTTAAGAAACAGGCATGAAGACTGAAAACTTTTTTGTGTGTGTACCTTACATATCATTTGCTCTTCTGATTATGGAGTTCTGTAAAAATTAGTTGATCACTACAACTGCAGGGCAAAACCATATTGGAGGAACTAATTGATTTTCTGGGAAAAAAAACCAACCCTGTAATTAGATCTCTTGAGGATCTGGATTATAGTCCAAATTTAAACACACTAGTTTCTTTTTCTGAGTCAAAGTTTAAAAGGAGTAGATAGAAATATTGTCAACACTAGACTCTGTAGTAATGATAAATACTATGAGGGATTATCTATACCTAAATAGTACTGCACTAGTAATAGTTACATTTTGTAAGCCTCAGGTTGTGTGTGAATATTTATTAAAACATAAAACTTCACCCTGTGTCTGCGGAGCGGCTGTAGCCTGTGAGCAGCAAGATGGAGGGACAGAGTCTCAGCCTTGTCGCTGCCGCCGCCCAGAGATTGCTGATCCCCCGTCCAGTCTGCCCACCTCCACCCACTCCAGACACAGAACATCCAGTCATGGATAAAAATGAGCTGGTGCAAAAGGCCAAACTGGCTGAGCAGGCTGAACGATATGATGACATGGCAGCCTGCATGAAGTCTGTAACAGAGCAAGGAGCTGAATTAACCAATGAGGAGAGGAATCTTCTCTCAGTTGCTTATAAAAATGTTGTAGAAGCCCATAGGTCATCTTGGAGGGACGTCTCAAGTATTGAGCAAAAGGCGGAAGGTGCTGAGAAAAAACAGCAGATGGCTCGAGAATACAGAGAGAAAATTGAGACGGAACTAAGAGATATCTGCAATGATGTACTACTGTCTCTTTTGGAAAAGTTCTTGATCCCCAATGCTTCACTAGCAGAGAGCAAAGTTTTCTACTTGAAAATGAAAGGAGATTACTGCCGTTACTTGACTGAAGTTGCTGCTGGTGATGACAAGAAAGGAATTGTGGATCAAGTCCACAACAAGCATACCAAGAAGCTTTTGAAATCAGCAAAAAATAAATGCAACCAACACATCCTATCAGATTGGGTCTGGCTCTTAACTTCTCTGTGTTCTATTATGAGATTCTGAACTCCCCAGAGAAAGCCTGCTCTCTTGCAAAGACAGTTTTTGATGAAGCCATTGCTGAACTTGATACATTAAGTGAAGAGTCATACAAAGACAGCACACTAATAATGCAGTTACTGAGAGACAACCTAACATTGTGGACATTGGATACCCAAAGAGACGAACAGTAGTAGTTATATTAGTAGTATTTTTGTGATTATGATAAACTTTGTATTCAAAGTTGGTAAAAGCCCATTAGCTGCCAAGAGGGAATAAGGAATAAATTTCCAAAAATGTACAATTTCCTTTAGAGAAGTTTCAGAACAAAAAAAAACAAAACAAAAACAACTAATTTACATGAAAATCTGTAGAGAAATTAGTTGAAAAGTCCATTCATAAAACTTTTATTCCACTTACATCAACTTAATACATGTTCTTAACAATTATGCTTGGATTGTTCATGAAAATTTCACAAGACATTAAACAAAGCTAGCCATCACCTCAAGTTCCCTGTTAACTATTTTTACAGCACATGCATGTTAGGCAAGTATCAAAAAAAAATTTTTTTTTAAAAAATCACAAAAGCAAAAAACCTAAAAAAATTAAATACATGGGTTTTTTGTTTTACTGCTGCACTTGATATACATGAAATAATATCAAGCAACTCATTTTTACTGCATCTTGCACATTTGTTCTTAGGTTGCCTCATTCTAAAATGTACACAGTAGACCATTTGTCATCCATGCTGTCCCACAAATAGTTTTTTTGTTTACAATTTATGACAGGTTTATGTTACTTCTATTTGAATTTCTACATTTCCCATGTGGTTTTTATGTTTAATATTAGGGGCGTAGAGCCAGTTAACATTTAGCAAATTATCTATTTTCATCTTGCAATGGCCAATATGGGGGTGTGGAATTCTTATACAAGTTATAGATGTTTGGCTAAGTACTTTGGTACATTGTGGCTTATCAAGGGCCAGTGTTAAAACTGCTTCCATGTCTAAGCCAAGAAAACTGCCTATATATTGGTTTGTTCTGGTGGGGGATAAAAGGGATAATAAGGTTCCATTCACTGGTGTAGTTATTGTGGGTACTTAAAAGTTTGGAGCACTTACAAAGCTGTGGTAGAAACAGATACATGCTGTTCAACACGTAATATCC
>NW_006408618.1:2590315-2591741 GCF_000296735.1 Chrysochloris asiatica
ATTTTCTAAGTATAGGATCATATCATCTGCAAATACTGTTTTATTTCTTCTTTGCCAATTTGTGGTGGTGGTTGTTGTTGTTAGGTGCAGTTGAGTCAATTCCAACTCATAGCAACCCTATATAGGGTTTCCAAGGAGCAGCTGGTGAGCTTGAATCACCCACCTTCAGGTTCAAACTGACTTTGCAGTCCAGCGCATTAACCCACAGGGTGCTTTTAATTTCCCTTTCTTGTCTTATAGCTCTGGGCAAGATTTCCAGTACAATATTGAATAGGAATGGCGATAAAGAGTCTCATTAATGTTCAAAAGGGAAATGCCTTCAGTTTCTCATTACTGAAAGAGGTGTTGGCTGTTGGTTTGTATATATGCCTTTAATTATATGAGGAATTTCCCTTCTATTCCGATTTTATTCAGTGTTTTTATAAGCAGTAAATGTTGGATTTTGTCAAATGCCTTTTCTGCGTCATTGATACGTTCATGTGATTTTTTTCCCTTTTTTTTTTAATGTGGTGGATTGCTTTTTATTGCTTTTCTAACATTGAACCATCCCTGCATACCTGATATGAATCTCACTTTGTTACGATGTATTCTTTATTGGCTAGGATGTTATTGAGAATTTTTGCATCTATACTCATGAGGAATACTGGTCCATAATTTTCTTTCTTAGTGATGTATTTACTTGGTTTTGGTGTCACAGTTCATATATTGAACTTGGGAGTTTTCCACCTTTTCTATATTATGGAATAGTTTGAATAGAATTAGTGTCAGCTCTTCTCTGAATGTTTAGTAGAGTTAACACTAATAAAGCCATCTGGGTCTGGACTTATTTTTATTGGTAGTTTTTCAAAAACTTGATCAATTTCTTCTCTTGCTACAGGCCTGTTCAAGTTTTCTACTTCAGTCTCTGTTAGTTTACGGATGTCATGTGTTTCTAGAAATGTAACCATTTCTTCTAAGTTTTCAATTTGTTGGAGTACAATTCTTCATAATATTCTGTTGTTATCCTTTTTATTTCTCTTGGTTCCATTGTGATGTCTCCCATATTATGTCTTATTCGTGTTATTTGTATCTTCTACTTTTTCTCTTTTGTTAGATTTGCCAATGGTTTGTCGATTTTACTAATCCTTTCAAAGAACCAAACTTCATGTCTTGTTGATTCCATCTACTGTTTTTCTATTTTCTATTTCACTTATTTCTGCTCTAACCTTTTTTATATATTTTCATCTAGAGGCAGTAGACTTATGTTGCTATTCCTTTTCTAATTGTTGGAGATGTTTGGTTAGTGTTGATTTTACTTCTTTCTTCTTTTTGATGTATGTGTTTATTGCTATAAATTGACCTCTGCATACTGCTTTTGTTGTGTCTCAAAGGTTTGGGTAAGTTCTCATTAGACTCAAAATTTATTTTATTTTATTTTCAATTTGAT
>NW_006408618.1:2592486-2593635 GCF_000296735.1 Chrysochloris asiatica
TCTCCTGAGAGTTTGTTAGAAATGCAGAGATTCAAGTCATACCCAGGACTTGATCAGCTCCTGCCATTGGAACAAGAGCCACCAGTTACCCTAGAATCTGTTCTAATTCGTGCTGATTGATTCCATGTGTGCCGGAATAGACCTATGCTCTGTAGGGTTTTCCAAATCTGATTTTTTAGCCGTAGACAGACCTTTCTTTCAACATACTGTTGTTCTTGTTGAGTGCCGTTCAGTTGGTTCCAACACATAGTGACCCTGGAAAGCGTTTCTGTGAACCAACTAATGAGTTTGAACTGCTGATCTTATAGTTCAAACCAATCTTGCAGTCCAGTGCGTTATCTTGCAGCACCATAACAAGAGTAGGTGCTAACCTTTGGGTTAGCAGCCAAATCCCTTAACCATCTGCACCATCAAGGGACATTCCAAAACTTGTAAGTTTGAGAAACTTTGTCACTCAAATACTCTGCCTTCTGGATGCAGAGGCAGTTGTGAACAGGGGAAAGACCCAGGTCTGGATAAATGCAAAAAAGCAAGGGAGGAGCTCTGAGCATGGCTCCTCTGGAACCCTCTCCTACCCTAGACTGTGGTCACATCTCTACCTCCTCCAATGGCTGCCCAGCTCAGAAGGAAGGTGCTTCTGATGAATGAGGTCTTGGCATGCCTGCTAGCAGCTGAAAGACAGAGCTCAATTCACCCCCACCCCCCCACCCCCACATACGACACCTTCCTCCGCATTTCTCTTGGCTGTTTGGAATCCCTTGGACATCAACAGAAGTCACTGTTTATCTTACAGCTATACCACAGAAGAATTTAATTCCTCCAGACCCAGGCAGCCAGACAGGAGAGGGACATTAAGCCAGTCTGGGGACAAACTGTGTTGGAAGCAGCTGTTCCATTTGGGGAACTAATAAGACCCTAGGGAAAATCTGCCGAGGGATGCCAAGATCTTGTTTGCTGTAGAGCTGATATTGTTGTTGTTGACAGGTCCATCGAGTCGGAACCGACTCATAGCGACCCCATGCACAGCAGAGCAAAACAATGTCCAATCCTGGGCCAACCTCACTACTGCTGCCACACTTGACGCCATCAATGATGCCACCTGGCTGATCCATCTCGTTGGGGGTCTTCCTCTTTTTCTCTGACCCTCCA
>NW_006408618.1:2600281-2601985 GCF_000296735.1 Chrysochloris asiatica
CCACCAGGCTCTCTGCAGGAGAGAGATGAGTCTTTCTGTTCCTTGCAGTTAAAACGGCCTTGGAGTCTGGCGCTTTAACCCACAGCACCACACCAGGACTCAGGATCTTGCTGCTCGAAGATCTCGCTGCCTGAAGATCTGATAGAGCCTTAGCCAAATTGGACAACAATGCAAAAATGCCCATTATGTTTTGTTCAGCTTTCAAATTCTGTCCTGCATTCTACATTGAGAAGAATGAAAACAGTCTGTGCCCATGCTACCCCTCAGCACCACAAAGATTCAGCAAAGACAGGCACCTTACCATGTGGGCCATTCCAAAGATCATTTTCTGAACACACTGCTGACTCACTTTCCAGCAAACCCCAATCTTTCCTTCCTATATATCCCTTCAAAATATCTTGACTCTGCTGCTTTTTTAAGACAAAGCATATCTCTTTGCAGCAGATATCATTTGCCAGAACTCCTTTCTCATCTGGCAGCAGTAGACCTAATCCTATTTAGTTGAGGATGAACTTGGACAAGTCAAGAGAAATGCAGAAAATCCAAGATTCTATTGATGGTTCATGGTTGGCATCCTTCAGCCTTCAGCCTTGTTTGTAATGAATTATTGGAATATTTTTATAGATTTCCTTGGATGGACAGGATGACCTTGGATGAATACAGTCCCTTCTCCCTGGAGATGCTGGGGTGTCAGGACTCAGTGATGCAGCCTCTGCCCATCTGCACAAACAACACATGCAGCCATCTCTTCTTTGCCATTCCAAGCCAGGTAGGGGAAGAATCTCTCTCTGGGGCTTTACAGCTGATACTCAAGTTCTCTCTGCTCATGGATTACCAAACTGTGATGTTTCCCAATGAGCTTTTTAAAATTGCTGATTTCTGGATCCCATCTCAGATGTATTTGGTTTGGAGATCATTGAGAATGCTTGCATTTTAATAAACAACCAACAATCAGGCAAATTGGGGGCAAATTGTACCATCATAAGGAGCTCTGGTAGTGTAATGGTTACAAATCGGACTGCGAACCACAAGGTCAGCAGTTCGAAACTACCAGCTGCTCCATGGGAGAAAGATGAGGCTTTCTGCTCTCATAAAGATTTACAGCCTCGGAAATCCTGTTCAGGATCGCTATGGGTTGGAACCTACTCGACGGCACTTAACAACAACAACAACAGTAAATCTTCACAGAATACTTGTGATGTCAGTACTCTTACATCCCCACTTTACAGATGAGAAAACTAAAGCTTGCAGAGGCAAAGAGCCTTCTGAAGGAAATGGCAGACCAGGATTCATTTTCAAGTCTATTTGACTTGGACATCTCAATTTTTCTTCATTTGTGTTTATTCCTCAAAATCCAAAACCCATCTAATTGATTCCAATTCACAGAGATGAGTTTAGGAGGCTAAAAGTCCAAATTTTGAGTATCAGCTAGCTCTAAGGGAAGGCTCCCTCTCTGTTGGCCCCAAGAGAAGATCCTTTGTCTCAAATTCTGTAGCCCTAGGGTTCCTTGGTTACTTGGTGATCTTCATGTGACATCTCCTTAAAGTCTGTTTTATCAGAGATTAAAATTGCCACTCCTGCTCAGTTTTGGTTGTTGTTACCTTGATGTGCTTTTTCCATCCATTGATTTTTTTAGTCTATTTCTGTTTCTGTATGTATATATGCCTCTTGTAAACAACATATTGAAGGATTCTGCATATATAT
>NW_006408618.1:2602790-2606088 GCF_000296735.1 Chrysochloris asiatica
TTTCCGAGCCTGTAAAACTTTATAGGAGCAGACCATCTCATCTTTCTCCCACGGAACTGCTGGTAATTTTGAATGGCCGACCTTGAGGTTAGCAGCCTGATTCATAACCACTATGCTACCAGAGGTCCTATATTTTTGTGAATTTGGTCTTGTTATTACAAATTCCTTTAATTGCTCTTTATCTGGAAATGTCCCAGCTTCATCATTATATTTGAGTGACAACTTTGTTGGGTATATGATACTTGGTTGACAGATTTTTACTTTGCATATACTATCCCATTGCCTTCTTGCCTACATGCTTTCTTCTGAGGAATCAGAGCTTAATTATTTTATTGGTTCTCCTTTGTAAGTAAATTTTTTCATTTTTCTGAGTTGCTCTCAGGGGTTTCCTTGTATTTGCTTTTGGAACATTTGATTATGATATATCTTGGTGGGTTTCTTTTATTGTCTATCCTGTTTGGGGTTCATTCTGCTTCTTGAATGTTTATCTTCTCTTCTTTCATGATGTCAGAGAAGTTTTCTTCCAACAACTCTTTGACAATTTTCTCTGTGATTTTTATTATCTCTTCCTATTCTGGAATGCCAATCACCCATAAGTTATTCCTCTTCATGGTGCTCCACATAGTTCTTAGGTTTTCTTCTGATTTTTCCATTCATTTTCCTGATTGTCCTAGCATACTAGTATTGAGAGATTTATCTTCAAGCTCACTAATTCAGGTTTCCATTGCTTCAGAGCTTCTCCTTTGCACCTTCAATGAATTGTCTATTTCTGAAACCCAAGTATCCTTCTGGATTTCTAATTGCAGGTTTTGTATTGTTTCAAATTTTGCACTTATTTTGTATGTTTTTTCTTGTAGTGTTCCTGAATTTTCTTGTGTGTGTGTTCTCTTTGCTTTCCTTGATTTTTCTGTCAGTCTTTTCAAGGGACCTAAATATCATTCTTTTGAATTATTTTTCAGTTAGTTCCATTACCCTTTCTTCCTTGGGAATGCGTTCAGGCTCTTCATCTTGGTCATTTGTTTGAGCCATTCTCTGTTACTCCATTGTATGAGCTAAAATAGTTGTCTCTGGGACATTGTGGTATTTTTGTATTTGTATTTCATTGATGATTGTTATGTTGATGTGTTTTTAGGCTCTAACCAACTGTCTTCTGTGGTATGCACCATTCTCTATTCACCATTAATACACCTCAGTTTGGCTGGTGTTGGTTGTTGCCTATTTTTGAACAGATTGTATAGGAACTGCTATCAGTTCTTTAGCAATGGGTGGAACTGCAGACAGTAGAGTTGTGGCTGGGCTGTATGGTCATGATTGCTGATTCTTGTCAGGTAGAAAAGAGAATCCCCTCACACACATACCAGGAAGAAAAGCAGAGTAAACAAGCAAGCAACCAATAATGAAAAGAGAAAATAAAAAATGGAAAATAATTTTTTAAAGGCAGGAAACAGAAAAAAAGAATATAATAACTAAAAAGAGAAAAGAGAGATAGGGAGAGGGAAGATGAAGAGAGAAAGTGAGTGGAGAGTAGTCAAGAAAGATCAAGAAGAAGAAAACAGAAAAGTCAAGGAAATGGAAAACAGAAGAGAAGAAGGAAAAGAAGAGATATAAAGGATACAATTTAAGGGACTGAAAGAGTAGACAAAGGATGAGACAAAATAAACAAACAAAAACAATGAAACAAAAAAAGGAGAAAACTACATCCAAAAACAAACAAAAAATAAAAACAGTGCAACTGTTGGATCCAGAGAGTAGAAAAATCTGGGGGACTACTGCAAGGCAAGAATCTCATGAAGCAGGTGTGGGAGGAATATGACAGCAGAATTCCTGGTCATAGATGGAATTCTTTTCATACTAGGTGTTATTTATTTTCAGAGTTCTCAATCCAGAATGAGTTCATGGAGGACCTTTATGGAGCTGGTTTAAATGTCTGTTAGGACTACAGGAAAGCTAGGAGCAGAGTGACTGGTTAAATGTTGGTTTTGTGGTTTTGAGGTTTCTGCAAGTCTGGAGCTCAGCCCAACAGAATCCAGGCACCAAAGCACAAGCAGGTGTCCCCTACTTCACACTGGCATGGCCCCTAACCATGTGACTCCAAAGTCCCAGAATCCGGGGTCTATTTTGGGCATGGATGAGTGTAGAAGCTAATCACGCCTTTGGTCACTAGGGGAGCATGGAGAGAAGGAATCGCACCTTTCCAATTATCTAATTGAATCTGCTCTGCCAGGTCACCCTCTTTCACCAAAACTGTTTACAAAAAATCAAAAAGGTCACACCACAACCTTTCACCAGACAGTCTCCCTCTTTCGTTGTCCCTGCTTAATTTTTCCTCCCAGCAAGCACTCAATGCACTTCTCTAATCTTTCTTCTGATGTTCAGAGTTCTAGGATTTTTACCTGTGTGTTTCATTCAGTCTCTCTATCTTTGCTGTAGCAGGTCTGTGTAGAGTGTATGTATTTAGTCCACTATCTTATCTCTCACATTAAAATTTCTTGAAAGAGCTCAAATTAAACCATTAAACTTTAATCAGAAGGATATGCCTGATTATACCCAATAACCATTTTTTTTACTGAATTTTTAAATATTACTTCAACTGCATGTTCTTTAATATAATCTTTTAAATGAAAAAAATGAACATATTAATTTTGTGAACTTTAAATGCATACATCTTTTCTCTAAAAAGCAAAAGAATGTGGATATTAAATTAAATATTTGTTAACTTAATTAAACAATAGTAAAATTTTTAAATTATCTTGAAATTACTCCTATGCCATAAAGCTTAATTACTGTTGAAATAGAAGTTTGTTTAAATATCTCAAGGTTTCTTTTAAATCTTTACTTAAAAATTGAATCAAGTCTACTATCATTGAGTCTAGTCTCACTCATGGGGGCCCTATGGACTAATGCAGGATTGTTCTTTGGCATCTCAAAGACTGAAAATCTCTGTGAGAGTAAATAGCTTCCTTTTTGTTTGGAGGAGCAGCTACTGAGCTCGAGCTACCAACCTTGTGGTTAACAGCTAAATGCTTGATACACTGAGTCACCAGGACTCCTTCCAATTCTTATCTTTCTTTAATATTTTTCCTGGGCCATTAAGGCTAAGTATCTTCACCTCTGTCATATACTAAAGATAAAAAACCTAGTTTTGCTCACTTATTTACATATGATTAGATTGATCCAGCAGTCCTGGTATGGTGCTGTGGGCTAATTCATCAGACTTCAAAGTCCTTTGAACTGCAAGGTCAGTGGTTCAAGCTCACCAGCAGCTCCTTGGAAACCCTACACAGGGTCACTATGGGTT
>NW_006408618.1:2606208-2661692 GCF_000296735.1 Chrysochloris asiatica
TGTGGTCCTGTAGAATAAACACTGGACTGCAAGGTTGTTTTGAACTGCAAGGTCAGTGGTTCAAACCCACAAGCCACTCCTTGGAAACCCTTTACAGTGTCGCTATGATTCGGAACCAACTCCAACAACAATTAAAGTTACTTATCAAAATGTTGATTTCAGATTATTATAAAGACCTGTTGAAATGAAAGCATTTTATTAATTCTCTATAATGTCAAGATAACTTGTAAACACACACATGTGAAAAAAATACAGGACAACAACAACAAAAATTCTTAGTTTAATAATACCATCCGGAGTCAAAAATCATATTTTGTGAGTTATTGCTTTAGAAAAGGCTTATTATATAACAGTTAAAGTAAATGTTTTTATTCTACAAAGTGTTCTTTAAATGAATTGGCTAGCTATAAATAACCAAAAGTAGCCAAATTGCCAATGAAGTACATATAAATTTTATGGGAAACCAGAGCCAATCTAAACAAGTCTATGTCTCCCCTTATGATATTCTATGCTGCAACAACATCACATTCTCAAAACAATATGGCATAAAACAAAGCAATACACATACACAGATACACAAAATTTTCTTTCAACGTGATGCAAGTAGTCAGGGTTAGACCAGGGTCTGATTACCTAAGTAGCAAAGTAAACATGGGTGTACTTGTGCTTTCTTATTTTTCTGTAGTGAACAATTGTACATTTTTTAACCATATGAAAGACTCTGCATCTATGTATGACTGGTATCTGTCTCTCTCCAATTCCCACACACTTTCTAATAGAATCAGAGCCTCTTTTCAAATTTCTAATCCTTGACAGAAACAGAGTGCCCTGGGTAATCAAGATAACCACAACTTGTTTGTGCTTACTTTCTAATCTGTAGTGAACAATTTCACATGGTTTTCACCACAGTCATGTGAAAAACCCATGGGAAACTATTCACTACAGATTAGTAAGTAAGCACAAGTTAACCCATCTTACCTTGCTTATTGGATAATCAACCTGTGGAATAGATTGAGTAAAGACTTGAGATTCATTCTACACACGACAATGGATTGATTCTATGAAAGTCGTTGGCAATAGGAAAGTAATGTCAAATAAAGGAGTGATGGCAAATTTATGATTTTTAAAGTTAGTTCACACTGGTTTGTGTCTAATGAACTAATATTAATTTTTAACAATATATTTATCAACAATAAACAACAATATCTAGTGGGACAGGATATGTGATATTTTCCCTCTCACAGCAACATAGAGATTAAGATCATTGGATTCTAATGCTTGGACCATTATTTACTAGTTGAGTGATTCTTTAACAGGGCATTTAATTTTACCTCTTGAATATGAGAATAAAAATAATTAATCATAGTAATAATATCCCCTTAGGGTTTGTGTGAGCATTAAGTAAGATGAAGTAGGCAACGTTCATGACATAGTACACAACAAATGTTCAACAAATAATCTGTCACTTCCAAAACTAGAAATACAGTAGTACTATACTGCCAGATTTATTCCAACTAAAAGAACGTATCTAGGACATGTATCAGAGTTCTTGAGTGGTATGTATATTTGTTTTCCAAAAGAAAGATTGGCCAATCTGGAGAAAGCTGCCAAATATGATGACATCAAGAAGGTGGTGAAGCAGGCAACAGATGGACCCCTAAAAGGCATCCTGGGTTACACTGAAGACCAAGTCATCTCTGGTGACTTTAACAATGACACCCACTCTTCCACCTTTGATGCTGGGGCTGGCACTGCCCTCAATGACCACTTTGTCAAGTTCATTTCCTATTATGACAATGAATTTGGCTACAGCAACAAGGTGGTGGATCTTATGGTGCACATGGCCTCCAAGGAATAAGAGCCACCTGGACCACTAGTCTCAGCTATAGCACTAGAAGAAAAGAGAGGACCTCAGCTGCTGGGAGTCCTTATCCCAACTCTATCCCCAAACACAATGAGGAGCTCCCTTCCTTACAGTTTCCATCCAAACTCCCTGGAGAAGGGGAGGGGTTTAGAGAGCCCAGTCTTGTCATGTACTATCAGTAAAGTACACTATTAAGCCAAAAACGATTAGCAGTTTAAGTTCACCCAGAGGTGCCTTGGAATTTTTTTTTAAATACACCCATTGAAAACTGTATGGAGCCCAGTTCTATCTGACACACATTGAATCAGAAGAGTCACCATGAGTCAAAACTCCTCAATAGCAACAGGTTAGGACATGTATTTTCTCCCTCCAACTGACTTTCAACCTGTGATCCAAGTCTTCTCATCGTATCTGCACACCAGAAGGGAAACTTTATGACTTTTCATGGGTACTCTCTGACATCTAAAAGTAATGAAAGTTGGGTATCTAGAGAGGTGCAGTGGAAGCACTGAAACCTAAAACAAAAACTAAGAGTAAGAGATGAATGACAAGAGAAAAGCATTCCACTGAAAGATGCTAAAATGACCCAGGATCAAAGTCCCAACCTAAGTTGTGGAATTAGTTGCATCAGTAAAAATAAGCAATAAAAATAACCACACACCATACAATTAGGCAATTAGGATGGCTAAAGACCAAGGAGTGTTTTGTTCTGTTATGCATAGGGTTACTGTGAGTCAGAACCGATTCAATGTCAACTAACAACAACGTACAATCAGGTGGTAGAGACCTTGATATCGGAAAGACGAAGGTGAGAAGCATTTCAGAGCATTTTCCCCAAACTAACCTCAGAGAAGACCTGGCCAGAAGAAAGCAAGAGGAGAGATTTCAGTTGAAGTGCCTCAGAGGTTCGTTCCTACCTCAAACCCACATGCTGCTGCAGCCTCCCCTATCTATTCTAATGTCATCCTAACTAAAGACATTTTAATGATGTCACCCCTTCTCTGTCATAGCATGCCCTTTGACCACAATAAACAACATTAAAGATCAGTGCCTATTGGGGGTGGCACAGTAACTGTAAGGTCAGAGGTCAGCGGTTTAAATATGGTAGGCAGATTCCTTAAAGATTTACAGCCTGGGAAACTCTATGGAGCAGTTCTACTCTGTCCTATGAGTTTGCTGTGAGTCAGAATCAACTATTTGACTGTGGGTTTGATTGGGTTTGGGTTTGGTATTGGGAGGGGTTGATAATTCATAACAGTCACCAAAAATAGTTCCTTTCCAATACTTTTTAAGGATAGCTCATTGACAGGGACAGATTATTAGGTATACAAGGCACTCATGGGCTTAAGGAGGATCTCTGGTAGCATAGTGGTTACGAATAGGGCTGCAAACCTCAAGGTCAGCAGTTCAAAACCACCAGCTGTTCTGCAGGAGAAATATGTGGCTTTCTGCTCCTGTAAAGATTTACAGCCTCGGAAACCCTGTACAGGGTCACTATGGGTCGGAATTGGCTCAACGGCACTTAACAACAACATGGGCTAATTGTACTTACTTATTCATCTATGAGTCCTGGTGTGGCACTGTAGGATAAGCACTGGACTGCTAGCCACAGGTCAGCAGTTCAAACACACCAGCCATTCCTCAGAAACCCTATACAAGGTCTCCATGAGTCAGAACTGACTCAACAGCACTTAACAACACCAATAACAATTCATCTGTAGTGGACAATTTCACCTAGGTTTCAGTGAAATTGTTTACTACATCCTAGTTGTTGTTGTTGTTATTAAATGCTGCCAAGTCGGTTCTAACTCATAGCAACCCTATATAGGTTTCCGAGGCATGGCTGGTGAGTTTGAACAGCCAACCTTGCAGTTCAAACTAACCTTGCAATCCAGTGCATTAGAGACATGAATTAAGTCCAGTATGTACCTTGCTAACTGTAAGCCAGTACACAGTGTGCTTACTAGTTAATCTGCCCATGATCATTACGATTGCTATTAGAGGAAGCAGCCTAAAAACAGGACCATGTTGAGACCTGCAGAACTGACTAGTCAGTGTGACAACTTTTATCCAGAAATGTATTGTTTTCAACCCCACCCAGGCAGGCTTTCTTTAGGTTGGATCCAGGTACACATCTGGGATGAAATCTCTCACTTCTGCTGACTGGAGAAACAATCTAGCATAATGATTAAGAGCAAGAGCTCTAGAGAGCGCCTGCTCAAGTATGAATTCCAGTTTGTATCAAGCTTCTTAGTCATGACGAATAATGGAAAAAATTATTGAAGTTAATGACCAAATTACTTAATCTTTCTAAGACTTGATTTCTTCATTAATAAGTGTGAGTGGGGGAGAGGTAGGATGATAATAACTGCGTTTAGCACCTAACTTCATGAGGTTGCTTGTTGAGAGATGTCAATGAGATAATGCTTGTGAAGTCCCTGACATATAGATTTTAAAAAACATTTACACTTAGTATTACTAACTGGTTTCATTCTGGTTAGTAATAAACTATACTATGCAATTTTTTTAAAAAATTAGTAATAAACTAAGTTTAAATGTTGTTGGGTTTTTTGTTTGTTTATTTTAAGGGATATATTTGGTTTTAAGGAATGTGTTCCTTTCTAACCTATTTCTGTTCCTTGTTAAAATCCTAGAAAATAATATTCATTGAGCAATAAGTATTTAAGTGTCAAAAAAATTTTTGGCTAAGAAAAATATTGGGTAAACTAATATAAACCTTAAAAATGAGGAGAGGGAAGGAGGGAAATTAGTCCAAGGAGAATTTCAGAAGTTGACTGAAAGAGATAAAATCAGTGAAAAGGACTAAGAAAAACCAATCCCAGTCCTATCCATAGTCTTAAGAAAGTTAAGAAACTTTTAATATGTCTTAAAGAGTTTTAATTTTCCCTTGTACATTATTTTGTTTTCCTTTCTTTTCCAAGATATACCGTACAAACCTAAATTTATATCCTTTCCGAGATACATCATACACACTAGAAAAACTGTGTGCTGACTAGAAACAAGGAAGGGGAAAGGATAAACTCCATTGTGCCTTGTTTCATTAAGTGCCTATTTCAATAAGGAAAAGAATAGGTGGTACCCAAGAGAACCCAGTTAATACCAGGGACCTGCAGATGATGAAAAAAACATGGAACTCAGGGTTACCTGGGGATTTGCCTGCCAATAGCAACTCTAGAAAGATATGCTCCATTTTGAAGCCTCAGGTGGATTCCTCTTCATAGAAGAAGCTTAGGGTGGTGACTGGAATTCTAGAGTAGGAGGCAGAAATCCGTAGGTAGCATTAAGGCAATTTCTTATCCAAACTGGAGCACTTTGCAAGGGAAAGCAAGGACTATTAATAATAATGATGAGTCAACGAGCAGACACCAATATTGTCCAGGCAAACCAGGACTTGGCCACCCTTATCAGTGTTCATTCTCCTATTCATGCATACATACAAACTAGAAGACTAGAAGATACATAATAAGGTTTGAAGAAAAAAAATCAAAAGGTGGACAAGTGTGGAGAGTGGGTAGAAAAGAAACAAATTTCTTTGGGAATGCAACTTGTATGCCAGACATCTGCAGACTATAGTCATGGTTTTATTTAATACACACAGCAGCCCTGCAACATGGGAATTATAAAGGAAGTCATGCTGATGAAATATGAACTCAAGACCATTGACAGATACAACACTTAATTTTCTTTTGCCCTACGCTACCTCCCTGGTCTCAGCACTTATCATCTCATTAGTAGAACACATTAATAATATGGGTGTTGTTGATTATGTTATTGTTGTCATTAAGTGTCATTGAGTCAATTCCAATTCATGGAGACCCCAGGTGTGCAGAATAAAACTACCCCATAGAATTTTCCAGACTGTGACCTTTGGTAGCAGACCATCAGACCTATCTTGAGGTGGGTTCAAGCTGCCAAAATTTTGTCTGACATTTGTACCACCCAGTGACTCCACACTAGACTATACAAAAGAGTAATGTGATTAAACTGAGCACCAGAGTGTGGATTTGCAGCACGTTGTAGCACAAGTGCATGGAAGATAGAGAGACTGAGAATGGCCACAAAAGTCAATTTTCCCACCCAAACCTTGACCCCAGTCAGGACTATCTTCCCTGCTTTCTAGACACTCTGCACACTATGTTCCTTGCCCAAACCCATCGCCATCAATTAATTTCTGAGTCATTATGACCGTAAAGGAGAGAGTAGAACTGCCCCATAGGGCTTCCAAGGTTATATATCTTTACATTAGCAGACTATCACATCTTTCTCCCATGGAGCAGCTGGTGAGTTCAAACTATTGGCCTTTTGGTTATCAGTTAAGCACTTTAACCAGCACACCACGAGGGCTCCTGCTGCCCCTTTTATAACCATCTCTCCCTCCTCCTTGCCTATCCATAAATTACCATTCATCATAGTTTGATTCCATTTTTGCCATTTCTGTGACGTTCTCCCAGAATGAAGGCTCCTTTGGTAGTATCAGCACTTCTTGTCTTTCTTGAATACTTGGTATTCTATTTGTCCAGTTCTTTTTCCTTCCAATCTTAGCAGTATTCTTCCTTTGCCTAAAGACTCTAAGCAACTTTCAGAATGGTGTATCGTACTCCCTTTGCAACTGGAAAGTTCCAGCCGCATGGTAAGAAGTCGGTCACTACTGCTGGTTTAGGCTGTTTATGGAGGTCTTCCTGCCCACACTCTAACATTCAAAAGTGTATGTTTCTCTTTCTCACATATATATATATATCTTTTTCTTTAGGCCTTTTATGGCTTCTAAATTAACACCAACTCTCAATGTTGATAGTTAATGATGAAATGGAAAATTCATTGAAAGTGAAAAATCATAAATTTATTTTTGGTCATTAATGTTCCTTCACTTTATTATTGGGCAACCTTAAAACTAACTTTTCTCACAAAAAGTGTGCATACTTGCCCTTGCTCCTGAACTAGAATTTTTGGCATGTTATCAAAGTTCACTAGACTAGAAATCACATAAGGGCAAGAACTGATTTTTTTAATATGCATACTTACCAAATTCTTTATCCGTAAGTGCCTTTAATCTTTCTCCCAATCTTAGACTCTCTTAACTCTTATCACCATTATTCCATGAACTTAATGCTGTTGTTGTTGAGTGCCATCGAGTCTGGTCTGACCCATAGCGACCCTGTACAGGGTTTCCGAGGGTGTAAATCTTTACGGGAGTAGAAAGCCTCATCTTTCTCCCGCGGAGTGGCTGGTAGTCTCGAACCGCTGACCTTAAGGTTCGCAGCCTGATTCGTAACCACTACGCTACCAGAGCTGTCTAATATTTTGGTTATATATTGTTTTGATTTGCCCTATCAATTAAAAACCCAGACAGAGCCTTCTAGTTGATTTAGCGTAATAGCAACTCTAGAAGACAGAGTAGAATTGCTTCTCATGGTTTTCAAGGCTGTAATCTTTACAGAAACAGACTGCCCCATCTTTCTCCATCAGAACGGTAGATGGGTTCAAACTAGTTAACAGCTGAGCACTTAACCCACTGTGTCACCAGGCTCTTGCCATACCAATTAGGCACTATAATTACTGTTGTTATTTTATACAGTGACTATTTGTTTATATGAACCACATATTTAGACACATACAATGGCTCAAACATAACAAGACTTTAGTGCAGGACCAAACAGTGTTTCATTCTGTTGTACTGATTCAACAGCACCTAGTAATAATAAAATTTCATCACGTTTGCCCACCATTACTACTTGAATCTCAGACTTTTCCATTCATGCTGCAAATCCCACAAAGGACTAGTTTGTGGTTATAAATTCTCAAAGGAAATTTACTCCATTTTATTTCACACCAAGGTCAAATCAGACATGTTCCCTACTGTCCCATTCTACAGGGCAGATTTCTTTTGAATTTAGCCTTAAACCGAGGAGGATGTTGCTTGTTAGAGTTCCAGTTTTCTGTGTGAACCTTCTGTGAAATACCTTACCTCAAACCAGCCATGGGCTTTATCCATTGTCTTCTAAAGTCTGTGCATCTATCAGAATATTAACTTCTAGATGACCAAGTTTGGTCAATAATATCAGAGTAACTATCCTTTGATGCTCCCTGACCCTCAATGTTCCCTCTTCCTCTTAGTTTTTAACCTCTGTGGATTCCTTTCTTGCTGTCTCAGAGAGGGTTTTTTCAAGTTCATTATATTCAGTTGCCGCTGATGGAACTAGTGATCTGCAATTCCTTACTTTACATAATTAACATTTTTATATGTGAAATTCTGCCGCAGTATAAAAATAATAGTTAATGTCATCAACCACTATTATGAGCTGGGTACTCTTAAATGTCTTTTGTTTTATTTTCATCTAATGTTCATAATGGCACTAGTGGGTCAAACCCATTTGACCTCATGCTCTTATTAACTGTTACCCATTCTGAGTTTACAAGAGCAAAGATCCCTATATATTTCTGATTGTTTTTGTATACATAAACAGAATTGAAGCAAATACTGTTAAACGATGATGCATGAAAGGGATTGTAATCACTGCAGTGAAATAAAACATGATAGGATGAGTGTAAAATCGATGTTCTCCCATATAAACTATCACTCAATTCACAATAAAAGCTTTAAAAAAAGAAAAAGAGCACAGAGCACAAGTGGATGGGAGGAGATATATGCAAGTCTTTCTATTTAATTCAGCCAATAAGAACTCCATAGACATGACAGGAATTGCTTTTCCAAGACTGGGAATGAGTCATACAGAACCTCTTTATTGGCTCTGTGATTGGCAAACACACATCTTCTACACATGTACAGTTATAAGTACAATAAACAGTGTAGTAATAGGTTTCATCATAGTCACCACACTCCCTTATGGGGAGGGACAGTGGAATGCTGCCTTGAGAAAAAAACTGAGGCTGTCTCTGAGCCAAGTGAGAAAGACTTCTGGCTGATAATCAGTGTTTGCCATGAACTAGGATATGGATGTGGCATCCCTGGAATGTTCCTGACCTAAAGGCATAGAGCAGAGCAAAGTCCAATCTTTGAATCGAATCTTCCCACCACCAGCCTTGTGAACTGACCAACTTCCCAGCTCCACAAACTCTGCTTTCTGTGTTCTCTTCCCACTCAACTATTCATGAAAATCCATATATAGTTGTTCTTTCTTCAAGGTTCCTTTTCCATAACTTTATTTAGTACAGCCCTGCAGATAAACTAGCCCATGTTTTCAGAACTAACAAGAAATTAGGGTAAGAAGAATAAAAAGTGGACCTAGAGACTACAAACCTTTCTAGAAAGTCTATTCTAAGTCAGGGGACTTCCTGAACCTTTTGAGCTCTCTAAATCCAGAAATATCGTGCGACATTCTTAGTATAATGACAACAGGTGTAAGTTCTGCAGTCAGTCTGCTGGGATTTAAATCTTAAATTGACAACTCAGAAGCTATTTGATTTTGGGCAAGTTTCTTAATCATTCTAAACCTTAATTCCACCCTCTGTGAAATGGGGATAATAATTATACCTATTACATTGAGGCCTAAGGTGCACCTGACCCAAATCATGGTATTTTCATTAGCTTCATATGCATGTGAAAGTTGGACAATGAATAAGGCAGACCATAGAAAAATTGGTACATCTCAGTTAGGGTATTGAAGAAGAATATTAAAAGTACCATGGACTTCCGAAAGAACAAACAAATCTGTATTGAAAGAAATACAGCCAGAATCTTCCTCTGAAACCAGGATGGAGAGACAAAACCTCTTCAGACATATAATCAGGAGGGCCCCAGTTCCTAGAGAAATGATATCATGCTTGGTAAAGTGTAAGATCAGTGAAAAAGAGTAAGACCCCTAAATGAGATGGACTAAAACAGTGGCAGCAGCTAAAACAGTCCACTAAAACAGTGGACTCAATTGCAACAACTTTTGTGAGGATAGCACAGGACCAGACAGAGTTTTGTTTCATTACTCATAAGACGGCTATGAGTTGGAACTGACTCAATAACACTTAACAACAACAATTACATAGAGTTACTTTGTAAAGTAATTCTCAATATGGGGAGGAGGGGTATCTTTACACTTTAACATTATTATAGATTCCAAAGAATTTTCATTTAAGTGTGTTGTACCTGTTGAAATTTGACACAGCAAAAATAAAAGTGGGAATTAAAATAGGTATTGATTTATTTAAACATGGTAACAACAATGTTGACATAAATTTTAAAATTTTATGAAAAATAACTATTTCCCAAAAAAATTCATAACAAAAATTTTATATCTTTGTAATTTTTCTTAATATGTCTCCATAATAGGTAACTAAACTTACATATCTATTGCATTCGATCTGTTGTGACATGCTATTTGGGTTGATATATATAAGGGGGCTTCAAAAATTTCATGGAAAAATTCCATTATTTTTTAAAACTCCATTTTTCCATAAATTTTTTGAAGCCCCCTTAAATGAAGAAAACCTAGCCAATTACAAATATATAGTTGGAAATTGTAGGAGGATACTTAATAGCTTTCTCAGAAAACTGTGCATGTTATCATTTCCAAAACTCAGCAAGTAGTAGTTTGTTAAGGGCTGTTTGCAATGCAGAATCTGAAACCATACCAATGAACTTACAGCTGCATTAAAATCCATTGGACTATCTTGCCCTTTGAAAGACTCTTTGGCTCATTCATGAAGTTGTAATATCATGTATCAGTCATTTAAAAATTATTGGTTTAATAAGTTATAAAGGCATTTCAAATATTGACACATTGCATTACTGAAAATTGCATTCATTAATATCACTACTGATGTCACCAGAAAAGTCTTTAACAATTAGAGAACTGTAAAGTTCATGGCAGCAGGTGCAAGTTTTCCAAAATTAATTTTCATGTGGAACTTTGAATGTTATTCCTGGGAATAATAATGATGATACTATATGCCAGTTATTTTTCTTGAAGTAACAAACTCACCCTTTCATTTTTGAGAAAATGTCAGCCAAACACTCAAGCTTGAAAAACCATAGCTTTGCAATTATTTTGTTCAAGTAGCAATGGGGTTCCGTGAAAAAAGCAGCTAGTTCATCTCGCAACTCAATCACACACAAGCTGTCCTTTGAACCCACCATCACAGTTTAGTATACAGCACAAGTACTTTAGGCACACATACTATTTCATTACCTAGAGGATTAAAAATTGAATCTTCAAATGATCAAAATTTAATAAAATGATTTTTGCTGCTTCATCAGGAACAGAAAATTTGTTTCATTTATTCTTAAATGAAATTAGCATTTTATATTTACTGTGAGTCCACAGTACCTGAAGAATATGGTGACTGCTATTATAGGTTTTATAGTGTCTGCATTTTAACCCACCACTAATGCAAATGTCAGTCAACATGGTGAAAGGGCAATAATGACTTACTGTGGCGCTGTGGGATACAGTACTGGACCTTTCAAAGGTAGATTTAAATCACAAGATTGGTGCTTCAAACTTGCCAGCTGCTCTTTGGAAACCATATACAGTGCAGCAGTGAGTCGGAACTGAGTCAACAGCACTTGATAATAACAGCAACAATTGTTATGATGGAGTCCAGGTGTGGCACTGTGGGTAAAGCACTAGACCTCAAGGGTGGTTTGAACCAAAAGATCAGCAGTTCAAACTCACAAGCTGCTTTTTGGAAACCCTATACAGGGCCACTGTGAGTTGGAATTGACTCAATGGCACTAAACAACAACATTACTATGAAAATAATTTTGACTTTAGAGACTTCTTATGTGACTACAGGTCCACAGACCACATTTGAAAACCACTTACTGTAATAAGATCACAAAAAGTCATGGTGGCACAGTGTTTAAAATGTTTGGCTTCTAACTGAAAAGTCAGCAGTTTGAACCCACCAACTGCTTCATGATTTGACTTCTTCAGCAAAGATTTACAGTCTCAGAAATGGTCTGTCCTATAAGGTCCCTGTGAGTCAGAGCTGATTAGATGGCTATAGGTATGGTTGGAGTTTGGTTGTAAGATCAGATGCCAGCAAACTCTTCCTTAAAGTACCAGAGAGATTATTTTCAGCTTTGCAGGTCATCTAGTCCCTGACTCAACTACTCAGCTCTGCCCTTGTCATGTGAAAGCAGCCATGGGTAATGCATATGTAAACGAATGAGCAGGATTGTGTGTTTCCATAAAATTATATCATGGTTGGGGACAGGGGGCAATTCATGGGCTAGAGAAAGTTAACATGGGTGACAAGGCAGACAATATACAGAGGAAAGATGAAGGTAGCAGGAGACACAAGGAAGAATGTAATAGTAAAAGTGAATATAAGTAATTGCTGTTAACTGTTGGTACATGGAGGGGATTGCAACCATGTAATGAAGCAAAGTATATGATTTGTTGAATGTAGAACTGATGATCTGCTATGTAAACCGTCGCTCAATTCACAATAAAAAGTTTTAAAAATAAAATAAAGTAATTAACTAAATAAATAAAGTAACCAACTTTAATAGTTTAAAAAAATTGCCTGTAAGAATAGGAAATAAATAAGATTTGACCAACAATGTGACTACGTATTTCCATAAAACTTTTAAAGCATAAGCAATAGATAGACTTTAGTGAACAAACAGATCATAGTTTGTTAACTTCTGGTATAACCAAATGAAGCAGTGAATAAAAAATACCACAATATAGTAACTACAGTAACTGTTCAACTAATAATAACTTTATGTTTTCTTAACTCTCACAAGAAAGTTTGTGCACTCTCCACAAACACACCAGAGTAAGATGGATAAACATCCGCAATACAATAGTGTCCCATTTATTACCTTTTATTGTAAACATTGAGCAATCAAACAAATCCAATTTATTGCTGAAATGATACATTTAAATTAGTGAAAGAAAATAAGTAGTAAGGAGGTATTTGTTGTTGTTAGCTGCCATTGACTTATCCCACAACTCAGGGTGACCCCATGTATTACAGAAGATAACTGCTCCATAGTGTTTTCTTGACTTTAACCTTTAGGAAAGCACTTTGTCAGTCCTTTCTTCTGTGGAGTTGCAATAAAAGAGTATTAAATTAAGAGTTTTAGGGCATGAAAGGAGCTCTGGGGGATCAAATGCTAAGCACTTGGACAACAGTTCAAACCCACTAGCCACTCTACAGGAGAAATTTGTGGCAGTCTGTTTACAAAGAATAAACAAAACAAAACGCCAAACCTGTTACTATCAAGTTGATTCAGACTTATAGCAACCCTATACAAGGAAACCCTGGGGGACAATTCTACTCTGTCCTGTAGAGTATCTATGAGTTAGAATCAACCCATAGATGACTCACAACAACTAAAACCAACTCACAGAAACCCCATTCAGCCTCATCTTTTAGCCACAGAGCTGTTGGTGTATTTGAACCACTGATTTTGCAGTTAGCAGCTGAATATCTAACACACAGTACCACCAGGAGCATGTAAATTCACTTTGCAGCAAAGCATGATTGATTGTACAGCGTAAGTCCAGCTATCAAGATCCCTTTGTCCTAGTCCTAAATCTACCATTAGCTAGCATGTAACCTCTGGCCCTCAGGTTCCACATGTTCTAAGTGGAAAACATTGGATTAGATAGTATATTCATTTGCTATTGCTATAGTAATGTTGTATGACAACCAGCCACCAAATTTCAGTGGTACACAACAATGAACATTCACTTAGATCATGTATTTGAGGGTCAGCCAGCACCAGTGCTTGGCCTAGCTGGATGGTGCTGTTCCACACCTCTCTCATCCTCTTTCTGGCACCAGCAGAATAGCCTGGGCAGTTTCCTCTCATGCAGATGTCAGAGGCTCAAGAGGGCAAGAAAAAACATGCAAGGCTTCTTAGGTCTCAGACTAGGAATTGGTGCACAGTCACATCTGTCTCATTCTATTGACCAAAGTCTGTTGTTATTAAGTGCCATCAAGTTGTTTCTGACTCATAGCGACCCTGTATACAGTTTCTGAGGAACAGTTGGTGAGTTTGAACCACTGACTTTGTGGTTCAACTGACCTTTCAGTCAAGTGCTTATCCTACAGCACATGAGGAAATACATCTTCATCTTTTCAAGGAATGAAACTTCACAGTCACATGGCAAAGAACGTGATTACAAGAAAGAATCAGGGCCATTAATGAAGTCTACTACAAATATTTAAGATCATGTGCATCTCTAATGACAATTATAGCAAATTTGAAATTTAAAGGTTAACCTGTGTATTTTTCCCAGACATTAAGATGTTTGTTTCAATGATTCCTTGAAACTCACCTGATCCAATAAAAGAAAAGAAAGGACAAGGAGGAGCAATGAAATAATTATGAGGAGGAGAAGGAAGAGCATAAGAGAGTGAATAACGTAATAAGAGAAAAAGATGGAGGTGAGAAGGAAGGAATAGAGGAAAGAGTAAGACAGATGCCAGATGGAAGTGAAGAACCAGGGGATGAGGAGGGAAGCTAAAGCGAAAGGCAGGAGGAAAGAAAGTAATGGTTAAGCTTGCTCTTGGAAAGCCCCACCAAAATGTCACTTAATCCAGCAAAGTTATTAGTAGCTCATTAGGCAAAACTTTTATTTATTCTTAGGAAATAAGTCTTTAAAAGATATGTATTGTGATTCTAGATGAGCTCTGGTAGCGTAGTGGTTACGAATAGGGCTGCAAGCCTCAAGGTCAGCAGTTCGAAACTATCTGCTGTTTTGCGGGAGAAAGATGAGGCTTTTTGCTCCCGTAAAGATTTACAGCTTCGGAAACCCTGTATAGGGTCGCTATGAGTCAGAACCGACTCCACGGCACATAACAACAGCAACATTATGATTCTAAATCTTATTATTTTTTTCTTTTTTACTTTAGGAAGCAAGTTTATTCTCTCACAGTATAGGAGGCTAGAAGTTCAAGTTCAGAGTACCGGGTCTAGGTGAAGATTTTCTGTGTTGGCTCAGGGGAGAGGTTCTTGTCTCCTTTCAACATCTGTGCATCCAGAATTCCATGGATGTTTCCATGTATCTTGGCATCAATCTTTCCCTGATTCTAGGAGGTTGTCAGCACAGGGACCCTGGATCCAAAGGACACGCTTCACTCCTTGCTATTCTTTCTTGGTGGTAGTATATGCCTCCCTCTCTCTTCACTTCTGTCTTCTTTTATCACTTGTAAGACTAGCGTAGTGGTTACGAATCGGGCTGAGAACCGCAAGGTCAGCAGTTCGAAACTACCAGCTGTTCCGTGGGAGAAAGATGAGGCTTTCTGCTCCCGTAAAGATTTACAGCCTCGGAAACCCTGTACAGGGTCGCTATGGGTCAGAACGGACTCGAAGGCACTTAACAACAACAAGATAAAACTACAAGCCAAACTACAATTTTTATTTTTACCCTAATCTTTTAAATGTTTACATACTAGCAAATACAGATTAAACATTTGAATCACAAAACTCAGACACATCATGAAAACAATGCATTTGGCAAAATAAAGACTATCAGCTCAGGAGTTATAATACTAGAATCATATAAAGACATCCCCAATAAATAGATTATTTATTACAGCCTAGGGCTGAGTCCTATGTCTGTTATGACACTTGACAGTGCGACTGTTCATAAATCCAGGTAACTTCCATAGAAGCAAGAGCTTTGAGCCAGAGATAACTGTGAAAATATAAGTCCTGGGGTAAGTGAAAATCTTGGGGAGCACACAGAACTTCCACATTCCACAGTTCAAGGTGTCTCCAGCTTCCAGATGACATTTGTATATATGTTCAAAATATGATCCCTTGTACCATATAACATAACCTGTTTTGATTTTTTTTTTTTGGGGGGTGGGGGTGGGGGTGGGGGCAGGAATGTCTATCTCAGCGTGTATATGTTGTGTGTGACCTTAAGTAATACAAGCTTCTAAGATGTGTTACTTCTTGAGTAATTGGATCTTTTATTTCAGAAGGCCATCTGATACGCTAAGGAAAACCTGGCATGATCTTAACTGTATCTGGAAGATGATGGATTGTCGTACCCATTACCATAGTCATTTCTAACTCATACCGACCCTCTAGTATAGAGTAGAAATACCGCAGAGGGTTGTCAAAGCCAGAATCTTTCAAGAAGCACAATGCCAAGAGGCTGGCGAGTTTGAATCACTGATCTTCCAGTTAGCAGCTAGGTGCTTTAATCACTGTACCACCAGACTTCCTTATGGGTTACATAAGTAGGTTTTTAAACTAGATCACTAAGATCCCTGAGTCCTCACATAAGAGATAAAGGGAAATAATTGGACAGAAGCTGGAGGGTTCCTTCCCAACATCATATTCCCAACATCAGAACAGCGTCATATTTAACTGTTTTCTACTTGGTTTGGGTATATTTCATTTTTTAAAAAACAACAGACATCAACTTATTTTTGCTTTTTAAAAAAAAATGATTGAAAAACACCTGACTGGGTGATCAATAAAGTTTCTCTATCCAAGGAGTTACACCTATAAAATAGTGTTGTTGAAAATTCAAAATCATAAAAGAGATCAGGCTACTGATCAGATAAAGACTAGCGGAACTACTGAGATTAATGAATTCATTTCCATGACACCATCTTCAGTCAAACGACAGGGATGTAAGGGGAACAATGACACTAGGGGGGAATGCACACCTTAGAATAACCAGCCATTTGAAGTCGGCACTTACCCAAGGACTAAGTTCAGAAAGGTAGGAAAGAAGGAGAACTAGAAACAGGAAGCGCAGGAAAGAATTGAATAAGTAATCTTGTGGGGATGGCAGTCAATGAGATGAAACCAAATGTGTATGGATTGTTGAATGGACTGTCTGCTCTGCACACCTTCAGCCAATTCACAATAAAAAAAAAAAAAAAAGAAAAAACAAGTGAACCCTGACATCAAAATCGGAGCTTTGTGTGTCAATTCTAGACCACACGCATGCATGCCTTCAGAGGAAGCAACTACTTCAGCTTCTAAGGTCAACAGCTCTTTGACTTCCTTTATATAGCTTCATTAACTGTGTATTCACCATTAAACATTTTAATTAAGCTTTGACTACCTTGTTGTTGTTGTGGCCATTGCTGTCAAGTAGATTCGGACTCACAGCAATCCTGGATAAGTTTTCTGAGAAGTGGCAGATGGGTTTGAACCAACAACCTTGAACTTATCAGTCCAGTGCTTATCCTACATGGACACACCAGGCCCCTTGACTCCCTTGGTGGTGGTGATGGTGTGCTGTGGAGTTGATTCTGACTCATAGTCACCCTGTACAGTGTTTCTGAGACCGTAAGTCCTTAAGGGAGCAGAAAGCCTCATCTTTCTCCCATGGAACACCTGGTGGACTCAAACTGCTGAACTTGAGGTTAGCAGACCAAAGTGTAACTCACTATGCTGCCAGGGCTCCTTTGGCTCCCTTTGTTGTTGCTGTTAAGTGCTGTTGAGTTGGTTCTGACTCATAGTGGCCTTATATAGGATTTCCGGGAAGCGGCTGGTAAGTTTGAACAGTCAATCTTAGGAGGGGGGTAAAACAGCTTTGTTGATAATATTACTATTTTTTAAAATTATTTATCATCTCAGTTTTTTAATATATTTAATTTTTATAATATTTAATTTATAAATATGTTTCGAAATATTTAATTTTTCATTGAGACAATCTTTGCTCTTGGAAAGATTATTCTGCGTTTCCTTGTAACTTCATCATCCCAAATTTTCAATTTATTATAAATAAATGTAAGGTCTTAGTAAGAACTTCTTAAGAAGGGTTGGACATAAAATTTGCCGAATATATTTAGCAACAGTGTTGGCTTATGAAATATGTTATCCACTAATTAACACACATACTGAAGTGCTAGATGTAAATTTGAGGGGCAGGGGCTTGGATCCTAATTACCAGTTATGTTAAAGTACATGTAAAAACATTTTTTTCAGTTTTGTAACCTCTGAACCCCTCCCTCACCAAACACACATATAAACACACACACTACTCTCACTTCCACCAGCACCATCCATGTTAGTCTCTCTAGGTCTTTTGTCCTCCAAGCATCCTCTCTCTTTTCAAACATTCCCAAGAACTTAGTAAACTTGGAAGTAGCTCCACTTTGCCTTCAATTTCCAGATCTCCATTTCTACATCCTTTTCTCTTTTTTTTTAATGTAGCTCCTTCTCACCACTTTTCCCCCAGAAACTCAATTTCTTAACTGCTGTCTCCTCTCATTTGCAACCATCACCTGGTCTCAGAAAAGGATGAGTGTTGGTGGTGATGGAGGTGGTGGTGGTTATGTGCCGTGGAGTCAGTTCTGACCCATAGTGACCCGGTACAGGGTTTCCGAGGCTGTAGATCTTTACCAGAGTAGAAAGCCTCATCTTTCTCCCATGGAACAGCTGGTAGTTTCTAAGTACTAAACCTGAGGTTAGCAGCCCGATTCATAACCACTATGCTACAAAAGCTCCTTAAAAAAAGATGAATAAACTCCTTCAAAGTTTACATTGACAATGAAGTCATGAAGGTGCCTTCCAAATGAAGAATGGGTTCCCTTTTAATAGGGCACTAACCCTAAACCAGACACCTGCTATAGCACTGTAGGATCAGCACTAGACTGCAAATCACAAGGTCAGTAGTTCAAACCCATCAACTGCTCCTCAGGAACCCTATACAGTGTCGCTATGAGTAGGATACAACTTGATGGCACTTACAACAGCCCTAAGCTAAGTCTCTATAGATTTGAATTATAGTCAGGGGGAAGGGTCCCTCTTGGGAAGAGAAGAATGACACAAAAGACTTTCTCAGTCCTCCTGAAATTACACTGAATCCACAGTCTGCATTCTTTAGGGGAGCTCAGTAGCTAGGCTGGACCTACCCCACTCACTGATACTTGCTTCCTTAACATCCACCTGCTTCCTGTGCAGAGAAAAGGTCAGCAAAGCCTAGAGATGACACGGTTAAGCAATGTTCAAGTCTGCAAGCCACCTCTCTGAGCAGCTTCTTAGGTTCAGGCCTGCAGAAAGCCAGTCCTAGTATTTGTGAGATCTTGGAGGCTTTCTTTGGGGATAGGGGGGTATCAAAATCCACATACAAAATTAAGTCGTTTTCTTGAGAATTGTCTAAAACTAAATCTCCAAGACTCTAGTTATTTGTTGTGATTTCATGTCTCATTCTAAAGAAATGTTTGGAATGAGAAATGAAATCATAACAAATAACTGGAGTCTTGGAGATTTAGTTTAGACAATTCTCGATAAATACTTTTATAAAGATATTTGTGGATTGCAATCTGGCTTCCCTGCCCTGCCTGAAATTATAAATCCTAGCACTTGCAGGGGTAAATGCAAGTGAGAAGACATCAATTTAAGCTTCATTAGCTTTGTAGTAAATCTGACTCTACCTACAGGTCGTCACCATGCCAGGCCACACATATTTTAAATATATGTGTATGGTCTCCTGAATGATTCTTCATATGCAGTAACAAATGGCATGGAGTATATTGAATAATTTTGCTGTTCAATTGCTTACTTTTACTAGTTTTGGTTTTTAAAACTAATAGGTTTTTAAACCTGTTCTGACTCAAAACTCCATGTGTTAAGACCTGCCAAATAAGTTAATGTCTGTGCCTGGTTCAGTGTCTGGCACATAGAAGATATCAGATAAAATCTTAGTTCGCTTTTTTTCCCTTTTCTACACGCATTCTGGCATGAAGTAGGAGTCCTGGTGTGACGCTGTGGATTAATGCACCAGATTGCAAAGTCGGTGGTTCAAGCTCACCAGCTGCTCCTCGGAAACCCTATACAGGGTCACTATGGGTAGGAACTGACTCTATGGCACTTAACAACAACACAAGTGTCAGATAATCCTAGAGAGAAGTTGTTTACATAATGAAAATAATATAATATGGAAAAGGGAGCAGACAGTGAGTAGGAAAGGAGTGAAGTAGATTGTAGCACATTCTTTGGAGAAGCTTACCTAATTAGGTTGGTTTCTGCTTCAAAAGCAGCAGTGTTGATGATAAAGAAACAAGTCCATTGCATGGGCTGTCTCTGGAGGTAAGAAGTATCTTTGTCACTGGCATTTGACAATCTCTTGCCATGAAAATAAAAAGCAGTTAGACTAGATGTGGTCTGAGGTTTCTCCCAAACCTGTCATTCAATAACTCCATGACAAAGTAGAATCTAGGAGATGTTCTAGAGGAGGAAGAAGGGAACAGATATTGCTGAGTTTGAGACTTTTTTTTTTTTTTTAAGAACAGGAAAAATTTCAATTTCTAAGGGACAAGTTTGGGCCTACCAAGATTCCTGCGATGGGGCATTGGGTAGGATGCAGAGGAAAAACCTGAACCTAGCCACCTGATAATAATTTTTTTTTTTTTTTCAATCTGTTGCCACCTACTGGATTTCAATTCATAGCAACCATTTAGGATAGAGTATTACTGCCTCACAAGGTTTCCAAGGCTGTCAATCTTTATGGGAGCAGAATGACACATCTTCCTCCTGTGAAGTGCCAATCTTTTGGTTAGCAGCCAAGTGCTTAATGACTGTGCCACCACTGTTCCTCCTGGCAATAAACCAAAAAAGCCCAAATCCACTGTCATAGAGCAGATGCCGAGTCATAGCAATGCTACAGGATTGAATTTTTATGGGAGCAGGCAGCCTCAGTTTTCTCCCGTGAAATAGGCAGTGTGCTTGAACCACCTACTCTGCAGTTAGCAGCCCATTGCCTCAACCACTCTGCTACACTAAATTTATCTATATTCTTCCCACTTCATAACTTTAACTTGAGCCAAACCAAGGTTTCATATACCTCTGACACAATTTGGAATTTCTGTTTTCTTTTTAAAAATCAATGACAATAGAGGTAAAAATGCTGCAAACACACACACACACACACACACACACCTTCTTAGGAAAATGTTTTGGTGTTATACGCCATTGAGATGGTTCTGATTCGTAGCTATCCTGTATAGGATTTATGAAGAGCAACTGGTGAGTTTGAACCACCTACCTTATTCTTAGCAATCCAGTGCTTATCCTACAGTGCCACACCAGAACTACTAGGAAGGTATACAAGTATACAGTTCTGACTCACAGTGACCCAACACACAACAGAATGTAACACTGCTTGATCCTGTGCCATTCTCACAATTGTTGTAACACTTGAGCCCATTGCTGCTGCCACTGTGTCAATCCATCTTGTCAGGTATCTTCCTCTTTTTCACTGACCCTCCGCTTTACCAAGCATAATGTCGTTCTCCAGGAACTGGTCTCACCTTATAATATGTCCAAAACATGAGAGACTAAGTCTTGCTATCCTTAACATTTTGACTGTACTTCTTCCAACACAGATTTGTTTTTTCTTCTGGCAGTCCCTGGTGTTATCAATATTCTTCTCCAATAACATAACTCAAATGCGTCAATTCTTCTATGGTCTTCCTTATTCATTGTCCAACTTTCAGTAGCATATGAGGCTATTGAAAATACCATGGCTTGGTTCAGGTACACCTTAGTCCTCAAAATGCAATCTTTGCTCTTGAACACTTTAAAGAGGTCTTGTGCAGCTGGTCTGAAAGACATGTAACAAAATTTGGTACTTATTCTAATAATAATGGTAAGTTGTTAGTGGGTTGTAAAATAAGAAAGTGACATAATAATGTAAGTTCTAAAGAATCACTTTTACAGCAACATGCTTGAGATGAAAGTGACAAATAGAGGAAAGCAGGGTAGAAACAGTGGGTTGGGAGAAGGGTGCATGATCTGAGAGCCTTTTAGGAAAACCGTTCACAAGACTTAATGATTGATAATATGAGGTAAGGATACAGAGAAAATCAGAATGAAGAATAAGTTTCTGATTTGGACAATCATGTTCATGACAAGTCATTCTTTAAGATGGGGAATACCAGTGGATAAGTAGGTTTGCAAGGGCAGTCAGGTGTAAGTTCAATTTTAGATATATCATGTTGAAGATACATTTTAAAGCCACAAGAGGATCTATGAGTGCTGTCAATTTGAAATGGAGATCAAAAAAAGGTCTTTTTTAGTCGCTGAGGGAATCCTTCACATTATCAAAATGCAAGATTGAGGGAACATTATAGATACCCATCTACAGTGCAGCCAATTACTTCATACAGTTCTTCTCCCCATAGTCTTTGTAACTCCCTCCAAACAACTTTTTTTCCTGATGGGTCTGGGTAAGAGAAGGTGGAAGAAGATGCTGATAGGTTCATATGATTCCTTTGTGAGTGATTGTAACAGAGAACAGAGTTCTCTGTAATTGTAAAACCTTGGAGCTCTGACATGGATATAAAATGAGCCATCTCAGAAGCAGGAATGGGGGTCTCATTACTAATAAGAAAGAAAAATCAGAAGTGGGACATGTCCTTTGAACCCTGTTGTTGTTAAGTGTCGTCTAGTGGGTTCCGACTCATAGCAACCCTGCACAGGGTTTCCGAGGCTCTAAATCTTAACGAGAGTAGAAAGCCTCATCTTTCTCCCACGGAGCTGCTGGTAGTTTCAAACTGCTGACCTTGCGGTTCACAGCTCGATTCATAATGACTACGCTACCAGAACCCTGAAATCCCTGTAAATTGAAACTCCTTGACCTTGGGAACAGGACTGTGACACAGAAGAGTGCCAGAGAAGTGACAGTAGCAGAACCAAGAGCCAAAGCACAAGACAGAACAGTGAACTTCCTATCTCACAGAACAAGTAAAGCTAAGTGCCTTGGGGCAGAATGCACTTTTACGAAGTGGAGTGCCTCCAGGCACTTAATTGGAAGAGCTAGATTTTCTGACTAGCATAAAGTTAGAACTGAGCACCTTTGGGCTATAAATTATAGTGGGGTGATGTACCCTTTGGGCATTTATCAGTAGCCCTAAAAGAGCTTTGTAACATTGCCTAAATAGAGTAGAGGTCAGGCCAAGGAGCCGAAGGCCAGAGAGACCTGCCTTCAGGGATAGCAGAGAAGAGGGTGTCCTGACCAAAGACCTGTGTCCTGAGCATCTCTGATTCTGCATGTGACCTGTTAACATTAATCATGAGTATGGTCTATGATCCATGTTGGAAGAAGTGCAGCCAGAGTGCTCCTTGGAGGCCAGGATAGCCAAACTTCATCTCTAATACTTCGGACATATTGTCAGGAGAGACCAGTCGCTGGAGAAGGATATCATGCTTAGTAGGTTGGAGGGTCAGAGAAAAAGAGGAAGACCCCTAATGAGATGGATTGGCCAAGTGGCAGTATCGATGGACTCATGTGTGGCAATAATGAGGTTGCCCAGGATAGGGCAGTGTTTCCATTCTGCACTGCATGGGGTCGCTATGAGTCACTACTGACTCAATAGCACCTAACAACAACAACAATGGTCTATCCATTCAGTGTGACCATTGCACAGAATTATTAAATGCAGCTGAAAAGTAGAAAGTGTTCTGGGAGGGATGGTTGATGTCAAAATTGGTAAAGAAGATTGGAGGGTGGAGGTATGTCTGATTTCAGCCTCATTGTGCTTAGGCTGATGATGGGTTTGATTTTCCTTCCTATTTGTGAAGCCAGAGGAAGATCTTTTTGCCCACCTGGCACTTTTTATAGTACAACCATTTTATGTAAAATGACTTACAATGAGCTACAGTCTTGGTGTCTTTGGATGTACAGAAATGTCCAATGTTAGTGTTTGTACTAATGCCACATCCTGCACACTACAGGGTGAGAAGACACAGTAAAGGACAAAGCTCTGCTATGTTTAAGTCCATGGGAGAACGTGGGCAGAGCACTTTAGACTGCTGGGAAGTAGCCTGGGTCTATGTCCTTCTTCCACAGTACACCCCCTCTTGTGCACATGTAAAGTTGTGAGCACACTGGGTGTCTGGACACCAAACTTTCTTGCCTTAGCAATGGCACCAGACTTAGTGCTTAAAATTAGTACTAAATATCTCTATGCCTTAGTAAAATGGTAATGACTTACCTGTCAAACAAATAAATAATGCATGATTAGCACTAATTATGGCTCTTGAAACATAGTAAAAGAAAATAATCCGCTACCACTGAGTCAGTTCTAACTCATAGTGAATCTATATAGGGGCATGGAGAATAATCTTTATGGGAACAGACAGACCCATTTTTCTACTTCTTTGCAGTTAGCAGTGCAACACCTAGTCCACATTTCCACCAGGGCTCCTGTGAAACATAGTTGTTGTTGTTAAGTGCCTTCAAGTCAATTGAAACATATTAAACACCCAATAAATGCTAGATGATGGTGATGGTATCAATACTTGTTAGAGATTTAATTGTACCTCCCCAAAATATGTGTTGTACATCCTGACCTCTGGTAGCATAGTGGTTACGAATCGGGATGCGAACCTTAAGGTCAGCAGTTCGAAACTACCAGCCACTCCACGGGAGAAAGATGAGGCTTTCTACTCCTGTAAAGATTTATACCCTCGGAAACCCTGTACAGGGTCGCTATGGGTCAGAACTGACTCGATGGCACTTAACAACAATAACAACATGCCTATGGTTACAATCCCATTTGAGACAGGATTAGTGTAGGGTGTTTTGAGATACAAAAGACATTGAACAAACAAGCAAAAAAAGCAGAGATGAAGGAAGAGAGTTGCCAAGTCACATGAAGAGCTCCCCAGAATAGAAAATCAAATAGACAAGAACCTTCCTCCAAAGCTGGCAGAGAGCAAGCTTTCCCCTCAAGCTAGCACCCTTGAACTCAAATTTGTAGCCTCCTAAACTGTGAGAAAATAAATTTTTGTTTGTTAAAACCACTCAGTGTGGTATTTCAGTAATAGCAACACTAGATAATTAAGATAATACTGATAATACTTCGGCATACTATGATCCTAAAATCAAAATCATCTTAAATCACCAAATCATTAAATATTCTTTTTTTTTTTTAACTTTAGTGCTGAGTGTGCTTTATTGTATTCTGATCATCTAAAACACCATAATCCATATATTACTGATCATTCCAGTTAATCAATGCAACTGATAAATCACTCAAAATCAAACTAGTCTATATTACGACATGGCTTCTAATGGCTAAATTAAAATGCTCATTTCCATCTGCCTAATTTTTATTTCTTTGTTCTATGAAGTCTGTTGAAGGATTTTAGACCACCTTTAGTGCATGAATAAAACTTATCAATGTCCTTTACCTTTATTTGTAATTTAGCTAATCATCTTAAGACAGACTTTCAACATCATGAGCCCATTTAAAAATTGTAGTGAATTATACTGAAATCTGATAGAGAAATGGAGGTTAAGGGATAGAGACTTTTGTTTTACATACACAAGACTTACAGCCACAGGGTCTTATTCACTTCAGTATCTCCAATTTCTTAACAGCTCTCAATACATATTTTTGAAGAACAGAAGAGAAAGAAACAATATTGTTAATGTTGAATTGTACATGAATCCTGAGATACTAGAAAACAGGAATGGTTAAAAAAAGTCCCCACTTTTGGGTTTAGGAAAATGGTTTACTGCAAATGACCACCTTTCCCATAAAACTCAGAGATGCCAACCTTCAAGTTCCTTTTATTTACCTTATGAGAAAGGAGCTCTGGTAGCGTAGTGGTTGTGAATCGGGCTGCGAGCCTCAAGGTCAGCAGTTCGAAACTACCAGCGGTTCCGCGGGAGAAAGATGAGGCGATCTGCTCCCGTAAAGATTTACAGCCTCGGAAACCCTGTACAGGGTCGCTATGAGTCGGAACCGACTCCACGGCACATAACAACAACATGTATGAGTAAGCAAATTGTTTGCCCCCATTCATCAATCAGAAACAACGTGTTTGCTAATCACTCTTTGGTTCAAACTTCTCTCCTTCCCACAAATTCCTGAACTTTAAGTGTCTCTCTCAGAAAATATGCTCACCTCAGGGTGAAACATTCTGGCTTACTATTCAATGACTTCCCTCTTTGATCTCACTTCCCCACACCTGGGTTTTTCCTAGAGGTGTTTGCTCTCAGTCAATAGAGAAGAAAAAGGCTTTTTCCGCTGACTCTGATATATTTGCTAATCATATGAGAGGCTTCAAAAATTCATGGAAAAATTGAATTTTCCACAAACTTTTTGAAATTCTCATATATGGTCTGAATGTTCTTCCAGTTGTAACAGTCTCTCCCTCCCACTGCTAGAAAGATCCCTTTTCTTTCTGAATAAAACTTCACCAAATCAAAGTTGGGATTTATTTCTTAATTTGACAGTATATGCTCACAATGTTATTCTGAGGCTGAAAAGTGAAAATACATGCAATAGACATAGCAAATTAATCGGGACATAGGAAATTGTCAATAAATGTTAATGCTTATAGTTAGTTATGTTTTATCATTTCCGTTGTTACAACAGTACTGCTTTGGAGAGGTCAATGCTTAGTACAACATTAAACTACAGTAAATCAAAAAGTATTGCTACTGAGGTTCAAATTCATATATGCATGAGTTTGTTGCAAATAAAACATATTTAAACATGTCATTGCAATCAATGGGTAGCTGCAGACAAGTTCCCTTGGTAAAACACTGCCTTAGTCTCCTTATGGTACCTTCAAAACACAAAAATGTCTAATCAAACTAATAGCTTCCAAGTGGATTTTCTGGGTGAGTTAAATTCAAGACAAAGAAGTCAGCTCAGAAGGTTATGAGAACCACTTTTGGGTATCCCAAAGCACTAGTGTTGGTAGATTTTCTCAAAGGAAATAAGACAATCATAGAACTTATTGTGAAGATGATTTAAGAAAATTAAAAACAATGTTAATGAGAAAAAGACCAGAAAAATCTGCACCAAGGAACTTTTTTGTATCTCAACAAGGTACCTACTCATTTGAGGGTATCAAGAGCTCTCTTAGGAGAATTTCATAGGAAAATCTTACCCTACCCACCCCACAGTTCTGATCTTGCTGCTTCAGACTTTTTATTCCCAAAACTAAAAACAAAAAAACAAAAAAACATTTCAATAGAAAATGATTTGAGTCCTTCAAGGATGCCAAAATTCCTGTCTTAAAGTGATGTAAAAGGAAGAATAAAAATTCTTTGGGGAGGGTTTGGCACAGATGGAAGTGTATAGACCTAAAAGGAGGAAATGTGTAGAAACAACAACTTCACAGCCTTATATTTTTGTTTAATAACAGTTCCTATGATTTTGTAGCAATACTTTTTTACTTACCCTTATATTTATAAGATGAGTCAAAAATTATCTGCACTCTGACTATAGAATTTATTTTAATCAACTTTTAGAAAAGATAAATACATCATATTTGACATAATCTCCTTGCTTTTCAGTACATTTTGTCCGTCAACAAGCTTTCATATCCCTTTAGTTAAAAATGTTTTAGGCTGAGCTGCAAACAACAAATGCACTGCTCTCTTCACTTCTTCATCAGAGGTGAATCTTTGTCCTTGAAGGACTGCTTTCAGGGAACCAAACAAGTGAAAGTCTGATGGAGCAATATCAGGACTATAGGAAGGATGCTTTCACACCTAAAACAAAGATTTTGCAGAGTGTCAACAGTGTGGGCAGAGGTGGGCAGACATGCATTGTCATGTAAGATCACAAAGCCATTTGGATAGCAATCCTCTGCATTTAATCCTAAATTTAGACTTCAGCTCTTCAGTGAGCATCTCACGGTAAGGAGCACGATTGATTGTTGAACCTTTTTCATGATAGTGTTCTAGTACTGGTCCTGTGGATTCCAGAAAACTATAAGCAACAATTTTCCAGCTGATGGTCGACTTTTGAACTTTTTCTTGGTTGGTGATCAAGAATGTTTCCATTTCATACTATGTCATTTACTCACACATTTGTAGTAATGAATCCATGTCTTGTCACGAGTAATTTTTTTATTTTTATTTTTTTTAGTGAATTGATAGTTTACATGGGAGAACATTAGCTTTATACTCATCCTATCGTATTTCATTTCATTGCAATGATTACAATCCCCTCCATGCATCATCAAACAACCAAAGCGTACATCCTGCAGGCCCGCCCCCCCAGCCATCTCCCTCCCTGAGTCCAGAGTCTCCAGCTGCTCCATCTCTCCACGTCATCATCTCTGCCGCCATCTCTGGCATCACTACTTCTCTGGATAGAGTCCCACACTCCGCTCTTCTCCCTTGATGGTCACAGGAACCTCCGCTTCTGGACTGCAAAATCAACCACTCTCCTCCTTTTGTTACAAAAACAAGTAACGTTTTATAAAGAAAGTTTTACCTTCTTTTGAGTATCAGTCCAAAGTTTGTTTGCAGATGTCCATACAATGCTGTTTAGGCTATTTCATGAGTTTGTTTGAGTACTAATCTCACACAAACTTTTTGAGACCCAAGTCTATTGTGGATCATTTCATAGGCAGAGCCATGGTTGATTTGCAACATAATCCATTGACATTCATCTATTCAACAGAATCATTTCACGTTTACACTCAATGTTATCATCAGCCATTAGTGTGGATGGGCGTTTTAATATAACCAAAGTGCAGATAATGTTTGAATTATCCTCGTATAAGCTCTGTATTATTACATTTATGTTGCACAGACTCAAACATACTCCATATGGCAACTTGGTTTTCCTTCAAAGAAATACAGAAATAGGTTCTTTAAGTCCTGTCTAAAAATCAATTATAATCAGAGAATAATATTGTGTAGCTGTTGAATGTTAAGCAGGTAAAATAAGTTCTTTTATGTGGCCTTATGCCTTGGTTTTTTGGAGAACCCACTTGAGAAAATGTTCCCCTGCACCTTGAGAAGTTGTCTTTACCTTAGTTTTCTACCCCAGAGGATTTGTTACTATTGTCCTGTTTTAATTGGCTTTCCAGTGTAAACTGTAAATAGCTGATGGTCTGACCCTTAGCTGCAACCTGTCCTGTGATTGGTATGCACCTTGTAAGGATTGGTCAGTAGACTATGCAAATGAAATGACAATAGGCTGCTATGCAAATGAAGAGTCTGTGGCCTACAGAAAAAAAGATTTGGTCAGTTTGTGGTCCCCTCTAGGAGTTTCTCAGATTATTTTTCAGCACACAGATTTGCTGAAAGGATACAACCCTGAGGCATACCTTTTATGGCTTTCAACTATACAACATCCATTTGTTCTTTGTGCATGACTGTTTCTTGGTCTTTGTACGGGTTCTTCAAGAGTATAATTCTAGAATTCCCATCCTTCTCAATGTTTTCCATTATTTGTTATGAGCCACATAATCAAATGTCTTTGCACAGTCAATAAAACATAGGTAAACATCTTCTGGTGTTTTCTGCTTTCAGTCAAGATTCACCTGACAGCAGCAATGATAGCCCTCACTCTACTTTCTCTTCTGAATCTGGCTTAAATTTCTGATAGTTTCTTGTTGACAACCATTTTTTAAATTATCTTCAGCAAAATTTTGCCTGGGTGTAAGAGTTCTAGTAACGTAGTGGTTATGAATCAGGCTACTAATCTCACTGTTAGCAGTTCGAAACTACCAGCTGTTCCATGGGAGAAATATGAGGTTTTCTGCTCCCATAAAGATTTACAGCCTCGGAAACCCGGTACAGGATTGCTGTGAGTTGGAACCAACTCCACAGCACATAGCAACAACAACAATATTAATGGTACTGTTTGACAATTTCCATGTTCTGTTGATTCATCTTTCTTTGGGACAGACATAATTATGTGCCTCTTCCATTCAATGATTGGTCAAGTAGCTGTCGTCTATGCCAAGTGAGCACCTCCAGCACTGTACTGGTTTATTGAAACATCTTAATTGGTATACCAGCAATTCCTGGATCCTGGAACCTTGTTTCTGATCATTCCTGCATCACAACTTGGATTTCTTTTGTTCAATACCATCAGTTCTTGATCATATGCTATCTCCTGAACTAGTTGAACATCAGCTAATTCTTTCTAGTTCAGTGTGTCTGTATATCCCTTCCATCTTCTTTTGATGCTTCCTGCATCATTCAGCCTTGTACAACTAGAAACTTGAATTTTCACTTCATTCTATCAGTTTGAAAAGTGCCTAATGTTTTCAGGTTACAGCCTAGAAAACACTCTGGGACAATTCTACTCTGTCACATTGGGTAATTCTGAGTTGAAAGTTGACTTCAGGGCACCTAGCAACAAGAAGCGTCTAGTAACTTAAAGATCTCTTGATGTATCTTCATAAAATGATCTAGTCAAAGATTTAAAGCTACTTTATTACTCATTGAAATTACTATTTAAGGAGCTTCTCCAAAATGTTGCTGTTGTTGTTAGGTGCCATCAAGTCACTTCTGAATCATAGCAACCTTATGTACAACATAGTAAAAAAAAATACCCAGTCTTGTGCCATCCTCACAAATTTTGTTACTCTTCAGCCCATTGCTCCTGCCACTGTGCCAATCCATCTCGTTGGGGGTCTTCCTCTTTTTGGCTGAACCTCCACTTCACCAAGCATGATGTCTTCCAGGAACTGGTCCCTCCTGATAATATGTCCAAAGTATGAGAGACAAAGTTTCATCATCTTGGCTTCTAAAGGAATATTCTGGCTCTACTTCTTTTAACA
The DNA here is from genome assembly GCF_000296735.1 of Chrysochloris asiatica. Classification (NCBI taxonomy): domain Eukaryota; kingdom Metazoa; phylum Chordata; class Mammalia; order Afrosoricida; family Chrysochloridae; genus Chrysochloris; species Chrysochloris asiatica. The sequence continues at coordinate 2,636,532 of NW_006408618.1, forward strand.
TCAATTTGTTTGTTCTTCTGGAGCTCCATGGTATTTTTAATAATTCTTCTCTAACACCATAATTCAAATGCATCAATTATTCAATGATCTTCCTTATTCACTGCCTAACATATATATATATATATATATATATATATATATATATGTTATTGGGAACATCATGGCTTGGGTTAGGCACCTATTAGTTCTCACACTGACATGTTGGCTCCTGAGCACTTTAAAGAAGTGTTGTGCAGCAAATTTGCCTAATGCAGTATGTTGTTTGATTTCTTGACTGCTGCTTCCATGAGTGCTGATAGTGGATCCAAGCAAAATGAAGTTTTTGACAACTTCAATCTTTTCCCCAATGATATAGATGTTGGTTATTGGTCCAGTGGTGAGGCTTTGTGCTTTCTTTACATTGAGGTGCAGCCCAGACTGAAGGTCGTGGTTTTGATTTCATCAGTAAGCATTTTAAGTCCTCTTCACTTTCAGCAAGCAAAGTTATATCATCTGCATATCACAGGTTGTTAATATGTCTTCCTCCTAGACTAATGTCACATTCTTCAAATAATCCAGTCTCTTGAATTATTTGCTTAGTGTATAGATGGAATAAATATGGTGAAAGAATAAAACCCAACTTTCCTTATTTTAAACAATGCAGTGTCCCCTTGTACTGTTAGAATAACTGTCTCCTAGTCTGGTAGCATAGTGGTTACGAATCGGGCTGTGAACCTTAAGGTCAGCGGTTCGAAACTACCAGCCGCTCCATGGGAGAAAGATGAGGCTTCCTACTCCCGTAAAGATTTACACCCTTGTAAACCCTGTACAGGGTCGCTATGGGTCAGAACTGACTCAACGGCACTTAACAACAACACCAGTCTATGTACAAGTTTCACACAGGCACAGTTAAGTATTCTGGAATACCTGTTCTCTACAATGGCTATAGCTTGTCATGATCCACACAGCCAAAAGCCTTTGCATAGTCAATAAAGCACAAGTAAACATCTTTCTAGTATTTTCTGCTTTCAGCCAAGATCTATCTGACATAAGCAGTGATATCCTTCATTCCATATCAACTTCTGAATCTGGCTTGAGTCTCTGGCACTTCCCTGTCAATGAACTATTGCAGCCATTTTTTAAATTATTTTCAGCAAAAATCTACTTGAATGTGATAGTAAGATATTGTCCAATGATTTCCACATTCAGTTGGATCACCTCTCTTTGGAATGGGCAAAATTATGGACCTCTTCCAATCAGCTGGCCATGTAGCTGTCTTCCTAATTGCTTAGCATAGATGAGTGAGTGCCTCATCAGTTTATTGAAATATATCAATTTGTAGTTCATCAGTTCCTGGAACCTGGTTCTTTGTCACTATCTTCAATGCACGTTGGACTTCTTCCTTCAGTATCATTGGTTCTTAAAATGGCTGACTATCAACCATTTCTTTTTGATACAGTGATTCTGTTTATTCCTTCCATCTTCTTTTGTTCCTTTCTGCATCATTCAATATTGTAAGTTGAGGCCTGAATGTTTTCTTCAGTTCTTTCAGCTTGAGAAATGCTGAACATGTTTTTCATTTTTGTTTTTCTAACTCCAGATCTTTGCACATTTCATTATAATACTTGACTTTGTCTTCTCAAGCTGCCCCTTGAAAATTTCTGTTCAGATCTTTTACTTTTTCATTTCTTCTAACATCCCTTTACTTCATTATTCATTACTTAAATATTCATTACTTCTAACATCTCTATGCTAGGAGCAAGTTTCAGAGTCTCTTCTGATATCCATTTTGGTCTTTTCCTTCTTTCTTGTCTTCTTAATGACCTTTTGCTTTCTTCCAGCCTAAAACTTTACATTTTTCTCTTCATTTGGATAATTTCCTACATAGTAACCAGTTGCCATAGAGTCAGTTTTCACTCATTACAGTCCTATGTCCATAATTGAATAGTTCTCCCTATTGTTTTCAATAGCTGATTTTGGGGGAAAGTTGGTAAATAGGCCTTCCTCCTATGGCAACTCTGGGTGAACTCAAGCCTCAGTTAGTACTACCCAAGGACTCTAAATAATGTTGTTTGTTGCCATCCAGTCAATCCTGTGTCCTGGTGACCCCATGTATTACAGTATGGGCTTTCTTGGCTGTAATCTTAAGGAAAACAGATCACTAGGCCTTTTCCTCCACAGTACCACTGGATATTTCTAATTGCTATACTTTAGGTTAGCAATTGAGTGCAAACAAAGGTCCACCTAGGGACCTTCAGCTATTCTAATACCAGGTGTTAAGTGGTTAAATGCACACTGCATCCCTGCCCTAAGCCAAGGTTGTAGAAATTATTGTTTGCCTTACACAGAGTATTTTGAGATCTCTATTTCTATATGCTCCAGGCTGGCTTGAACCCCAGTTAGGAAGCAGCTCTTCTAACCAGATGTATGGGATATATGCTTCATCACGCTGAGCAGCACAGAAATGAGCACTGATAGAAACCAGGAACTCGGGCATCAAAGGGAACACTTGTTGGAGTGATACCTGGAGAAAGATTTTCCCTAGGTTGACTAGGAATTGCAGCAGGAATTTCATAAAACACCTTGGAAAAAATAAACCTCAATAGAGACTGTCATTAAAATCTATTTGAGAAATTTCACGTGACATGACTAAGAGGTTACTTCTAGCAGAAAATTTCACAACTTCATTAGAACCATTCATGTCTCCTTCCCATGTATTTATTAAGCTTTGGGAATATTTCTAGCTTTTTTTCTTATGAACTCAATCACTCTTTCTTGCCAGTTATTTGTTGAAAACTTTCCGTTTTGAACAGAGACTTGCCACTCTCCTATTCTTTTGAACTTGGCAATTCAGACCTTCCCTCGAATCCAAATTTTCCCCAGGTTTCAATTATCAGGTTTCTTTTCTTCGAATCCTAAACCTATATGCCAAACAACAAAAAAAACTTGCTATGGACTCAATTCTGGCATGGTGGGATGACAACAAATACATCATACAGGAAGAAAGCAAAAGATCATTGTTGTTGTTGTTGTTGCTAAGTGCCGTGGAGTCCATTCCAACCCATAGTGACCCTGTACAGGGTTTCGGAGGCTGTAAATCTTTACAGAAGCAGAAACCCTCTTCTTTCTCCCATGGAGTGACGGTAGTTTTGAACTGCTGACCTTAAGGTTTGCAGCCCAATTCATAACCACTATGCTAAAAGATAATTAAGAAGACAGAAAAGACCAAATTGGATGTCAGAAGAAACTATCAAACTTGCTTTCCAGCATAGAGATGCTAAAGCAAATGAAAGAAATCAGAAGGTAAAAGATCTGAACAGAAAATTTCAAAAGTCAGCTCGAGAAGACAAAGTCAAATATTATAATAAAATGTGCAAAGACCTGGAGTTAGAAAACCAAAAGAGAAGAACATGATCAGCATTTCTTAAGCTGAGGAAACTGAAGAAAAACTTCAAGCCTTGACTTGCATTATTGAAAGACTCTATGGTCAAAATGTTGAATGATGCAGAAAGCACCAAACGAAGATGGAAGGAATATACAGAGTCACTGTACCAAAAATAAATAGTCAATGTTCAACCATTTCAAGAGGTAACATATGACCAAGAGTCAATTATACTGAAGAAAGAAGTCCAAGATGCACTGAAGGCATTGGCAAAAAAAAAAAAAAAAAGATTTTTGGGTTGATGGGATACAAATTGAAATATTTCAACAAACTGATGAAACACTGCAGGCACTCACTTGTCTATGCCAAGAAATCAGGAATAAAGCTACCTGGCCAACTGATTGGATGAGATTCATATTTGTGCCCATTCCAAAGAGAGGCAATCCAATGGAATGCGGAAATCATTGGACAATAACATTTATATTGCATGCAAGTAAAGTTTTGGTAAAAATAATTCAAAATGGCAGTAACAGTACATTGACAGAGAACTGCTGGAGGTTCAAGCTGGATTCAGAAGAGGACATGGAACAAGGGACATAATTGCTGATGTCAGATGGATCTTGGATGAAAGCAAAGAATACCAGACATTTACTTGTGCAATAATGACTGTGCAAAAGCTTTTGATTGTGTGGATAATGACAAGCTATGGGCAATATCATGAAGAATGAGTATTTTAGAACACTTAATTGTGCTCATGGGGGAACATGTGCCAAGACCAAGAAGCAGTTGTTCAAACAGAACAAGGGAAAATGGAATGGTTTAAAATCAGGAAAATTATGTGCTGGGTTTGTATTCTTTTACCATAATTATTTAATTGTATGCTATAAAATAATCTGAAGATTATATGAAAAAGAATGTGGCATCAGGATTATAGGAAGACTCATTAACAACCTGAGATATGCAGATGATACAACCTTGCTTTCTGAAAGTAAAATGGATTTAAAATATTTACTGATGAAGATCGAAGGCCACAGTCTTCAATATGGGTTTCACCTCGATGTAAATAAAACAAAAATTCCCACTACTGGACCAATAAACAACATCCATAAAAATGGAGAAAATATTGAAGTTTTCAAAGACTTCATTTTTCTCAAGTCAACAATCAACACTCATGGAAACAACAGTGAAGAAAGCCAATGCCATATTGCATTAGGTAGATCTACTGCACAAGATCTCTTTAAAGTGTTCAAGAACAAAGATATTAATTTGAAGACTAAGGTGCACCTGACCTAAGTCATGGTATTTTCAATAACCTCATATGCATATGAAAGTTGGACAATAAATAAGGAAGACTGTAGAAGAATTGATGCATTTTGAGTTATGGCGTTGGAGGATAATATTAAAAGTACCGTGAACTGCTGAAAGAACAAACAAATTTGTATTGGAAGAAGTACAACTAGATGCTCTTTAGAAGCTAGGATGGTGAGACTTCATCTCTCATACTTTGGATATATTATCAGAAGTGACCAGTCCCTGGAGAAGGACATCATGTTTGGTTAAGTGGAGAGTCAGAGAAAAAGAGGAAGACCCCCAATGAGATGGATTGGCACATGGAAACAGCAATGGGCTCAAGCATAGCAAAGATTCTAAAGTTGGCTCGGGACCTGGCAGTGTTTCATTCTGTTGTGCATAGGGTTGTTATAAAATGGTACTACCTCAGTTGCACCTAGCAACAACAACAACAATTACTAAAAATTTCTTCTGGATAAAATTATAATTACAATTCTTAGAAGTTCACTCTTGATGTAGTATGTAAATAATATTGTATCTTCATCTTTTAGTGAGGTAGATGGAATTTTTTTTAAATGGTACATTTATCCTTGGATAAATAATATATGTTGGCGGAATGAAACATGATTCTGCATCAATTTTATTCCTACTATTTTCATCAACTAAACTGAGAACCACTGTTCATATACATATTTATGGCTATTGAAAGATTTTTATTAGAGTAAATTATTCAATTCTTTGGATTCTTTATGAGTTATATCCAGAAATCAGATAATAAGCTATCATCAAAAATTAGTTTTAATATCCACCACCTGACAGTTCAAACTGATCTTCCTCCAAATTGTTGAGGGGAAAAGGAAAACACCTAACTTGCTACAGAATTTATTACCCAATGATTACAGTTACTCATTTTCTTGGTTTCTGGGATGTAAACCAAAAGGGCTTTTATCAAGGCTTAGATGAATATTAATTTTAGCTGTGACTGTTTCATGGAGATGCATTTTGTTTAGTTTGACATCTAGAGCTGGGATAGCTCTTCAGAGATGTTGCAAATGGAAGCAAGGAGTGGGACCTTTATACCTCTGCATGGAACTAGTAACTGAATAAAGGGTGCTTCTAGAAAGGATTTAGGATTGAGAAGGCCAATAAAGGGTAATTCCCTGAGAGGGACTGGGTGTGAGCTGCCAGCAGCCACCACTCCAGGCAGATGGAGAAATCTGTACCTGGGTAATATATCACAGCAACCACTATGAAATATGTGTGTGCTTATAATTAAATATACATATTTTTTTATTTAATCTCATGTAAATGCTTAATCTTTTATATATTTTCTTCCAAATTTTGAAGTTGCCTGTTTAACAGTGACTATATAAAATAATTGTCATATATATAATGAACAAAGTAATTCTTCATTGTCAAATCAGTCAACTTCACACATACTTTCTGACATCATTTTTCAACTAAAATAACCGTGTTAAGATTCATTCTTATAACAACCAACTAATCTGAATTACAGTTCTGAGAGACAGGGTTATTGAAACTGCCATAAGTTTGTCACTGAATGTAAAAAAAAAAAAAAAAAGCTGGCCATCTGGTTTGACTTTTGCTAAATTTCTGTGTGTTTTTTTTTGTTGTGCCTTGCAGTTTGTTCCAACTCATAGAGACGCTGTATAGGGTTTCCAAGGCTATAATCTCGGTAGGAGCAGAAAGTCTCATCTTTCTCCTTTGAAGTGACTGGTGGATTTGAACCACTGACCATGCAGTTAACAGCCCAATTCATAACTCACTATACCACCAGGGCTTCCTGTACTCTCCCTGTTGTTGTTGTTGTTGTTATGTGCCATCATGTTATTTCCAACTCAGAGCCACTCTGTACAGGGTTTCCAAGGAGCAGCTGGTGAATTTGAACTGCAGACCTTGTGGTTCAAACCGACTTTACGATCTAGTTATTATCCTACAGAGCCACACCAGGACTCCTTATTCTTCCTATTAAGTATCATCAAGTCAGTTCCGATTCATAGAGACCCTGTCTAGGGTTTTTGAGGAGTGGCTGGTGACTTTGAACCACTGACCTTGTGGCTCAAACCAACTTTGCAGTCCAGTGCATTCTCCTGCAGCACCACATTAGGACTCTCCATAGGAGTTGCTAATTTCATTGATATTAGGTGGGGGAGGGTTGAATAGAAATTGCCAACATTCTACTGTCCTACAAAACCAGACAAAACGATATCACTTCTTGGTCACCCTTCATCTTTGCTTTATGCAAAGGAACATAAAGTACTTTATTGTGAGCTTATGGTACTTAACCAAAGGAGATTTATCTGACACCAATGTGAGTGGCCTTTTGTTTAAAGCCCCCAGGGAAATGTAACATAAGATTCAGATCAGTTAATATTTCTTTTATTCATATTTATGCACTAACCATTTGATATGTCTATTATTCAAATTTATGAGATAACCACTAATGTCGAAGATGAAGAAAATGAAGCTTGTTTAAATCAACTTTTGTAATCTAAAATTGATCAAATATGCAATCAAGATGCACAGATAATTACTGCCTAATGGAATGAAAAATTGCAAAAAAAAAAAAAAAAAAAGGATCATCTGTTGGAAAATTTTGATGATAGAAATAATGCCAGAGATTGCATGACAGAATTATGCAAGATCAAAGAATTGTTCTTTGGAAATTCCTGTTCTCAACAACACAAATAATGACTCTAAACATGAGCTTCACGGGATTCATACTAACTACATCTGTGAAGACAGACCATGAAGAAGCTCAATATTAACAAATCATAAAACTGTTGGTCAATTGTAGAATAGACCACCAATTGCTCACCCAAAAGTTTAAGTTGAAGCTAAAGAAAGTTTTTTAAAGCCTAAAACAACCAAGGTATGACCTTGAACATATCCTTCCTGAATTTAAAGATCCTATCAAGAATAAACTAATGCATTGAATACTAATGACTGGCCAACAGAAGAGCTGCGTCTGTTTGCATCCCCTCACACATTGTAGGTCCCATTCTTCTGACCCTCAGGATTGGGTGATGACCCATCCCCTGAAATACCTTAACAGCAGTCCCACACTCTAGAACTGAATTGGTGAAGATCTGACTCTTTTTTTTCTTCTTGGAGGACAACAGACATAGCTCCTTTGGTTTGTTTCCTGACTGTAGAATGTCTAGAGGCAAACAGCATCCTTTCCTTTTTGTTCTTTCTCTGTCCCTTTCAGTCTAAGCTGATAGGCTTTCTGCTCTGGTAATTGATTAGACCCGTTAATCACTGGCTTAATCTTTTTAACAAAAGATTGTGTAGTAACATCCTTAGTAAACATTTTAGACATGTGCCCTTAGTTTGTACAACAGAATTTTGGAAATCTTTAAGTTTTGTTTTCATTTTGCATAGCTCATTTTCAAGGCCATGTCTTGCCTTTTACTATAAACAGCAAGAAGAAAATTATTTCCAAAATCTTGTTGTACAAACTAAGGGCACATGTCAGGACCCTTTAAAGATCTTGCTTAGAAATGGCATCAGTTACAAATTCTACCTTCCACCAAACATTTGAACATAATTCAGACAAGTTACTTGACACTTCATAAAAAGCACTGCCCTTCCTCAGTTGTGTAATAACATGTTCATTTTCTTTTAAAGCCTCATCAGAAGCACATTTCACATCACATTTCTAGCAAGATTCTGTTGCTGGCACCATATGTACTCTATAAGATGATACTTTCTCTATAACTCTCCTCCCTTCCTTCTGAACCCTCACCACAATTACCTTTGACATCCATAGTTCTACCAAGAGTGTTTTTGAAGCAATGTAGACTTTAACTGTTTCAAAAACCTACTGCTGTTGAGTTAATTGCGACTCAGTAAACCTATAGGACAGAGTAGAACTGCTCCATAGGGTTTCCAAGGTTGTAAATTGTTATGGAAGTAAACTGCCTAATCTCTCTCCCATGGACAGACTGGTAGGTTCAAACTGTTGACCTTCCAGTTAGAAGACCAACACTTAACCCACTGTTCCACTAGTATTCCTTCTTTTGCTACTGTTGTTGTTTTGAAGTGCCATCAAGTCGGTTCTGACTCACTGAGAACCTATATAGGGTTTCTGAAAAGTGCCTAGTGGTTTTGAACTGAGTTCTGGTAGCGTAGTGGTTTCGAATCGGGCTGCCATCCGCAAGGTCAGCAGTTCTAAACTATCAGCTGCTCCGCAGGAGAAAGATGAGGCTTTCTGCTCCCGCAAAAATTTACAGCCTTGGAAACCCTGTACAGGGTCGCTATGGGTCAGAACCAACTCGACGGCACTTAACAACAACAGCCTTGCAGTTAGCAGTCCAGTACTTATCCTACAGTGCCACACCAGGAACCTTAAAAGTCCCCCAGCCTTTACCCATTGGTAGTGGTGGTGGTGTACCGTGGAGTCAGTTCTGACTTATAGTGACCCTGCATAAGGTTTCCAAGACTATAAATCTTTACAGAAGCAGAAAGCCTCATATTTCTCCTGTGGCACAACTGGTAATTTCAAACTGCTGACCTTGAGGTTATCAGCCCAACTCATAACCACTATGCTACCAATTCTAAAACTTCTTCTACATTTTCAGGTGTCTTGTACCCAATTCTGTCTTAGTTATTTAGTGCTACTATATCCGCAAACCACAAGGTTGACAGTTCAAACCCACCAGCTGCTCTGCAGAAATCCTGTATAGAGTTGCTATGAGTCAGAACCGACTTGACAGCACTTAACAAAGACAGCAACATAACCAAAAAGTTGTTAGGGAACAGGGCCTTGGAGCCTGACAAACCCTGACAAAATTCCTGGAGCATGATGATGTTTAGAAAAAGAACATAACAGAATGACTTCCTGATAAACCAGTGAAATAATCACAAACTCCCTCTTGCCCTAAAAACAGAACAAACAGGTTCCTGGAGCATGTTCACAAAAAGAAAAAAAAAAAAAAAAAAAAGGAAGATGTCATTCATACCGACTGAAGCCAGGTTTCTCAAGGTTTCCATCATCACGTCTCTGTAGTTGTTGATATCTGCACATGGGTCACCATACCATGAGTATAAACAATGTTCTCCAGAAACCCTTGAGACAAATTCCATCTTGAAAGTGCAGACGTCATGTTGAAGACAAAGTGCATGCTCAGCTTCAGGGGGTGGAGGGATAAAGGGGGTGGAAATTGTCAGACCACCACAGGAATCTCCTGTCTGGGGCCATTCCAAACTAGTCCTCCCCACTGGGAACCACCCTATATCACTCTCTAGCTTTGTATGCTTAGAGAGTCACTGCTATTATAGCATGCCTCCCCTTGCAAGGACTCCTGGTGTGTCACTGTAGAACCAGCACTGACTGTGTGAACCACATAGTCAGCAGTTCAAGCCCAACAGCTACTCCATAGAACCCCTATATAGGGTCACTTTGAGTTGGAACAGACTCAACGGCACTTAACAACAACAACCCCTTGCAAGACATTCTTCAATAACTCTTTCCTCTCCTTACAAGGTATATTTTAATAAATCTTTCTTTCTGAGTGACAACTTGATTTCCCAGTCATTTTCAGGCTAATTAATGCCAGTAACACCATAACAATTTGTTTTGAAGGAATTAGTCACTGGAGCTGGATGCTCAAGATCACACTGATGAGGGACATCAAGCTCAACCGGTATAACACAGTCCACAAAATCAAAGTTCTTCATCCTTCTTTGGTGAATAGTGACTAGGTTTTAAAAGCTGTGGGCAGCCATCTAAGGTGAAACTATGCATGTCTTCCCATTCATAGCAAAGAAGAATGAACAAAACTAAAGATACATACAAACAATTAGTCCAAAGGACTAATGGACCACATGAGCCTCAGTCTCTACGACCTTGAGACCAGAACTAGATGGTGCTCAGCTACTACTACTGACCACTCTGAAAGAAATCACAATAGAAAGTCGTAGATAAGATAGGAGAAAAATGAGGGACAAAACTCAAAATTATAAAAGAAAAGAAAAAACAAGCTAATTGGGCTAATACACTGGTGGAACCCCCAAGTATGACCTTAAGTTTCCTTCAAGCCATGGGACCTGAACTCATTCCCATGGCTCAACTTTCAACCAATCAATGGTGGTGGTGGCGGTGTGTTTTGGAGTCAGTTTCGACTCATAGCAGCTCTGTATAGGGTTTCTGAGTCTGTAGATCTTTATGGGAGCAGAAAGCCTCATCTTTCTCCCATGGAGCAGCTGGTAGTTTTGAACTGCTGACCTTGAGGTTAGCAGCCTGACTCATAACCACTACACTACCAGAGCTCCTTCAACCAAACAATAGACAGAGCTATTAAGTGAACAATAGCACCAGGGAGATACACACTCCTTAAAACATAACTAGATGGAATCAAAAGGGCAGCATTTGCCCAGGGGAGGCAAGAAGGGATAGGAAAAAAGGACTAATGGAAATAGTAAACACAGGGAGTAAGTGGGAAGTCTGCTATTACATAGTGGGGATTGCAATCAATGCCACAAAACAAAATGTGTCTGCATTGTTTGCTGGAAAACCAATGATCTTTGTAAACTTTCACTCGATTCACAATAAAAAGTTTTTAAAAAATTAAACAGTACTGGAAAAACTGCATATCCACTGGCAGAAAAGTGAAACCAGACCCATACCTCTCACATCGTGTATAAAACTAACTCAAAATGAATCAAACACCTAACTGTTAAACCTAAATCTATAACGTTCCTGGAGCAAAAAGTAGGGAGAAAACTATGGAAATTTCTTTTGAGAGGCTAGCAAACATAACTACAAAAGTACTTGACATAACTTTTCTATCCAAAGCTTGGTAGCGTAGTGGTTGCAAGTCAGACTGCTAACCTCAAAGTCAGCAGTTCGAAAATACCAGATGTTCCACAGGAGGAAAGTGAGGCTTTCTGCTCCTGTAAAGATTTGCAGCCTCAGTAACCCTTTGCAGGGTTGATAAGAGTTGGAACTAACTCCATGGCACACCACCACCACCACCACCACCACTATCCAAAGCCTTCTTAATCCCACCAAATAATTAGGTGGGACCATGCAAATAGGGTGTACAAGATCTAATGCTAGAATTGGTTAGTTTTGTCATCCCACTACATTTAAAAGAACCATAAAAACAGGAATTGATGATCCCAGAACAATCAAGAAAGAAGAGCCATTCGTGGAGCTTGAGATCCAGGACTGGGAAAGTGGTGACTCTTGGCAGAGGCAGCATGGAGAGACAGAACAGCTGTGGGCTTCCCAGCACATGGACTAAGTAAAGATGAGTGCCTATGGGCAGAAGACCGGCTTGTAGAATGTACCATTTGGAGGTTTACAGACTGGCTAAAGAAGTTTTGTAACACTTATCCAAGCAGATCAGAGGTCAAGGGTTCACAGGGCTGAGAGGCTGAGGAAGGCATGGCTATAGTACAATGGAGAAGAGGCATTCTTGACTGGAGAACTGAATCCTCAATTGTTTCTGATCCTAATTTGTATTCTGTTCACTTCCCTAATAAACCCCATAAACCCTATGCATGAGTTCTGCATGACCACTGCAACAGATTATCAAACCCAAATGTGAAGCAAAGAATGCTGTAGGAGGAATTGTTGGTGTCAGATCAGAGCAAAAATAAGGTGAAAGGTAGAGGCATGTCTGACCTCTGCTTCATGGGAATCCACTTTGGACTGATTTTGAGTTTGACTCTCCTTCCCTCTTGTGAAGCCAGAGAAAGTCAGACATGATCACCCTGCCATTTTTTTATCAACTGAAAAATGGGTAAAGGATGCAAACAGACACTTCACCAAAGAGCAGATTCAACTGGTAAGCATACATATGAAGAAACACTCATGATCATTTGCCATTGTTGCTGTTTAGTGCCGTTGAGTCAGTTCCAACTTAAAGTGACCTCGTATAGGGTTTCTGAGGAGCAGCTGGTGTGTTTGAATTACTGATCTTGTGGTTAGCAGTCCAATGCTTATTCTACAGCACCACACCAGGTCAAAGAGATGCAAATCAAAACTGCAATGAGATACCATCTCACCCAGCTAAAAGGGCACTGATTAAAAAAATTTTTAAAGGATACAAAAATTGTTGGCAAGGATATGGGAAGACTGGAATGCTTATCCATTTCTAGTGGGACTGTAAAATAATACAACCACTATGGAAATCGGTATGGTACTTCTTTAAACAACTAGAAATACCTTATGGTCCAGCAATCCCACTCCTAGGTATATACCCTTATTGTTGTTAGGTGCCATCGAGTAGCTACCGACTCATAGTGACCTTGTGCACAGCAGAACGAAACACTACCTGATCCTGGGCCAACCTCACTACTGTTGCCACGCTAGAGTCCATTGATGCTGCCACTTGGCCAATCCATCTCGTTGGAGGTCTTCCTCTTTTTCTCCGACCCTCCACCTTACCAAACATGATATCCTTCTCCAGCAACTGGTCCATCCTGACAATATGTCTCAAGTGTGAGAGACGAAGTTTGGCCATCTTGGCCTCCAAGGAGCACTTTGGCTGCACTTCTTCCAAAATGGATCTACTGGTTCTTTTGGCAGCCCATGGCACTTTCAATATTCTCCTCCAACACCATAACTCAAAAGCATCAATTCTTTTACAGTCTTCCTTATTTACTGTCCAGCTTTCACATTTTTTTTCCTATTGTGAATATGGTGTAGTGAATATAAGTATTCATATGTCTGTCTGTGTTCTTTTATTGTATCTCTAGGGTATATATTATATGTATATACCCTTTGTTATGTGCCATGGAATCGGTTCTGACCCATAGCAACCCTGTACAGGGTTTCCTAGGCTGTAAATCTTTACGGGCATAGAACACCTCATCTTTCTCCCGCGGAACAGCTGGTAGTTTTGAACTGCTGACCCTGAGGTTCACAGCCTGATTCGTAACCACTACACTACCAGAGCTCCTTGGTATATACCCTAGAGATATAATAAAAGAACACAGACAGATATATGAACACTTATATTCGTTACACCATATTCACAATAGGAAAAAAAAATAGAAGCAGCCTAAATATTTTCCAATGGATGCAAAGATAAGGAAAATAAGGTTCATACATATAATGAAATGTAATACAATTACAAAAACTAATGATGAGTCTGAGTAAACATAACATGGATGGATCTGGAGGACTTAATGCCAAGTTAAATAAGTCAGTCACATAAGGATAAATATTATATGATCCTTTTTTTATGAGAAGACAAGAACAGATATATAGAGAGAGATCAATGTTCATTGGTGGTTACCAGGATTGGGTGTGCGGAACTACCTTCTAGATGGTAGAAACTTGTTATGTTCAGTGATGGGAAAAGCAGCATTGACTGTGAGTGTAATGAGCAAAGAGGGTGACCAAAGTAAACAAAGCCACTAAGAAGGGCGCAAGGGAAGAGGATGTTTGTGCTAAAGAATATGACATATATAATTTGGAAACATCACTAACAGAAAACAAAAAAATGTGTGTATGGTCATATATATAGGTATATATAGCCTGGTGTTGCCCTGTAGGATAAGGCACTGGACCACAAGGTCAGTGGTTCAAACTTACCAGTTGCTCCTCGGAAACCCTATACAGGGTCGCTATGAGTTGGAACCGACTCAACAGCACTTAACACCAATAGACATATATGTATATCAATAGATATAGGTGGGGAATCCTGGTATGACACTATAGGATAAGCACTGGACTACTAACTGCTGGGTCGGCAGTTCAAGCCCACCAGTCACTCTTTGGAAACCCTATATGGGGTCACTGTGAGTCTGAATGGACTCAACAGCACTTAATAATAACAACACAAGTAGGTACATATGGGTGTGTAAATAAATTATATGTACATGTGTGCACAGATATGCATATGCATGCATATATACTTATAGAGAACACAGTTTTAGTTACTTCTCAGACAAACCAAACACCTTGTGAAATTGGTTTTCTGGGTTCAAAGGCTTAGGACCTTAGTCTCATGAAACAACTCAGTCAGTTGGCATAATATAATTCACAAAGTCATGTTCTGTATCCTAGAAAGGTGAGTAGCATCTGGGTTCTTAAATACTTTTGAGCAACTATCTAAGATACAAATTATTCATCTCTACTCATCAGGGGTAACAAAAAGTAAATCAAAGTCTCAGAGAAGAAACTAGTCTACAGGGCTAAGACCTTACAAGAGCCCTGGCCTTATCTACCCTAAGACCAGAAGAACTATATGGTGACCTGCTCTCAAAACCAACTGTATAATCAGAGACATAATAGATGGACCCTGATAGTATGGTAGACAACAACACAAACGAGAACTCAAATTCACAAAATGTCCAGGTTTACTAAACTATTTGAGACTAGATGACTCCGTGAGACTAGCATCCTAAGTTACTGTTTTTAAATTATCCCCTGAGATCACCTTTTAGCAAAATAACAGATTTACATACAAAATACAGGCTGTTGCCTGTGAATATAGTGTTCCATTAAAAAATCTTCTGTATGAGACCAAAACATCAATAATTACTTTAAGGCAAAGATGAGAAAATAAGGGGGCAGGGAAGCTAGAATACAAGAAATGGAGCAACTGGAATGCAACTAAAGAGAACATAGACACATTGTGAAAAATGTAACTAATATCACTGAACATTTTATGTAGAAACATTCACTGAAAACAATAAATGATTATTTATTTTTAAAAAGGTTGGTACTGAAGGGAGAAGTTCAAGCTGAACTGAAAGCATTGGTGAAAAATAAGGTTCTACTAGGAGTGCTGGTGTGGTGCTATGGTTAATGCGTCAGACTGCAAAGCCATTTAAACTGCAGGGTCGGTGGTTCAAGCTTACCAGCTGCTTCTTGGAAACCCTATATAGGGTTGCTATTGGTCGGAATCGACTAGACAGCACTTAACAACAAAAACAACAGTTTTCAATGGAGTCCTGGTGTAGCGCTGTGGGTTAGTGTGCTAGGCTGCAGAGTCAGTTTGAACCACAAGGTAATGGTTCAAGCTCACCAGCCACTCTTGGAAACCCTATACAGGGTCACAATGGGTCAGAACCGACTTGACAGCACTTAAGAACAACAGTGCTCACAAGTCTATGTCAAGAAATTTGGAAGACAACTACCTGACCAATTGAATGGAAGAGATTTCTATCCATGCCCATCCCAAAGAAAGGCGATCCAGAAGAATGCAGAAAATATCCATCGATATCACCTGTAAGCAACATTTTCCTGAAGACAATTTAAAAATTACTTCAGCCTTACATCAATGGAGAACTGCCAGAAATTCAAACATAATTCAATACAGGACATGAGACAAGAGATATTGCTAATGTCAGACGGATTTTGACCCAAAGTAGGGGATACCAGAAAGAAGTTTATCTCTGTTTTATTGGCTATGCAAAGACACTCAACTGTGTGGATCATAACAAATTATAAATAACATTGTGAAGAACAGGAGTTTCAGAACACTTAATTATGTTCCTGCAGAATCTATACTAGATCAAGATGCAGTCATTCTCACAGAACAAGGTACTACATGGCTTAAAATCAGAAAAGTGTGTGAAGGGTTATATTCTGTCACCATACCTATTCAATCTACATGCTTAGCAAATAATCTGAGAATATGGATTAGATAAAGAACTTGGCATCAAGATTAGATAAATACTAATTAACAAACTGCAATATGCAGATGACAGTATCTTGTTTGTCTAAAGGGAAGGTGACTTGAAGCACTTACTTATGAAGAAAAAAAAAAAAAATACAGCCTTCAGTACAGATTACACATCAACATAAAGAAAACAAAAACCCTCACAATTGGACCAATAAGCAACATCATGACAAACAGAGAAAAAATTGAATTTCTCAAGGATTTCATTTATTTGGATCAACAGTCAATGTCCATGGACATAGTGGTGGTAATGGTGGTTGTGTGCCATGGAATCAGTTCCATGAAACAGAAAGCTTCCTCTTTCTACCATGGAGCTGCTGGTAAATTTGAACAACTGACCTTGCAGCTAGCAGTTCAATTCAAAACCCACTACACTAAGCAGCAGTCAAGTAATAAACAAAATATTACATTAGGCTAATCTGCAAAGGAGTCCTGATGTAGTGCTGCAAGTTAATGCACTAGACTTCAAAGACACTTTGAACCTCAAGGTCAGCAGTTCAAGCTCACCAGCTGCTCCTTGGAAACCCTCGGAATCAACTGAATGGCAGTTAACAACAACAATCTGCAAAAGACCTCTTTACTCTTAAAACTGCAAGGAAACCAGCCCCAAGCCATGGTATTTAAAGTGTTCTATATGCATGAGAGCTCTGGTAGAGTAGTGGTTATAAATCGGGCTGCGAACCACAAGGTCAGCAGATCGAAACTACCAGATGCTCCACAGGAGAAAGATGAGGCTTTCTGCTCCTGTAAAGATTTACAGCCTCAGAAACCCTGTTCAGGGTCGCTATGGGTCGGAACTGACTCCACGGCACTTAACAACAACAATATATGCATGTGAAAGCAGGAACACAGACGAGTTGTCATATTTGAATTTGGAGTGTTGGGAAAAGGATACAGAACTGCAAGATCAGTAGTTCAAACTCAGCTGTCAGAATACTGACTACTGAAACTTTATGAAGAGCACCAGAATTTGTCAAATATAATGCCAGAAGATGAGCCCCTCAGGTTAGAAGGCACTCAAAATACGACCGGGGAAGAACTGCTGCCTCAAAGTAGAGTTGACTGTGATGATGAGAATGGAGTAAAGTCTTTGGAACCTTTGTTTGTTGATGGGGCACAACTAAAAATTAAGAGAAAAAAACTGTAAGCATCCATTAATAATCAGAATATGAAATGTGCAAAGTATGAATCTAAGCAAATTGGAAATTGTCAAAAATGAAATGGAACACATAAACATCGATATCCTAGACATTAGTGAACTGAAATGGACTGGTATCGGCCATTTTGAATCTGACAATCACATGGTTTAGTATGCCAGCAATGGCAAATTGAAGAGGAATGGTGTCATTCATTATCAAAAGAACACATCAAGATCTGTCTTAAAATACAACTCTGTCAGTGATAGGACAAATCCATAAGCCTACAAGGAAAAACCACTTATAATTCAAATTTACGACCAACCACTAAAGCCAGTGACGATGAAATTGTAGAACTCTATCAACTTCTTCAGTCTGAAATCGATAAAACATGCAATCAAAATGTTTGATAATTGCTGCTGATTGGAACGAGATGATGGGAAAGCTCTATATCATTATCCAAAACAAGGCCAGGCGCAGACTATGGAACAGATCATCAATCACTCACATACAAGTTCAGGATGAAGCTGAAGAAAATTAAAACAAGTCCAAGAGAGCCAAAATATAACCTTGAACATATCACACCTGAATTTAGGGATCCTCTGGAGAACAGATTTGGTGCATTAGACACGAAAGACAGAAGACCAGAAGAGTTGTGGAATGGTATCAAGAACATCATACAGAAAGAAATCAAAAGGTCATTAATAAAACAAATAAGGAAAAGATTAAAATGGATGTCAGAAGGGACTCGAAACTTGCTATTCAGCAAATGGTAGAAGTGAGGCTATAAAAGAACAAAATAGAAAATTTCAAAGAGCAGCTCGAGAAGACAGTCAAATATAACAAAATGTGCAAAAACTTGGAGTTAGAAAACCAAAACGGAGGAACACTCTCAGCATTTCTCAAGCTGAGGGAAGTGAAGAAAAAAATGTAAGCCTTGACTTACAAAATTGAAGGATTCTATGGGCAAAACATTGAATGATGCAGAAAGCATCAAAATAAGATGGAAGGAATATACAGAGACTCTGTACCAAAAAGAAATGATCAATGTTCAAACATTCAACAGGTAGCATGTGATTAAGAGCCAATTATACTGAAGGAAGAAGTCCAAGGTGCATTGAAAGAATTGGCAAAGAACAAGGCACAGGGAATTGAGGGAATACAAATTGAAATCTTTCAACAAACTGATGAAGCACTCATTTATGCCAAGAAATATGGAAGACAACTACCTGGCCAAGTGACTGGAAGAGATCCATATTTGTTCCCATTCCCAAAAGAGGTAACCCAACAGAATGCAAAAGTCATTAATATCTCATAGAAGTGAAATTTTGCTAAAGATCATCCGAAAACCACTGCATGTGTACGTTGATGGCAAATTTCCAGAGGTTCAAGCCAGACTCAGACAAAGATGTGGAATGAGAGATATCATTGCTAATGACAGATGGATCTTGGCTGAAAGCAAAGAATATTAGATAGATGCCCACTCATTCTGTCTATCCAAATCCTTTTCACCTTCCAAAGGACTGTTCAAATCCTACCACATTACTTCTTTTTTCACCTCCATCA
This sequence comes from Chrysochloris asiatica, assembly GCF_000296735.1. Taxonomy (NCBI): domain Eukaryota; kingdom Metazoa; phylum Chordata; class Mammalia; order Afrosoricida; family Chrysochloridae; genus Chrysochloris; species Chrysochloris asiatica. Next base: position 2,655,551 of record NW_006408618.1, read on the forward strand.
CTTAAAAGTCCTGCGCCATAGTCTGTGTCACAGAATTTAGCATTAGTTTCTCTGGGTTATAGTGTTTCCTGCTATTATTTATGTACATACCTAGTTTCTGAAACTAGATTACAAGTAACATGAATCAGTGTCATTTCTTGTAATTCTTCTGTATTGTACCGCCTGACTATTTGTTTGCCTCACTTCCAGTTCAAGTGAGCTCCTGAGAGGAAAATACTTGGCTTCCAGTTTCTTACCCTGAGCAAAGAGCTGAGCATTCAGTAATTATTAATTGAAAGAATGAATGAGCCTTTTATGTGGCTTAGATGAATTCTTAGCAGCCTCTCAAAGGTTAACAACTACTATTAGTTTAAGGCACCACTAAAAAAATATTAAGGTATATTGTTTTTCATCTTTATCACAAACTTCAAAGCAGAGATTTTTCTACTTCACAGATGTGATTAATTTGTTGAAGTTTACAGAGTTTAAAAGTGGTGACATCAGAAATTCATTCCAAAGCCATATTCTTTCTATTACAGCATACTTCCTAAAACAAATGCTCTTTGATAAATTGTTTTTTGTCTTTCATTGGCAAATGGATGTCCCTAATTTTGAATCTATCAAGGTATAGGAGCCCTGGTGGTAGAGTGGGTATAGCACTTAGCTAACTGAAAAGTCAGCAGTTCAAATTCACCAACTGCTCTACAGAGGACGGATATGGCAGTCTGCTTCCATAAAGATTTACAGGTTTGGAAATTCCATGGGCTAGTTCTACTCTGTCCTATAGGATCACTATGCCTCAGAATCAACTATGCCTTCAAAAGGTTTGGCTTTAGTTTTATTAAGGTGTATGTGATAACTTATATAGTGTTATTTTAACAGACTATTACCACATGTGGGTAACTATAAAAAAAAAACAAATTTATTTTCTATCACTCATGGAGGCTGGCTAAATCAGGATCTTGACCATGTCAATCCCTTCCTTGTCAGTGGCCCTAAGCATCCCTTGGTTCTTGACAATCCTCATATGGTCTCTGTCTTCCTCAGAAGACACATCATAGACATAAAGACATATATCTCTGTATCTGTGTAGTGATGTGGGTTAGTGGGTTGGACTGCAAATTCTGTTAGAACTGCAGGGTTGGTGATTCAAGTTCACCTTGGAAACCCTATGCAGGGTCGCTATGGGTTAGAGCTGACTCAATGGCACTTAACAACAGCAACAACATAAAGAAACCTTTCTGTGTCTATAGTGGGGGTGGAGGTGGTGTGCTGGGGAGTCGGTTCCCACTCATATCGACCCTGAATTGGATTACTAAGGCTGTAAATCTTTATAGGATCAGAAAGTGTCATCTTTCTTCCATGGAACAGCTGGTAGTTTTGAACTACTGACCTTGAGTTCATCAGCCCGACTCATAACCACCACTCTATACTGCTCATTATATAACTCTGAGGTTTAGTACAACCTATGATTGTTATTATTATCTAATTAACATAACAAAGAAAACCCAGTTTCCAAATAGGATTATATCCAGAAATATAGGGGTTGGAATTTCCACATATATTTTAGGGTGATGCAATTCAATTCATAACAGAGGACGAAAGTGACTATAACTGATTCATGAAGTTGTAATAACACTAACAATCAGTTACACATTACATGTGCATGACTAGTTACTTCTGGAAAAAAATGTTTTACAACATTTGTGTTCAAAATATTATGAAATGTTAAAAATTTCAGGATTCAACCCTACTGCAATTGAAAACTCAAGTTCCTGCTAGACGCCTTTCCCCATATTCCAGTAAACATAGCCAGCATGCATTCTTTTTCTGGATGGGAAATGAAGATTCACACTTCATTCTGTCCAAAATATGCCACCCCTACATGTGTGTCAGTTTGTCGTACTGTGGTGGTTTATATGTTCCTGTAACACTGATGCTATATCATTGGTGTTTCAAATGCCAGCAGGGTCGCCTATGGTAGACAGGTTTCAGTGGAACTTCCACACAAAGAAGAGACTAGAAGGAAAAGGAGGTCCACCTTTTAGAGATTGTTGTTGTTGTTGTTCAGTACTGTTGAATTGGTTCCAACCATAGTCATCCTGAATAGGATTTCTGAGGAGCAGCTGGTAGAGCTTGAACCACCGACATTGTGGGTCAAACCAACTTTGCAGTCCAATGCATTAACCCACCGTGCTACATCAAGTTATCTCCTCAAAACCTTATGAATTTTATCCTTTCTATTTCCACTTTTGTTTTTCATTCTTTTCTTCTGTTTCTCATTTCCTTTCTTTTTTCCTTTTCATCTTTCATTATTACTCTCTGGTGTGGTGCTGTGGGCTAATGCACTGGACTACAAAGTCAGCTTGAACCACAGGTTTCCAGTTCAAGCTCACCAGCTGCTCCTTGGCAGTCCTATACAGGATCGTTATGGGTTGGACGGACTCAATGGCACTTAACAACAACTCTCTCTTTTCATCTTCCTTCTCCCTAGTCTTTCTAAGTGTTTTTCTTTTCTTTTCTTTTCTTTAATTTCTCCCTTTTATTTTCTCTCTTATTGTTCTCTTCTAGAGTTCCATTTTCCTGTCACTCTTTTCTCTTTTTAATGATTATATTCTTTTTTTCTGTTTGCTGCCTGGTTTTTTTCTTTTTCTCTTTTCATTATTGGTTGATTATCTGATTATTCTGTTTTGTTTTCTTGTGTATGGGATAGGGAAATGTTCTACTCTTTCCATCTTGCAGTATACAGAAACCATGCCCATATAGCCCAGCCACAACCTTAACCTCTGCAGCTACACCACTGTACAAGAACTAATACCAGCTCCTATACCACCTGATCAATGATAGTCAGCAGCCAACACTAGCCAAACTCACCCTAAACTGAGGTGCATGAACAGAGAATGTTGTACACACTTCCATTCTCTAACTACACCTATAAGAGCTAGTGGTGAGAACCTAAGAACACAACAACATACAATCATCAATCAAATACTACAGCACCACAATGTCTTGGAGACAATTTTAGTTCACATGAAAAACAAGAGAGAAGGCCTCAAACAAATGACCAAGATACAGAGTCAGAAAATGTTTCTGAGGAAGAAAATGTCATGGAACTAACTGAAAAATAATTCAAAAAGATTATATTCAGGTACTTTCCAAGGTTTGATAGAAATACTGAGGAAAGCAAGGAAAATACAGAATACAACTTAAGAATGATTCAGGAAAACATTATAAGAACAAATAGATAAAAGTGCATTTGAAACAATACAAAATCTGACATTAGAAATTCAGTAGATTGAAACCACATTTCAGACATGGACAATTTTTATTGAAAAGGGAAAAGAGTAGATGTGAAGCAATGGAAACCCAAATTAATGAGCTTGCAGATAAATCTCTAAATACTAGTGCTCTGAAAAAATAACTCAAAAATCCAAAGAAAACTTGAGAGGTTTATGTAGGCTGCCATGGAGAGAATAACTTACGGGTGTTCAAAAATCTAGAACAGGACAAGACAATACAAAACATCGAGAAAAGTTGAAAGAAAACTTTCCTAATATCATGAAAGATGAGAAGATAAGCATACAAGAAGATGAACAAATCCCAAACAGTATAAATCCCAAAAGAAAATCACTAAGCTATATCATAATCAAACTTTCCAAAATCAAACAGAAGAAAATAATCCTGAGAGCAGCTCAGGAAATGCAAAAAAATTATCTACAGAGGAGAACCAATAAGACTAGCCCGTAATTTCTTAGCAGAAACCTTGTAGGCAAGAAGGCAATGGAATAACATACACAAAACTGTAAAAGACAAAAAAAGGCCAACTAAGAAACATATACCTAGCAAAGCTGTTCCTCAAATACAATGGCAAAATTAGGATTTTTCCAGATAAACCGAAACTAAAGGAATTTGTAATAACCAGACCAGCTTTACAGAAAATACTAAAGGCTGTTCTTTGAATAGGGAACCAGCAACAGCAGACAACAACCTGAGATTAACATACATTACGACACCACCTAGAAGTTAATCCAGATATGGTGGTGGTGGTTATTTACTGTGGAGTAGGTTCAGACTCATAGCGACCCTGTACAGGGTTTCTGAGGCTGTAAATCTTTACAGGAGCAGAAAGCCACATCTTTATCCTGTGGAACAGCTGGTAGTTGAACTGTTGATCCTGAGGTTAGCAGCTCAATTTGTAACCAGTATACTACCAGAGCTCCTTTAATCCAGATATAGAAGTATTCAAAGTAAAAAAAAAAACAAAAAAAACCTATAAGACTGAAAATAGAGAACCAGAGTTATCAGTTTATAATTAAGTAAACTAAAAAGTGAAAAGAGGGAATAATGTAGGTATAGAACTTCCTAGTGACAAGGAAGTAAAATAGATATGAAGATAAATAGAGTGCTTTAAAAGGGGGGAAAAATTAATAAATTACAGGGTAACCTCAAAGAAAATTAATATACCTTCACATCAAAATAAAAGAGGAATATCAGAATTATTAAAGATTAATACAACAGAAATGAAGATGAAAAAAAAAATCCACAAACAAAATTAACTCAATGCAGAAAATTATGTGGAACAAAGAGACCAGCCATCATACACACAGCATTATTCACAATAGGAAAAAGACAGAGAGAGCCTAAGTGCCCATCCACAAAATAATGGTTAAACAAACCTTAGTACATATGTACAATGGAACACTATATAACACTGAAGAATAACATTGAATCTGCAAAATACTTCACAATGTGGATGAACCTGGAGGACATTATGCCGAGTGAAATTAGTCTATCACAAAATGACAAATATTGTATGAGATTACTGTTGTAAAAAGTTAAAGTTTTCTTGATAAAAGAAATGTTCTATGATAAAAAGAAACATTACAAAGGAGAGGGGTAAATTATTTAAGGACCAGAGGGTAGACACATGTCAACATGGGTGATGGGGCAGGTAATATACAAGAAGGAGGTTGACAGAGTAAAGATGAAGGTAGCTAGAGACACAGGGAGGAATGCAAGCATTAAAGTGAATAGAGGCAAATACTGCTTACTGATGGTACATGGAAGGTGTTGCAATCATTGTAATGAAGCAAAGTATATGATTTGTTTAATATAAAACTGATTATCTGCTCTGTAAACTTGCACTCAATTCACAAGAAAAAGCTAAAACACACAGAAATACGACAGCAATCAATTCATACCTATTTATAATTTCACTGAATGTAGATTTGTTAAATGCACCAGTCAAAAGACAGAGTAGAAGAAAAGATAAGAAAACAGGATCTATCAATATGCTGTCTACAAGAGACACACCTTATACCCAAACACAAAGATACACTAGAAATCAAAGGTTGGAAAAAATTTATCAAGCTAAAGGCAATAAAAATCAAGCAGAAGTGATATTAATTTTTGACAAAAAAGAGTTCAAGGTGGGTTTGGGCAGCTGCAGAGACAGCCAGGTAGGAAAGATTCAATGGGGGAGGGATAGAAAACCCAGAGAAGCTGTGCTCATGGAACAACACCTGAGCTCTAGATCTACCATAAGGTCCAGGACGTCAGTTTCCCATACTCGCAAGTGGAAAAAAATCATGATATAAAAGAAAATACTGTGAGTTAGGAATTGCTGGAGACGGGACTCCCTCTGCTGCCACCCCACCCAGAAGAAGTTCAGAGGGCGGGGCTACAGCCAGGCAGGTACAGGGAACTGGCGCTAAAAGGGATGCAATGACATTTGCAAAAGGAAGTGCAGGGAATTCTACACATTTTTTCCTCCTATTCCCTGTTGTGCCTTCTTTGCCCAGCCCAGATGCCTTCAGGTGGGTGGGTACACACAACCTCCCCCCCAAAAAAAGTCCAGCACTGACCCCACAGTTTTCCCACAGTACACAGAGAGAGAGCTTGGCAGCTGCTTATGACATCAGCCTCAGAGTCGAAGGCCTAAAATTAACTTGTGAAGGACCCTTTACTCCAGCCTATCTCGCAAGAAAAAAGCAGACCCGTTAGGCCTGACAGACAAACCATAGAACAATCTGTAAAACCCCAACATAAAAGGACGCAACTATCTCGAGAATTATATGTGCACATGCAGATACCTAACTGACCTACAGAGACAAAAATAGTGGACAGTCTTTCTACCATTAACTTCTCAATATCTATCTGACCA
>NW_006408618.1:2663983-2665587 GCF_000296735.1 Chrysochloris asiatica
TTCCAAAATTGACCATGTGTTAGGTCACAAAGCAAGCCTCCATAAGTTTACAAACAACAAAATTCTACAGAGCATCTTCTCAGACCACAATGCTATAAAACTAGAAATCAAAAGTCTTTGTGTAGTCAATAAAGCACAGGTAAACATATTTCTGATATTTTCTACTTTCAGCCAAGATCCATCAGCAATGGTATCCCTCATTCCTCTTCCTCTCCTGAATCTGGCTTGAACCTCTGGAAGTTCTCTGTCAGTTTCTGGTTGCAGCCATTTTTGCATTATCCTTAGTAAAATTTAACTCACATGGGATATCAATGATATTGTCTGATGATTTCCACCTTTCTTTGGAATGGGCACAAATACAGATCTCTTGCAGTCAGTTGACCAGGTGGTTTGCAAAATTTCTTGGCGTCCAGTGCTGCATAATTTGTTGAAAATTTTCAATTTGTATCCCTCAGTTCCCAGTGCCTTGTTCTTTGCCAATGACTTCAATGTACCTTGGACTTCTTCAGAATCATTAGCTCTTGATCATCTGCTACCTGTTGAACGTCAACCATTTCTTTTTGGTACAGTGACTCTGTATATTCCATCCATGTTCTTTTGATGCTTTCTGTATCATTCGGTATTTTGCCTATTGTTGTTGTTGTTAAGTACAATCGAGTCAGTTCCGACTCATAGCAACCTTGTTTAGGGTTTCTGAGAATCCACTGGCGAAATTGAACCACCAAACTTGTGGATCAAAACAACTTTGCAATCTAGCACATTAACCTATATTGCTACACCAGGACTCCATTTTGTCCATCAATACTGCAAATCAAAATTTGAGTTTTTTCTTCAGTTTTCTCAGCTTGAGACACGCTAAGCATGTTCTTCCCTTTTGGTTTTCCAACTCCAGATCTTTGCACATTTCATTATAATATTTGATGTCGACTTCTCCAGCTGATCTTTGAAAGTTTCTGCTCAGCTCTTGTACCTCCTCATTTCTTCCATTTGCTTTAGCATCTCTATGCTGGAGAGTAAATTTCAGTGTCTCTTCTAACATCCATTTTAGTCTTTTCCTTCTTTCTTTTCTTCTCAATGACATTTTGCTTTCTTTCTGTATGATGTTCTTGATGTTATCCCACAACTCTTCTGGTCTTTTGTCTTTAGTGTCTAATGCATCAAATCTGTTCTTCTGAAGATCTCTAAATTCAGGTGAGATATATTCAAGGTCATATTTAGGATCTCATAGACTTCAGCTTCAGCCTGAATTTGCATATGAGCAATTGATGATCTGTTCCACAGTCTGCTCCTGGCCTTGTTTTGACTGCTGAAATGGTGCACTTCCACCATCTCTTTCCACAGATGTTGTCAATTTGATTTCTGTTATTCCATCTGTGAGGTCCATGTGTAAAGTCTTTTATGTTGTTTTTAAAAGGTATTTGCAATGAACAAATCTTTAGTCTTGCAAAATTCTGTCACACATTCTCCAGTATCGTTTCTATCCCCAAGGCCATATTTTCCAAGTACTTATTCTTCCTCTTTGTTTCTAACCTTTGCATATCAATTGCCAGTAATTATCAATATGTCTTGATTTGTTCAATTTCAGACTCAAGAAGTTGATGTTG
>NW_006408618.1:2667702-2669251 GCF_000296735.1 Chrysochloris asiatica
CTTCACAGTGGTGACTAGAGGAGGGGCCTGAACGAGCAGAACCCCCACCCACTGCTAGAGGCTTCTATGGTGCACACACACTGCCTGTGTAGCAAGGCAACTGGACAGTCAGCCACAGTTTTATTTTTGTTTCAAACTGGTGTTTTTTTATCTCTGCTTTTATATTCCTTCTGCTTCTGGTCTTTTTGATCACACATTTTTCCTGGAGGTGGAAGCTTTTTCTCCCTACATTACCCAAGAATAGACAGCAATCGTGGCCATATAGCCAAGCTACAAGCATAATATTCCACCATTGAGACAAAAGCCAATAACAGCTTCTAAGCATTACATGCAAAAAGGGAAGTCTATCTCCTGACAATATCCACCAGGAATCACCCAGGAAGCCTAATAACACAACAACCAACATCCATTTCAGCATTAAAAAACCCACATAACTACTGGAAATGGCAAACAAAAGATCTCAAACTCAACAAATAATCTCAAAACATGTCCCCAAAACAGACAAGAGTAACTGAGACAAATACGCTGAGACAGACAAGGCTCTCCAGAAGAGAAAGAGCAGGTTGTGAATTTGCCAGAATTCAGAAGAATGATATGGAAACAAATTCAAATGCTCTGAAAGGGGTGGAGGTAAACAAGGAAGAAGTCATGAAAGTACTAAAAAAGCAATCAAACAAGATCGTTACATCATTGGAAACAATTCAAAACCTTCAAAAAGAGGTCCATATGATTAATAATAAAATATCAGAAATGGACAATACGCCTAAAGGGGAAAGGAACAGAATAGAAGAGATGGAAACCAGAACTAGCGAGCTGGAAGACAAATCTCTCAATGCTACTAAGATAGAAGAGCAAGCAGAAAAAAGGATAAAAAAATTCTGAAGAGAGTCTTCGATTCATGCTGGATAACATAAAGAGGAACAACTTAAGAATTATTGACATTCCAGAATAGGAAGAATCACAGAAGTCCACAGAACAGATAGCTGAAGAGCTTCTGGAAGAAAATTTCCCTAACATCTAGAAACATGAAAAGATAAACATTCAAGAAGCCGAACATACCCCAGGAAGTATAGACCCCCAAAAGACAGTCACCAAGACATATTATAATCAAGCTCTCCAAAATCAAAGACAAGGAGAAAATCCTAAAGGCAGCCAGGAAGAAGAGAAGTGTAACTTACAAAGGCAAGCAAATCAGATTAAGCTCTGACTATTCAGCACAAACCATGCAGGCAAGAAGGCAATGGGGAGACATATACAAAACCCCAAAAGAAAAAAAACTGCCAACCAAGAATTGTCTATCCAGCAAAACTATCAATCAAATACGATGGTGCAATCAAAACATTCCAGGATAAACTGAACCTAAGAGATTTTATCAAAACCAATCCAGCATTTCAAAACATCCTAAAGGGAGTTCTTTGGATTGAAAACCAACAAAAACAGATAAACAATCAAAGATTGACAGGTGTGGCAACACCACCTGGAACTCAATCGACAGATAGCAGAGTTCAGAACAGAACAAAATTAAACAATTAATTCAAAGGAGCTGGGA
>NW_006408618.1:2672061-2684961 GCF_000296735.1 Chrysochloris asiatica
GGCCTTAAGGTTCGCAGCCCGATTCGTAACCACTACGCTACCAGAGCTCCTTCAAGAAGTTGATAGAATTCTTCAATTTCATCATCACTGGTTTTAATGGTTGGTGCATAAATTTGAATAATAGTGGTATTAACTGATCTTCCTTTGTGGGAGTATGGATACTATCCTATCACAGTGTTGCACTTCAAGATAGATCTTGATGTGTTCTTTTTGATGATGAATGTGATGCCATTCCTCTTCACTTTGTCATTCCCAGCATACCAAACCATGTGATTGTCAGATTCAAATGATCAATACCACTCCTTTCAACTCATTAATGCCTAGGATATCAATTTTTATACGTTCCATTTCATTTTTTATACTTTCCAATTTCCTAGATTCATACTTTGCTCTGATTATTAATGGATATTTTAAAGCTGTTTCTCTACATTAGAGTTGTGCCCCATCAGCAAACAAAGGTCCCAAGGGCTTTACTCCATTCATCATAGTCAACTCTACTTTGAGAAGGCAGCTCTTCCCCAGTCACATTTTGAGTGTCTTCCAACCTGAGGATCTCCTTTTCTGGCACTATACCTGACAATATTCTGGTGCTTTTCATCATGTTTCAGTATTCACTATTCTGGTGTTGACAGTGTTCCACTGCTTATTATAAGGTTTTCAGTGACTAAATATTCAGAAGTAATATGACTCTCTTTCTCCCTAGTCTGTCTTGGTCTGGAAGCTCAGCTGACACCTGTCCACCATTGGTGGCCCTGCTTGTATTTAAAATACCGGTGGCATAGCTTCCAAAATCACAGCAGCTTACAAGCCACCACAGCATGACCAACTGACAGATGAGTGGTGTATTAGACACTTATGTGTGGCAAAAGATTTCACCAACAGAGTAGAAACTGAACCCACAGACTGGGGAAAACATTTTTGGCAATGACATATCAAATAAGGGACTAATCTCTTAGATGTATAAAAAACTTCAACACATCAACAATAAAAAGACAAATAATGCAATTTAAAAATGGGCAGAGTATATGAGCCGACACTTCACTAAAGAAAACATTCAGACAGCCAACATACATAAGAAAAAATGCTGATGATCATTGACCATTGTTATAATTGCCATGGAGTTGGTTTCTGCTTACAGAAACCCTATATAGAGTTTCTGAGACTTTAAATTTTTGTGGGAGCAGAAGACCTCATCCTTTTTCCGTAGAACGACTGATGTGCTCAAACCGCTGATCTTGTGGTTCACAGCCCAGTGTTTATCCTGTGGAGCTACCATGCTTTCCTATGGACCATTGTTGTTGTTGGTAAGTGCCGTCAAGTCAGTTCCTACTCATAGTGAGTTTGTATAGGGTTGCCTAGGAGCAGCTGGTAGGTTTGGACTGCCAAACATGTGATTCACAGTCCAGTGCTGATTCTACAGCACCTACAGGTCAGGAATCCATTGACCATTGTTGTTGTTGTTAATGGCCATCAAGTTAGTTTCAATTCATAGTGATCCTGTATAGGGTTTCTTAGGATCAGATGGTGAGTTTGAACTGCTCACCTTGTGGATCACAGTCCAGTGCTTATCCTACAGCATCACACCAAATGTAATTTAAAAGAGCTGTGAGATGTCATCTCACCCCAGCAAAGTTCAAAAGAACAGAGAACAAAAAAATGCCGAAGAGGGAGTAGAGAGACTAGAACCCTCATTCACGGCTAATGGGACTCTAAATTGTACCATCACTGTGGAATACAGGGCTTTCTTTAAAAGTTGGAAATAGAAACACCATGTAACCCATCAATCCTCCTATTGGTATATACCATAGGGAAATAAGAGTTGTAATACAAGTATTCACCACAGCATGATTCACAATAGCAAAAAGATGGGAATAACCTAAAGACCTATTAGGGGAAGTATGGATAAACAAACTTTGGTACATACATACAATGGACTACTAAGAATATCAATGACTCTCACAATACGGATGAATATGAAGGACATTATGCTGAATAAAATTGTTGTTGTTAGATGTTTTGGAGTCTACCCCGGCTCGTAGCTACCCTATACATAACATCAAAACAGTATCCAATTCTGTACCACCCTTAAAATTGTTATACTTTAGCCCATTGTTGCTGCCACTATGTCAGTCCATCTTGTTGGGACTCTTTCTCTTTTTCCATGACCCTCCACTTTACCATACATGATGTCCTTCTCTAGAGACTAGTCCCTCCTGATAATATGTCCAAAGAATGAGAAACAAGCTTTGTCATCTTCTCTTCTAAGAAACATTCTGGCTGTACTTCTTTCAATACAAATCTGTTTGTTCTTCTGGCAGTCCTTGGTAATTTCAATAATCTTCACCAGCACCAAATTCAAATGCATCGATTATTTGATGATCTTCCTTATTCATTATACCACTTTCACATGTATGTGGCAATTGAAAATATCATAGCTTGGGTCAGGCACACCTCAGTCCTCAAATTGGCCTCTTTGCTCTTCAACACTTTAAAAAAAATCTTTTGCATAAATTAAATGCAAAAGTGCTTGGGGTTAGATCAAAAGGGAAGAACATGTTCAGCGTTTCTCAAACTGAAGAAGAAATTCAAGTTTCCATTTGCAATACTGAAGAATTCTATGAACAGAATATTGAATGGCACAGGAAGCATCAAAAGAAGATGGAAGAGATGGATTTAAGACCATCGCTCAGCATGGGGAGAAGTGGCCAGGGAATGGTCCAGTTGGGTGGGCAGGAACCAAAGTAACTGCAACTGTGTACTAGAGCATAGCATGGCACTGTCCCTCATGGAGACTGAGAGGCGGGCAACTGGGGCTGAACCTCATCCCACTGGTGGTCATGGAGAGAGTCTAAGGCCCAGCAGAAAGAGCTTTTATGAACTTTGTGAAGACATTAGACTTTGGACCCTAAAACCATATATTAGAGAAGCCCTTCACATATGGAAGCTCTTCCACATCTGAAAGTGCTTATCAAAGGAGAATAAAAAGACACGAGCAAGTAATTCAGACTCTCAGCCTCACTACTCATTATAGTAGTACCCTCAAGAGACAATATAGTTAAATGATAGAAATGGATGGAGCAATTGCAGGAGACAATTTAATGAAGAAATGGGCCAGTGGATATGGAATCTCCTTGGTAGCTATCACCCGCAGGTCACCTTGATAAAGGACAAGGATCTGGTCAGTGAAGAAGGAAAAGAGGCCAACATGAAGCTAAAGCAACAAGCAATTTTCCTTGTCATCTTTCTCTTCACCAAAGTTTTTCTGATGGACAATTTAGATACATCACCTGCTAACCAAAAGGACCAGAGGGCATTTTACTGAATGATGGCTGGTTTGTGGATGGAGTTAGAGCCCAAACTAGACCACATCTTGCAGTCTCTCTGGGAGATTGAAGTCCAGAGGGTGGTTCCCTGGGAAATCATACACACCACTGTCACCAAGAAAATCATTAAAGCTGATGTGGGTTGTAAAGGGACCCAACTAAAGCCTTAACATACTTGAAGAAGGACAAAAAGTTGTCTTCAAACCTAAGCAATATAGTCGACTATGTGGTAAAGGGAAACAGTATGATGGTTATAATAGACATAATGCAAAGATAGCAACCTTTTCTCTGGACAGGACTCTGGGCTTCTGGCAAGTCCCCTTGGTGGTTGTCAGACTTATTAATCTGGGGACAAAGATCAAGTCTGTTTCCACAGAGCAGCTATTGAACACCATCCCAATTGTAGAAAACAATACTTATTTCTATGAGAAGAGTTATTACTGCTGAGAAACCGAGCTAGCTTGTGCTGATGAAGACACAATGGAGGAATCCGCCAAGCTTTGACCCCAAATGTGTGGCCTTTGCAAAAATGCAGACATTCATGTGGCAGGACTTACTGAGAGGGTAAATTGACCAGGTAAGTGTCCCTGTAGGCCACTGATTAATTCTCCCCCTGTTTCTTGTCTGGTGTCAACCCGATTGGGAGCCAGGGATTCTGACCAACACTCAAAAGACTGGAGATCAAGCAGGAACCTGTTAGTCAGGGACTCTATCATCTGTATTTGAAATGTGCCAGATACAGAATTTGCACTCCCTAAACCTGGTGATGCTGCTTGCTTCCAGTTATAAGTATGATGGCAGCTACTGTGTTGATGCTGTGAAGAAAGTGCCCCCTTATGACTCGGACCCACACCTCTTGGACATCATTGACACAATTGTCTTTGTCTGATAGGCAATACTGACTACCATCACTATGAGAGCATTCTAGATGACGAAGGCACCGATGCGCTCATCCTTTTCAATAATGCCAAAGTTGTGGGAACTGCTTTCTGGATGTTAGAACCATTCTCACACCTCTCTATCAGTGTTGCATCATTTGGGTTCCTACCTGGGACAGATTGAACTATCTTTAAAAAATGGTGTGCTGAAGTCTGCCTTAAAATTGGTCATAGCCAACGATCTCATCGCCACAGTGCACTCTAACCTTCACTTGGGTGCAATGGACCAGTGGCTTCTGAGTGAAGCTATGCACGGATTAGTTTGGCATGGATGCTGTGCTGGTGGAAGCACAGGTAATTCCTAACACAAAGCATGAAACTTCTTTCTACAAAGATAAACAGTACAATCCATTTCATATGGTATGCAATGGGCTAGCAATGTCTAGCAGCAGGTTCTGGTGATAACAGATAAAGTACCCTTGGATGTCTTTTGTGTTTTCTGTAGCAGAAACTAAAGCAGAGACTATGCGTGTCAAACCATATAGAGTTGCTCTTGCCAAACCACCTGCTGACTTAGTTGGCATTATATACCCATCCTAGACACAGGCATTGTGGTGTGTGAGTTTTCATTTTCCATGCCAAAGAACAAGTAGAGGTTTGATATCTGGATAAGTAATTGATGAGATTGGTTCTGGAGTGTGTGTTTTGAGTTGAACCTTACAATCTGTGGATTTTCTGGAAAAAAAAAAAAACAACTCTACGATCTCTTGTGTCCTTTTGTTTAACTAGGACAAGTCAAACAGGAAAGGAGTTCTGGTGGTGTAGTGGATTACACATTAGGCTACTAACTGCAAGGTCAACAGTTTGAATCCACTAGCCACTCCATGAAGGAAGGGTGAGGGTTTTTATTCCTGTAAAGATTTACAGCCTTGGAAATCCTCGGTCACCATGAGTCAGAACCAATGCTGACTCATAGGAAGCTCACTGCTTCCTGAGGAGTGACAGCAAATAAAAACTGTATCCTAATTAAAAAAAAAAAAGAAGAAGAAGAAGAAGAAGAAGATGGAAGAAATACCCTGAGTTACCGTAGCAAAAAGAACCGGTCTATGTTCAACCATTTCAAGACGTAGCATATGATCAAGAACCATTGGTATTGAAGGAAAAAGTCTTTGCTACACTGAAGGCACTGGTGAAAAGTAAGACTCCATACACTGAGAGAACAACAACTGAAATGGAAAGAAGGGAGACCAATCAGAAGGCATTGCAGTAATCTAGATAAGAAAAGCAGTGCCTCAAACCTGGATGGCAGCAGTGGGAAAATGGGGAAAAGCATAAAAGGGGGAGGAGGCAAGACATTTAGGAGCTCAGTTCAGGGCTGTGTGAGTTTGTCATACTGTAGTGCTTGTGTGTTGCTGTGATGCTGGAAGCATGCCACTTATTTTAATTATGAGCAGGCTAACCCATAGTGGACAGGTTTCAGCAAAATTTCCAGACGAAGACAAACTAGGAAGAAGGGAAGTGGGCCATTTCTGAGTTGTAAGTCACTGAAAAACTTATGAATCACAGTGAAAAATTGTCTGCTACAGGACTAGAAGATGAGCCCTTCAAAGTGGAGTTTGGCCATAATGACATGTGTGGATGAAGCAGCTTTCAGGACCTTAATTTGCTGATAGGACAAAACTCAAAATAAGAAGAAACAACTGCAAACATCCATAAATGATCAATATGTGGAATGAAAAATATGAATCTAGGAAAACTGGAAGTTGTCAAAAATGAAATGGAATGAATAAAGATAGATATCCAAGGAATTAGTGAGCTGAAATGAACAGTTATTGTCCATTTTGAATCAGACAATCACGTAGTTTACTATTTCTACTATGCATATGACTGGAATAGTACAATGCCAGGAATGACTAATTAAAGAAAATGGCATCACATTCATTGTCAAAAAAAGCATTTCAAGATCTATCTTGAAGTAAATGCTGTGTGTGTTAGGATACTATCTGTCCTGGAATTGTGCTGCAGGATAAGTACTGGACCTCAAGATCAGTTTGAACCACAAAGTTCGTGGTTCAAACTCACCAGCCACTCCTTGGAAATCCTACACAGGGTCACTACGAGTCAGAACCCACCTGGAAGTCACTTAACAACAGCAACAAGGAAGACCAATTAATACCACTGTTATTCAAATTTATGCATCAATCACGAAAGTCAATGATGATGAAACTAAAATCAGACAACTTCTTCAACCTGAAACTGATCAAACATGCAATCAAAATGCATTGATAATCACTAGTGATTGGAATGCAAAAGTTGGAACAGAGGAAAGATCTATAGTTAGAAAATAATGGTCTTGGTGGCAGAAACAATGCTGGAGGTCACATGATAAAATTTTGCAAGACGAATGGCTTATTCCTTGCAAATGCCTTTCTTTTTTCAACTATATAATTGGCAGCTATACATGTGGACCTCATCAGATGGAATACACAGGAATCAAATGGAATACATCTGTGGAAAGAGATGATCGAGCAGTTCAATATCATCAGTCAAAACAAGACCAGGGATTGACTGTGAAGTAGGCCATCTATTGTTCATATGTAAGATTTGATGCATTAGACACTAGTGACCAAAGACC
The DNA here is from genome assembly GCF_000296735.1 of Chrysochloris asiatica. Lineage (NCBI taxonomy): Eukaryota > Metazoa > Chordata > Mammalia > Afrosoricida > Chrysochloridae > Chrysochloris > Chrysochloris asiatica. The sequence goes on from NW_006408618.1 coordinate 2,678,898, forward strand.
AGAAGAGTTGTGGAATGACATCAAGAGCACAAGAAATGAAGAAAGCAAAAGGTCATTTAAAAAACAGAAACTAAAGAAAAGTCCAAAGTGGATGCCAGAAAGGACTCTGAAACTTGCTTTTGACTGTAGAAACACTAAAGTGAATAGAAGAAATGATGAAGTAAAAAAGCTGAACAGAAAATTTCAAAGGACTGTTCAAAAAGACAAAGTTAAGTATTATAGCAAAATGTGCAAAGACCTGGAATTAGAAAACTAAAAGGTAAGAACACACTCAGCATTTCTCAAGCTGAAAAACCTGAATGAAAAGTCAAGCCTCGGGTTGCAATATTGAAGGATTCTATGGGCAAAATATTGAATGTACAGGAAGCATTTAAAGAAGATGGAAGGAATACACAAAGTTGCAGTTCTGAAAATAATTAATTTACAACCATTTCAAGAAGTACCATATGATCAAGAGCTCATGATACTGAAGGAAGAAGTCCAGGTTGCACTGAAGGCATTGGGAGGAAACAAAGCTTCAGGAATTGATGAAATACAAATTGATATGTTTCAACAAACTAATGTAGCACTGGAGGCATTCATTCACTCATCTATGTTAAGTAATTTGGAATACAGATCCCTGGCCAACAAATTAGAAGAGATCCATATTTGTGTTCATTCCAAAGAAAGGTGACCCAAAGGAATGTGGAAATCATTGAACAATAGCATTAATCACACTCAAGCAAAAGATTTCTTAAAATAATTCAAAAATGGTTGCAGCAGTACATAAACAGGGAGCTGCCAGAAATTTAATCCAGTTTCAAAAGATGGCATGTAACCAGGGATATCATTGCTGACATGAGATGGATCTTGGCTGAAAGTAGAGAATCCCAAAAAGACATTGCTTGTGTTTTATTGAGTATGCAAAGGCATCTGACTGTGTGTATCATAACAAACTATAGATAACTTTGTGAAGAATGAGTATTCCAGAACACTTAATTGTGCTCATGAGAAACCTGTACATAGATCAAGAGATAGTTGTTCAAATAGAACAAGAGGATACTGAATGGTTTAAAATCAGGAAAGTTGTGCACCAAGGTTTTATCTTTCAAGATACTTATTGAATCTTTATGCTGAGCAAATAATCTAAGAAACTGGACTATGCAAGAAGAAGGTGACATTAGAATTGGAAGAAGACCCATTCACAACATGCAATATGAAGACAACACAACTTTGCTTGCTGGAAGCCAAGAGGACTTGAAGTACTTAGTGATGAAGATCAGAATGGATTGTACCTCAATATTTAAAAAACCTGAAATCCTTACAACTGGACCAATAAACAGCATCATGATGAATGGAGAAAATTTTAATTTTGCTTGTTTCCACAGTCAACATTCATGGAAGCAGCAGTCAAGAAGTCAATTGAGATATTGCATTCGGGAAATCTTCTGTAAAAGGCCTCTTTAAAGTGTTAAAGAGCAAAGCAATAACTTTAAGGACTAAGGTGTGCTTGAACCAAGCTGTGGTATTTTCAATTATCTCATATTCATGTGAAAGTTGGATAATGAATAAGCAAGAATGAAGAATAGATACATGTGAATCATAGTACTGATGAAAAATATTGAAAGTGTCATGGAGTCCCACAAAAAAAACAAACAAATCTGTGTGAGAAGTACAGCCAGAATAATCCTTAAAAGCAAGAATGGCAAGATTTTATCTCTCGTACTTTATTCAGGTTGTCAGGAAAGACCAGTCTGTGGAGAATGACACCATGCTTGGTAAGGTGGAGAGTTGGCAGAAAATAAGACTCCCAACAAGATGTATTGACACAGTTGGCCACAACAAAGGGCTCAAGCATAACAACAATTGTGAGGGTAGTACAGAACCAGGCAGTGCTTCGTTGTGCTGTTGTAGGGTTTCTATGGGTTGGAATGTTGTTGTTGTTCTGTGCTATGGAGTCAGTTCTGACTCATAAGAACCCTGCACAGGGTTTCCAAGACTGTAAATCTTTACGGGAGCAGAAAGCCTCATCTTTCTCCCGCGGAACAGCTAGTAGTTTCAAACTGCTGACCTGAAGGTTTGCAGCCCAATTTGTAACCTCTACACTACCAGAGGTCACATGAGTTGGAATAGACTCCGTGAAACCTAGCAAGTGTGAAATAGGAGACCTTGTGGTACAATAGTTAAGCACTCAGCTGCTAACCAAAAGGTGGCCATTTGAAACCACCCAGCAACTCCACAAGAGAAAAATCTGATGATCTTCTCTCATAAAGGTTACAGCCTAAAAAAACACTACAGGGCAGTTCTACTTTGTCACATAGCATATCTATGGGTCAAAATCACTTCCATGGCACCCAACAATAACAAGAAGTTTCAGATTGTTGTTATACCTCAAAGTACAGATGAATAGTAAGTAGAATCTGGAATTTAGGGGAGAGGTCAAGGTTGGAGCTGTAATTTGAGAATCGGGGAATTAATAGCATAAGCAACACCCCTTCCCCCCAAATTAAAAAGTCTCTATTAGAGTCTATTCAGATTCAGCAGCCCTATATGACACAGTAGAACTACCCCATCTGGTTTCAAGTCTGTAAATCTTTATGGAAGCATACGGCTACATCGTTCTCCTTTGAAGAACCTGGTGGATTTTAAGCTCACTTAGAAGAATGACTGTAAAAAGAAAAGTGAAGAGGTCCAAAGATTGAGTTTTAGGGCTCTCAAAAGTTGAAGAGGAAGTGGGATGTACAACTGAGAGTGAGGATGGGGGAGGAAAGATTTGAAGAGCAACGAGAAGGTACAAAATAGCCATTTTAAGTGTGGGAGAGTGAATGGTCTAAGGAAACATAGGCTATTGTTGGGCATCATAATGCTTGAAATGAGTGGTTACATATTTTTTTTCCAACCACACTGAGCTGTGAAGGGGTACAGTGGTGTCACTAGTGGAATGTGCAGAGTGCAGATTGCACCAAGTGACATTGTCAGAGGAGGTGACAACAAAATGACTGTCTATAAAAATGTGCTGTGTTTCAGCATAAACTTATTATCTTTTCTAAAGATATCCCTGTAATTAGTTCCTCGCATAACAGCTAAGTCATTTTTGGTAAACTCAGTATAACTACAAGATTAAAACTCTATGCTAATTTACTTATCCTATCTGCTAAGGCTTTTGGTCATTACTACCCAATTACAATGAAGTTCAAATCACCTGGTTAATCAGTATGCGATACAAACACTTTTGTTGCAGCTGAAGTCTTTATTTTGTCACTGATTTTGTCCAATTTTGTAATGTTTCAGCTACAATATTGTAGTAAGTAGTATTTGTGTATCTATATCAATCACTGTTTTGAGAATAAGATAGTAACTAAAGGAAAAAAAATCAGAAAAGGCTGAATTTGTGGAGAAAGATACCATGTTCAGTGAGGTGGAGGGTCAGAGGAAGACCCTCAATGAGAAGGATTGGCCAGGTGGCAGCGTCGATGGACTCAATCATGGCAACAGTAATGAGGTTGGCCCAGGTTCGGGCAGTGTTTGTTCTGTGCATAGGACCACTATGAGTCGGTACCAACTCGATGGTACCTAACAACAACAACATTTTAACTAAAAATGCTGTAATTCAATGTAGAAAGATTTTACAATACTAGTTTATTGGTTTTGGTTGGTGTTTATGTACCATGGAGTCAGTTTCTACTCATAGCAACCCTGTGTAGGGTTTCTGAGACAGTAAAATTTCCAGGAGTAGAAAGCCTCATCTTTCACCCTGAAAGCGTCTGGTAGATTGAACTGTTTGAACTTACTTTTAGTAACTATGTTCATAATCCACTATGCTACTAATCTAAGAAATACTACATTTAAGCAATTTAAAACTCTATCACATATTTTCCTTTGGTTAAACTTGATAAAATAAGCATCACTAAGAATTATGGTCTGGTATGGGAAGAGGTGCATGGGGGTGTGGGATGATGACACCATGAGTGACATTGACCTTAGAGATGCCACTGCAGGAACAAGTTCAGAGTTTAATAGAACCAGCATTGTAGTTAAACCAAGCAAGGAGTATGGGAGTTGGAGGTATGTCTTAATTTTCTACCGCTGCTGTGACAGAAATACAAGTGATGCCTTTAATGAACAGAAATTTATTCTCACAATTTAGAAGTTTAGAAGTCTACATTCAAGGCACCAGTTCTAGAGAAAAGTCTTTCTCTGGGATAAGGTCTTTGGCCTCTTTGAGCTTCTCCTTCTGAGCAATCTTCATGTGACCTGGCACCTCTTTTCTCCCATATCTAGGAGGTTCTCAGCACTGGGGTCAGGGTCCAAAGAATGCACTCCACTCCTGCTCTTCTGTCTTTGTGGTAGTAGATTCCTCCATTTGTGCTCATGTTTCTCTCATTTTATCTTTTGTAAGATAAAATGTGGGCAACAGTCACACACAGTCCAGGGATTCTCCTGTAGTGAAAATCTTGCATCCTATCCTAATCCCCTTACAACTAATTAGTTTATAACATCAGATCACATCATCAGGGATGGTTACATCATTACATAAGTACCAAATCACATCATTACAAAACCACTGAGGATCATGACCCAGCCAAGTTGACATATATTTTGTAGTAACATAATTCAATCCATGATAGGGTATATAAAAGATAGTATAAAACGAAAACTGTTAGAAATATTAATAGTGTCAGGAAGATTTCCTAACAGCTACTAAAACATGCAATAAAGCTACGATGCTTTTTTTTTTTTTTTTTAAGTAGTAACAGTGTTAGATTACAGTTACCAATGAAGCACAACTGAATTCTCAGATACATGAGTTTTCTCAGAAATATTACAAACCACAAGGTTGGCAGCTCAAACCCACCAACTGCTCCTCAGAAACCCTATAAAGGGTCACTGTGGGTTGGAACTGACTTGACAGCACTTAACAATAACAATGAATATATATATATACTATAAAATATAAAAGTTGCATTCCTAATTATTGGGGGAGTGATGGTTGTTCAGAAAATGGTGTTAGAATATAGTTAACAAACTAGATAAGATATATTGATTAGAACCTCCTTTAGCAGCGCTATACATCAAAATAGATTACAGAGGAATAAAAGATTTAAATGTTTAAACATTAGACCATAATGGCCCTAGAAGAAAATATTCACACATCCTGTATAATGCTAGGGCAAAGATGAATTGTCATCTATGATATGCTCATATGAAAAGATTAGATTTCAAAGTAGCATTTACATTATGAATATTTTTGATAGATGTGCATAGAATATAGCAAACTATTAGCAAAAAATATAACTGAATATTTGGATTATGGGTAATTTTATTTGCTTTATGAATCTTTATTGTGTTTTATAAATTTTCTGCAAGGGATAATATTATTTATATTAGTTCCTCTTAATATTTATTAAGGAGCTCTGGTAGCATAGTGGTTATGAATCGGGCTACCAGCTGTTCCACGAGAGAAAGATAAGGCTTTCTGCTCCCGTAAAGATTTACAGCCTCGGAAACCCTGTACAGTGTCACTATGAGTCGGAACTGACTCCACGGCACATAACAACAACAATATTTATTATCTTTTTAATTACAGAGTGATATATACTTATAACAAGCAAAATAACACAAAATTATAAAGATAGAACTACTAATATTCACCCCGTCTAAAGGCGCCCTGGTAGCCTAGTGGGTTGCAAACTGGGTTGCTGACTCCTTTCAGCAGCTGGAATCTACCAGCTGCTCCATGGGAGAAAGATGAGGCTTTCTGCACCCATGTAACCTTGGAAACCCTATACAGGGTCACTATGCGTCAGAACAGACTCCACAGCACACAACCACCACCACTGACTACATTCCTCGCCCCTTGAGGTAATCAAATTAACAGCATCCATCCTTTTCCTTGGAGTCCTGGTGTGAACTTGTGAGTTAATGCTCTAGACTGCAAGGTCAGTTTGAACCTCAAAGTCAGCAGTTCAAGTTCACCAGTCACTCCTTGAAAATCCTATACAGTGCTGCTATGAGTCGGAATAGACTTAACGGCACTTAACAATAACATTCCTTCTGTATGTTTATACAAATTAAATGTAGTTTT
>NW_006408618.1:2695336-2696222 GCF_000296735.1 Chrysochloris asiatica
GTGTGTGTGTGTGTGTGTGTGTGTGTTTTGCAACAAGAAAAGTAATTATAGTGCTTCAGCAATTACAGCATACTACAAATATTTCAGTACATCTGGGTATTTTTTCCCACCAATATTTTCACAGTTATATTTCAAAATACCCTCCCTCTACTTATTTTCTGAGTGTAAAAGCTTTCATCTTTCGTTATTATTCCTTAGGTGTTTTTTCATAGTCCTAGTGTGGTACTGAAGGAAAATGCACTGGACCGCAAGGCCAACTTGAATTTCAAGATTGGCAGCTCAAATTCACCAGCCACTCCTCAGAAAGCCTATACAGGGTCACTATGAGTCTGGACTAACTCAATGGCACTTAACAACAACAACAGTTAAGCACAAGTAAACATCTTTCTGGTAATCTCTGCTTTCAGCCCAAATCCATTGAATGTCATCAACGGTATCTCTAGTTTCATGTCTTCTTCTAAATCCAGCTTGAATTTCTGGCAGTTACCTGTCAATGTATTGTTCAACCATTTCTTAACTATTTTGATCAAAATTTACTTACATATGATATAAATTATATTGGTTTGATGATTTCCACATTCAGTTGAGTGACCTTTCTTTGGAATGGGCACAGATATGAATCTCCTTCAGTCAGTTGACCAGGCAGTTGTTTTCCAGATTTCTTGGCATAAAATAGTGAACATCTCCAGTGTTGCATCAGTTTGTTGAAAGATTTCAATTTGTATTCTGTCAAATCCTGAAGCCTTGTTTTTCACAAAAGCTTGCAGTGCAGCTTGGATTTATTTCTTCAGCACTTGACTGCAGCTTCCATGAGTGTTGATGGTTGATCCAAGCAAAATGAAGTCTTAGACAACTTCTGTCTTTTCAAGCAAGATTATATCTGCAT
>NW_006408618.1:2696322-2702724 GCF_000296735.1 Chrysochloris asiatica
AAATCCTATACAGTGCTGCTATGAGTCGGAATAGACTTAACGGCACTTAACAATAACATTCCTTCTGTATGTTTATACAAATTAAATGTAGTTTTTTATTTGTGTTTTCATAATAGTATCATATCTATAAGCACAGATGACTCAGCAATTTGCTTTTGCACTATCTAAATCAATAAACAATAAAGATCTAAATCATTTATATTAACAACAGTATAGCTATACCATGATTTCCGCAATGATTTCCTTTTGGATGAGGAATGAATTTCCAATTTGTAGATACTATAAACAATATAATAAATATTTTTAGACTGGTATTCTTATAGTTGTTCTATTATGTCTATAGAATAAAGTTCTAAAAATAGGAATGCCATTCAAAAGTATGTGGACAATTAAGCGTAATAAATACAGCCAGATTACGTTCTGAAAATATAGTAACTATCGCAGGCATAATCCTAAAGTAGCCCCGAGGTTTTCCACTCACCGCACCATGAACATGTCCTACATAAGTCCCAGGACTACAGTTTGACAGATGTTACTACATGATTAGTTATACCAACCATTATGAGAATGGTGCATTCTGTTATATGTACCTATCCAATGTCATCAGTCAATGCAGACTCATAGTTACCTTGTGTAGGATCACAAAGTTTCTTTACAGGATCACAAAGTTTCATCTTTCTCCTGCTTAGGAGTTTGAACTGCCCACCTTGCAGTTAGCAGTCCAGTGCTTATCATACAGCACCACCTGGGCTCCTTCTGTTAAATATAAGGTCACCATAAATTGGAGTCAATTAACAGCAACTAACAATAGGTGCCTGGTGACACAGTGGATTAGCCATTGGGCTGCTAACTGCAAGGTCAATGGTTCAAACCCACCAACTTCTCCACAGGAGACGGAAGAGACTATCTGCTCCCATAAAATTTACACTCTCAGAAGCTTAAGGAGTAGATATCTTATAGAGTCATTATAAATTGGGATTGACTCAAGGGCAATGGGTTTGATTGGGGAGTTTTTTGGTAACAATAATAATAAAATGACTTTAAGGTAGGGAGGTTATGCAAGTGTGCCTGACCTAATTACATGAGCCCTTTAAAAGAGACATTTTCTCTGGTTGATCTTAGAAAAGAAAATCAGAGATTAGAATCAGAAGGATTTGTTGCACCATTGTTGACTTGAAAGAGGAGGAAGCCACCCTTTAAGGAATGTGGGTTATCTCTACTCACTGAGATTACAGCCAACAAGGAAATGGGGACTGCAGCCCTTCAAATGCAAGGAAATAGATTCTGCCAACAGTCAGTGAGTTTGGAAGAGGAAGTGAGCTTGGAAGAACCCCAAATAAAACACTTTGATTTCAAATCAGTAAAAACCTGAGAAGAGAATCCAGCCACACCATGCCTGGACTTCTGACCTGTAGAAATTGTGAGAAAATAAACACATGCTCTTGTGGGCCCCTAAGTTTGTGGTAATGTAATAGAAAACTAATATAGTATGTTCCTTGATTACAAATGAGCATCTAACCTATATACAACTTACACTTGCCTGTTGTTAGTATATAAATTTACCCTCACTTTGAAACCAAATCCTACTTGCAACAAATTCTTCATCACTATCACCTATACTTGAAACTACTCGACGGACTTAACAACAAATCACCTATACTTACTGCAAATGGTAGCTATTAAATCACTGAAGAGGTTTCAAGCTTATAATATGGGATCTGCCTATATAGCAGTAATTCACTCTCTCACCAATATACAAGGAGAATTCAAAAAGTTCATGGAAAAGTGGAATTGAATGATAATGGAATTTTTTTCTATGAACTTTTTGAAGTTACATTGTACAAAGTACCTATTTTCTTCATCCCCTTGCTAGCTCCATATTTATTTATTCATTTGTTTGTTTGTTTATCATTTCTAGTCTAAGATTTGGACTAGGGCTGTAGTTTAAATAATTTCCCCTGTCCACAGTTTGTCATTTCACTCTGGTTATGGCTTTTAAATATTAGGGTCCTCTTGTTCTCCATACCTGCAAAAGCTATTTGCTCTATCCTCAAAATCATACAACTAACAAACTCAAAAAAAAAAAAGAGAGAGAGAGAGAGACAGAGAACATGCTATGGGGAAGGATCTTAAGTAATTCAACATGGCAACTTTGTATTATCACTTGCAACACTCAAATGGTTTCCTGACCCTTGTTCTCATTTTATCACAAACTACTTTTCACACTTTAGTAAACCACAGATACAACTTTATTACTCACCAGGTGGTTTTTCCTTTCCCTGACAAAGACCCTCTGTCACTGAGAAGCCCAATCCTATGACAGTTCATGTGACAAATTAACAAATATCCTCAAAGACAGAAAGAAGCCATTGATCTCTAGTGACCTAAAAGGGTTCTTCCTTCCATGACATTAAGATCTCAGATATTTTCTTGCATCTAGAGTTTGCCAATGTCATTCTTAATGTGATTTTTTTGTTTGTTTGTTTGTTCGTCTGTTTAACCTTTGAATGATAGTGTCCTGTGTGGCTCTGTGAGATAATGCACTGGAGAGCAAGGTAGGGTTGAAAGTCAAAGTCGACAGTTCTAACTCACCAGCTGCTTCTCAGACACATTATATAGGGTCACTATGAGTAGGAGCACTGGTAGCGTAACGGTTATGAATCGGGCTGTGAACCTTAAGACCAGCAGTTGGAAACTACCAGCCACTCTGCGGGAGAAAGATGAGGCGTTCTGCTCCCGTAAAGATTTACAGCCTTGGAAACCCTGTACAGGGTCGCTATGGGTCGAACCGACTCGAAGGCACTCAACAACAACAACAATGAGTCAGAACTGACTCGAAGACATTTAACAACAACAACAGGAGCAATGGTCTTCTGTGACCTTCTGCATTCTAATTCAACCCCACAGTTCCTAATCATTTTTCATTTTGTCTTGTTTTGAAAATTTTGTGAACTATATTCAAAATATATTTCTTGACCCCAAATCAGGTCATTTTTCCCAAAACAGTTAATCATAGCCCAACTCTTGAAAGTCTTAAGTGACAAAATTAGCTGAGTGATTAAAGAGAAATCAATTTGACAATAATCTTAAATGTTCTCAATTTTTCTTAAGGAAAATGTTTAATGCTAAGAATGTAAGGATGGGTTAAAACTTGTAATTTATTGAGATTGCACAATATATGAATGATAATAATAATAGCCAACACATACAAGGGGCTTCAAAAAGTTAATGGAAAAATTCCACTATCTTTTCATTATACTTTTCCATGAATTTTTTGAAGCCACTTTGCATATGGCACTGAGAGCTTTACATATATTAATAATCGAAATATCACAGCAATGTGGTTTTACTACTAAAACTAGATCAAATAAGACAAACAACTAAAGTACATTGAGTGTTGTAAAAAAAAAAAAGTCAGTAAACCCTACCTAATGCAATTTCTTTATTTAAAGAACTATTTTAAAACGTAATATTTCCTTCAAATAATAAAGAATATCTATCCATCTCAAATATTAATCAACATGATATCTAATAATGAAAAACTAAGATACTTGTGTTAAGCCTGTGACAAAAAGAGAAAAATACAAAGAAAATTTATGAGAAAATTCTCAGTACAAATTTATAGAAATATATTATCCAAATATACAATGTGTATAACTCCACTGCCTAGTGAATGGAATTTACCCCTAGGAACACATCTTCTAAACTCCATACTCCAGACTTTTCCCTGCTATCCTCTTCCTCTTTTCCCACAACTTGACCATTAATATACTCAGGGTACACACAGCAGTTCATTACTTTCCATGATTGAGAAAGACTCTCCAATTCTCAACTGCCTGTAATCTTGTTCATCATATTCCAGACTTGAAAGTAATAGTTAAGTGACAAGCTTAACTGAATGATTAAAGAGAAGTAAATTTTGCAATAATTTTCCAATGTTTCCAATTTTTTAAGAGAAGAGTTTAATCCCAGGAATGTAAGGATGGGTTGTTATTTGTAATTTATTTAAATAACACACCAAAAAATAATAATAATAGTCAACACTTATATGGCTTTAAGAGCTTTATGTACATGACTGCATATACTTATATATTATACTTATATATTTGCATATATTGTGATATGTTGAATAGTGTTAATACATGTTAATCTTACCTACTAAGCTGGAAGTAAATGAGATTTATCAAGAAACAGTAGTGTGGATGTGTAGAGAGAAAAGAGGACTCACTGAGTCAGGTGCAGCTAGGCCACAGGAAAAGAGACAATGTCTAGGCCAGCAGCATCCTTGGTTAGGACACCATTAATTTATGGATTCAGCTTGGGAGAAGTTCCATATTTAACATATCAAATTTGTAATAAGTTATTGATTTCTAGTGGCTTTGAGAAGAAAATTTCCATTTACATGCATTTCATAAAGGAAGACTCTCAAGGGGAGAACTTGTGCATCTCTGGTCCATCAACCCAAGAATCAGTCTCCTGGGTCTCAGCCTCCACATGGGGCTCAGCACTGTCACTTCATTTTGTGCCAATAGATATTAAGTACAGCATCTAACTGTAATGCTGTGATATAACTTTCATTTCTGAGTGCAGTATTTCTCTCTTTCTTACAATGACACAAAATTGTGGTCCCTAAAAATAAGAAGAGCCCTAGTTCTTCAGAACAAGTCAGCTATAATAATGTTTCAAACATCCCACATCCCAGGTGTCTGAAGGGGCCATCAGTTAGAGTGAAACCTTTTCTTTGAACCTGAAAGACAAGAGTGAAACTCTGCCTGTGGTAAAGAAGAAAGTGGAACATGGTTTCATGGTATTCACCCTACCACCTTCCACACCATTGAGACAGAAACCTGTCTAGGTTGAAGAGCATGGGGAAATTTGTAGCAGTTATGATCTGCCATAAATATCACTGCAGGATCCGTTCTGTCCATCCAGTTTCTGATGACTTGACCATGAGGATAGACAGAAAGAGGACCTAAATAAATCTAGAACAGAGAACAAGTGGAGTCTAAGTTGTGGGTGTCTGAAAGATTGGCATCTGCAATGACTTGCATAACCTTTCTAGCCTATTGACACCAACCTTTCAGAAACATATTTATAGGGTTTCAGGAATAAAAGGGGGGAGGAAAAGAAGTGATAAGGAAGAAACGAAGCTGTCAACTCACATTAAGCTATTTAGCACATTTGGTACTTAACAAATGATTGTTGTTGTTAAGTGCTGTCAAGTAGGTTCCGACTCATAGCAACCCTGTATACGGTTTCCGATGAGCAACTAGTAGATTGAAGAGTGAACCTTACAATTCAAATGACCTTGTGATCTGGTGCTTATCCTACAGTGCCACACCAGGATTCCTAATAAACGATAATAAGGACTTAATAGTATGTATTATTAGCAGACAATACTTACTAGGCCAAGTATAAGAGGGATTTATCCTTTATTGTTAGACCAGTTCTGCACTCAGTGCTGGCTCTCTCTCTTTATCTCTCTCCCTCTTTGTCTGTCTGTCTGCCTGTCTGTCTGTCTGCCTCTCTCTCTCTCTCTCTCTCTCTCTCTCTCTCTCTCTCTCTCTCTCTCTCTCTCTCTCAGGCTGCTATTAAAGATCCAGAACAGTTCCAAATATGATGGACACTTATCAGGAACTGTGCTGAGAGCTTTGGGTACTCATTTCACTTAATCTTCACAACAATCCTGAAGTAAGTATTGTTATTACCCCATTTAACAGACAGAAAGCTGAAATTTAGGAGCATTTAGTGTCTGACTAAAGATACGTTGTTGCTTGCCACCAAATTGATTCTAATTCATACCTATCCATGTGACAAAGAAGAACTGATCCATTGGGTTTTCTTGGCTATATTCTCTACAGAAGCAGATTACCAAATTTGTCTCCTGCTGGACTAGTGGATGGGTTTGAACCATTAACCTTCTGGTCAACCATTATGCTTCCAGGGCTCCTTGACCAAAGATACACTGCATCTTAATGACAAAGTTGGAACTGAATCCACATTCTGTCTGACTCAAAACTCACATACTTGACCACTGTACTATAAGGACCAGCCCTAAGGAAAATATTTTGGCATAAATGACATAATGGGCATTAGAAGAAGGGTTACACTAGATGAAGAATAACATAACCAAGAATCCTAGGCAGAATGTAGCCATTATAAGTCTGAATCCTTCTTGTGTCTGACCTAAACTTCCATATCTAATGATATTGGCCCATCTGAGAGAAATAGTGTCCAAATCTTCTCAGATAATTTAAATGGTAAACCCCAAGTCTCATTTTCATTTTCCCCGGCCTTTCCAATAACCGTAAATTAGAGAATATGTTCTTATGTTGTCTAATGACATGTCTAGAGATCGTATCTATCTTGTTAACTACTATATTCTCAACACTTTGAGTAATT
>NW_006408618.1:2705704-2713580 GCF_000296735.1 Chrysochloris asiatica
CTCAGCATACAGATTGATTAAGTATGGTGAAATAACACAACCATGGCACACACCATTCCTCATTTTAAACCATTTGGTGTTCCCTTGTTCTGTTGGTTCTTTTAGTGTTCTCTTTTTCCCTGCCTCTTGGTCTAGGTACAGGTTCTTCAGGAGAAGAATTAAGTGTTCTGGAATACTCATTCTCTGCAATGTTGTCCATAGAATGTCATGATCCACACAAGCAAAGTCCTTTGTGTAGTCAATAAAGCACAGGTAAATATTTTTCAGCTAAGATCCATCCAATGTCAGCAATGATATCCCTCATTCTAAGTCCTCTTCTGAATCTGACTTGAATCTCTGCAAGATATCTGTCCATGTACAGTTGTAGACATTTTTGTAGTATCTTTAGCAAAATTGTACTTGCATGCAATATTGATGATTTCCATATTCCATTGGGTCACCTCTCTTTGGAATGGATGCAAATATAGATATTTTTGCATCTATTAGCCAGGTAGTTGCTTATCCTCCAAATTCTTGGCATAGACAAGTGAGTGCCACCAGTGCTGCATCAGTTTGTTGAAAGATTTGCATTTGTACTCCATCAATTCCTGGTGCCTTGTTCTTTGCCAGTACCTTCAATACCTTGTACTTCTTTCTTCAGTATCATTGGCTCCGGATCATATGCTACCTCTTGAAATGGTTAATATTGACCATTTCTTGTTGTTTCAGTCACTCTGTATACTCCTCCCATCTTCTTTTGATACTTCCTGCTTCATTCAATATTTTTCCCATAGAATCCTTCAGTATTATAAGTGGAGGCTTGAATTTTTTCTTCAATTCCCTCAGCTTGAGAAATTCTGAGCATGTTCTCACCTTTAGGTTTTCTAACTTCAGATCTTTGCCCATTTCATTACAATATTTGACCTTATCTTCTCAAGCTGGCCTTGAAATTTTCTATTCAGCTCTTTTACCTCTCCATTTCTTCCATTTGCTTTAACATCTCTACACGGGAAAGCAAGTTTTAGAGTCTCTTCTGACATCCATTTGGGTCTTTTTCTTCTTTCTTGTCTTCTTAATAACCTTTTGCTTTATTCCTATACGATGTTCTTGATATCATCACACAATTCTTGTGGTCTTCAGTCTTTAGTGTCTAATGCATCAAATCTGTTCTTGAGATGATCTCTAAATTAAGGTTTTCAGGGTCACATTTTGGCTTTCTGGACTTGTTTTAATTTTCTTCAGCTTCAGCTTGAACTTGCATATGAGTAATTGATGGTCTGTTCCACAGTCTGTCCATGACCTTGTGTTGGCTGATGATCTGGAGTTTTCCCACCATCTCTTTCCACAGAAGTAGTTAATTTTATCTCTGTGTATTCCATCTGGTGAGATCCATGTGTAAAGTCATCTTGTATGTTGTTTTTAAAAAAGTTATTTGCAATGAAGAAGTCATTGGTCTTGCAAAATCCTATCATGCGATCACCAGCATTGTCTCTATCACCAAAGCCATATTTTCCAACTATGAGGGAGAGGTCAACTCAACTATCACTGGAACACAAAATCCTCAGAAAACTGCACTTATATCTTAACCAATGAAATATAATCCCAGAGCACAGTTAGTATATAAGTGATTGTATAATGTGGAGAGACCATCTTTCTACACAAACACAGTTTCAATTGCAACTGGATAATGGAGAAGCATAACAAGTGCAGGTGATTTTCCAAGATACTTAGTCCAGCAACTAGAAGCATTCTTGAAATTAAATTGACATGTGACAGGACTTAGTCAACAATTTATGAAAAAAGAGTAAAGGCAGAATTCCTGGCAAAGGCACACAGAAGCCCTATAAGAATAAAAGTGCACAGAGGGTACCTACAAGATAGATCAACTTGCCTAACTATTCACAAAAAAAGTATCTTGAGGAAATTTACATTTGTAATCCAAGCATGACCAATTAAATCTGCATATTTCAAGAAAGTCTTACTGCTGTTGCTAAGTGCCATAGTCAGTTCTGACTCATAGTGACCCTGTATAGAGTTTCCAGGGCCATAAATCTTTGTGAGAGCATAGTCTCATTTTATTCCCATGGAGAGGCTGGTGAGCTCAAATCGCTGACCCCACAGTTCTCAGTCCAGTGCTTATCCTACATTCCTACCGTTCTCACTAAAATTTGTTATTGTTCTTAAGTGCTCTCAAGTCAGTTCTGCCTCATAGCAACACTGTATAGGGTATCTGAGGAGCAACTGGTGAGTTTGAACCTCCAGCCTTGTGGTTATCAGTCCAGTGTTTATACTACAGAGCCACACCAGGACTTCTACTAGCACCCGCCCCCCTAAAAAAAAACCTAATATCTCATGAAAGACCCCCCTTCCCAGAAAAACATAGTAGCTGCCACCTTACTTGCCCAATGAGCATACATTGGCATTGTCAGAGATCTCTTTTGTCCAGGCCATTTACTCTCAAAAGTTAGGTAGCTAGTTTTCCATAGTAGACTATGGCTCAAAAAACAGAACATGTAATTCTTATTAAAAGGATTTAAGACTGTATAAAGACACTCTATATTTCAAAATCAAATGGGTGTCTATTATTTCTCAGGTCTCTTTTGACCTCTGTGATGTTTAATGCATTTAAGGAACAGAGAGAATTAAAATTTGCCCAAACTTATACATCAGTAGGGGGCAGAACCACATCTCTCTGACTCCAAATCCTCTTAAGTTCACTCCCCACCATTCTTACCAAAAAATCTACTTCTCCTATAGTCAGCTCTAGGATCCTAGGTCAGTTACTTAACCTCCATGGTTGTGAATTATATGTTGATCAAATGTTATAAAATCTAAGTCTTCTTTTAGTTGCTATATGTAATTTTTTTTTTAATATGTGTATATAAGCATGGCACACACAGCAAAGACGTAAGTGGTATAATTTTTAGTATGTCATATATAGAAATAAATCCAGTAGATATTTGTCATTTATTGAACAACAAGTGCTTCAACTTAATAGGGAGCTAATTTTGAAAAAGAATAATAGTCATCAACTACAAGAAAATGCAGAAGCATCTTTCAGCAGTATATCCATTCTAGATCTAATAAGACATACTATACCGACAGCTGTAAATATCAAAGATGACTTATTCATTCAACAAATGGTTGTGACAGACACTTGCTCAGCTGAATATGACTCTTGAACATCTCTAATTTTTACTATGTTTTGAATTATATACTCTAATGATCCTCTACTCCAAAAGAGCTAGATCCTGGAAGAAACACACGTTTTAATGTATTTCTGGGTTACCTCTGAAGGCTCATACCAACAAGCCCACCCCTCAAAATAAGAAAGAAAGAAAAAAACAGAACTTTGAAACAATTCATTCCAGTTCAGCCCCCTGCTGTAATGTGCCTTTGCACCGCAGATATACTGAATCAGAATCTAGATTTTAATAAGATCTTATAGAATCTCCTCGAGATGTTTTAAAATTGCTGATTCTGATTTTGTTTATCTGGAGCAGAAATGCAAATTCTCAGTAAGGGATAGAATTGGAAAGAGCCAGTTCAAAGCCCTGGGTAAAAATGCAGCAAGCTGAAACCAAAGTGAAAATCAATGAATAATAAGCAAAAGCAAAAGACAAGATTTTCTACAGATTGTTTTGATCAGTACTACAATCACCTAAGAAGCTAAACATCAAAGTTATTGTTGTTAAGTGCCTAAGTGCTCTAGTCAGTTGTACCTCATAGCAACCCTGAATAGTGTTTCTGAGACGTAGCTGGTGGGTTTGAACTGCAGAACTCCCATTTAGCAG
Source organism: Chrysochloris asiatica (assembly GCF_000296735.1). Classification (NCBI taxonomy): domain Eukaryota; kingdom Metazoa; phylum Chordata; class Mammalia; order Afrosoricida; family Chrysochloridae; genus Chrysochloris; species Chrysochloris asiatica. The sequence goes on from NW_006408618.1 coordinate 2,709,478, forward strand.
TCCAGTGCTTATCCTATTTTGCCACACCAGTACTCCAAGTATCAAGGCAGGTAATCCATATCAGAGATTCCCACAGGAAGCCAGAATCCCAGAGAGAAGTGAAAATGGTTCCAGTCTTCTGGTTTCTAGCAGAAATAATGGGAAATCTTCTCTAGATGATGCTGTTAAGTGTTAAGTGTTGTTGTTAAGTGTTAAGTTGTTGTTAAGTGCCATTGAGTTAGTTCTGGCTCACAGCAACCCTGTATAGCTTTCCAAAAAGGGGCTGGTAGATTTGAACTGCCAACCTTGTGGTTAGCAGTCCAGTGCTTATCTAACAACACCACACCAAATTATATCATTTCCAATTCATGCCCTTAGAATTCTCACAAATTAGTTCAAGTCAACTAGGAACTTTGCATTCTAAGATCATCAAAAATATAAGGAAATAAGTACCATAACACAGGTGGGGAGATATAAATTTAGATAACCAGTTATTTAAAATTCTGGAATTAGCTAATATATTGTTGTAAGTGCCCCTGAGTTGGTTACAATCCTGTATTGGGTTTCCAAGGAATGGTTGTTGAGTTTGAAACACTAACCTTGCAGTTAGCAGTCCAGTGCTATATAGGTTAGAATAAATACAAATAAAATGGGGAATACAAAGATTTTTTAAACAAGACACAAAAAACACTAACTATAAAACAAAAGATAATATATTGGACTTCTTTAAAGTCAAGAACCTCTATTCATCAAAAGACACTAGACAGATAATTTTTTTAAAAAATGTTTTCAATATGTGTGTCTAAAAAGAGTCCTTATATAGAATATATATGAAGGGGCATCAAAAGTTTGTGGAAAATGAAATTAAAAGATAAAGGAATTTTTCCACGAAATTTTGAAACCTCCTTTTATAAATCTATATGCATACATACATATGTATACATATATAGATATATATTTAAATTATTATTGTTAAGTGCCGTCAAGTTGGTTCTGACCCATAGCCACCTTGTATAGGGTTTCTAAGGAGTAGCTGGTGAGTTTGAAATTCCGACCTTGTGGCTCAAACTGACCTTATGGTCCAATGCATTAACTCACAGCATTAGGATAAGCACTGAACCACAAGGTTGGTTTGAACCACATGGCTGGAGGTTCAAATTCATCAGCTGCTTCTCAGAAACCCTATACAGTATCACTATGAGTTGGAACAAACTCAGCAGCACTTAACAACAACAACAACATGTAAACACCCTAAATGTCAGTAGTAGAAAGGAAAAATATTCACAAAATGGAATACTTCACAATAGAAAAAAAAAAAAAACACTAGGATAAAAAAAGCACTAGGATAAGCACTGGACTGCAAGGTCAGTTTGAACTACAAGGCCGGAGGTTCAAACCCATCAGTTGCTTCTCAGAAACCCTATATAGGGTTGCTATGAGTTGGAACAAACTCAACAGCACTTAACAACAGCCTTAACCTGTAAACACCCTAAATGATTGTCAGTAGTAGAAAGGAAAAATATTCACAAAATGGAATACTTCAGAATAGAAAAAAAATCTACTGATACAAAAAAAACAACAATATAACAATATAGACAAATCTTAGAACTATAATGTGAACAAAGAAAACAGACCCAAAAGAATACATAGTCTGTGTTACTATTTATATGAAGTTCACACACGCAAAGGTTATCTATGTTGATAGAGGTACAGATAGTGATTTCCTTTAAGTGGTGCTTTACAGGAAGGATATACAAGGGAGACATCTGTAATGCAGGAAATGGTCTACATCTTAATCTAAGAGGTAGTTGCATGTATATAGATGTTTAAATTTTAGGGTCTGTACACTTTGCAGTGTGTAATTTATACCTGAATTTTTAAATGTCAAAGTACATAAAGCAAAAATTGATAAACTATAATATGGACTGAAATGTGTCCACCAAAATATGTGTTGGAGACTTGGCATGTTTACCTGTGGATATAATCTTGTTTGGAAATAGGGTTGTCTTTGTTATGTCAATGAAGCCAGATGTGCAGTGTATTCTACATCAAATTTTTTCTGAATAATATAAAGACATAAATGTGGTACTATTTTAGTCTGGATTCTCCAAAGAACAAAACAAATAAAGCTTATACATGTACATGTAAAGAAAGGTTTATACCAAGGAAATAGCTCACCCAGTTGGAGAGGTGGGAAAGTCCCACATCCATGGGTCAGATGTCAGGACAGAAGCTTGTGACACACACAACTACAGGACTGATGAACCAAAATCAACAGATCAGACAGCAGGCAGGCAGGTGGATCCAGCAGGCAAGAAGGCAGACTGCTGATGACTCCCAGGTCATAGCAGGTAATAGAGCACGTCACTGGTTCAAGTCTAAAGAACAGGAGGTCATATGATGAGAAAGATGCAAGATCCAGACACAACAGAAAGTAAGCTTTGCCCAAGTTTTCAATATATTATAAGCAATCCACAGCTCCAAGGAGACTTCCTTTCAGTGATTGCCTATTCACAGTAGAGTGCAATTGTTGTTCTTGTTGTTGTTAAGTGCCATCGAGTTGATTCTGACACAGAACAACCCTGTATAGGGTTTCCAAGGAGTAGCTGGTGAGCTTGAACCACCCACCTTACAGTTCAAATGACTTTACAGTCTGACACATTAACCCACAGCACCACAGCAGGATTACCACCCCTTAACTGCCAAAAACTGAAAATCCTAGGCCAATCAAGTTAACATAAAACCTTAACTATCACAGATACATAGACACAAGTGAAAGCACAAACAGGGAAAGATAAGAAATTCACCAAGGAACCTAAAAGCACTGGGGTTACAGAGTTTGGAAGAGACATAGATTTGCCCCCAGAGTATACAGACAGACAGACAAACAGAAAGAAAGAGAGAAAAGACAAAAATGGATGTATAAAGAGACTCTGAAACTTGTTCTTGAGCATAGAGAAACTAGAGTGACTAGAAGAAATGAGGAAGTAAAAGAGTTAAACAGAAAATTCCATAGGGCACCTCAAGGGGACAAAGTAAAGGATTATCATGAAATTAATAAAGGCCTGGAGTTAGGAAACCAGAAGGGAAGAACACATTCAGCATTTCTCAAAGAATCAAAGAAAAAACTTCAAGCCTCAAGTTGTAATATTGAAGGATTCTGAGTCTTGGTGTGGCGGAAGTCCTGGTATGGTGCTGTGGGATAATGTACTGGACCACCAGGTTGGTTTGAACCACAAAGCTGGCAGTTCAGATTCACAAGGTGCTCCACAGAAAACCTATACAGGGTCGTTGTAATTCAGAACGGACTCAAAGGCACTTAACAACAACAACAAAATGGGCAAAATATTGACTGATGCAGAAAGCATCAAAAGAAGATGGAAAGAATACACAGAGTCACTGTGCCAAAAATAAATGTTCCATGTTCAACCATTTCAAGAAGTAGCATATGATCTGAAGCAATGATCTGAAGGAAGAAAACCACAGTGCATTGAAGGCATTGGCAAAGAACAAGGCACCAGGATTTGATGGAATACAAATTGAAATCTTTGAACAAAGTAAAATTGCACTTAAGGCACTCACTCATCTATGCCAAGAAAATTGGAAGACAACTACCTGGCTGACTGACTGGAAGAGATCTGTATTTGTGCCCATTCCAAAGAGAGATGACCCAGTGGAATGTGGAAATCATCAGACAATATCATTGATATCCTGTGTGAGTAAAGTTTTACTAAAGGTAATACAGAAATGGCTGCACCCATACAATGACAGAGAACTTACAGAAGTTTCAGAAGAGGACATGGAACCAGGTATATCATTGTTGAGTCAGATGGATCTTGGCTGAATGTGAGAACCAGAAAGATGTTTACTTGTACTTTATTGACTACACAAAGGCTTTTGATTGTGTGGATCATGACAAGCTATGGACAACACTGCAAAGTATGCGTATTCCTGAACAGTTAGTTGTGCGCATGAGGAACTTGCACATAGACCAAGAGGCAGTTATTCAAACAGAACAAGGGAACACAGAATGGTTTTAAATTAGGAAACGTGTGTGTAAAGGTTGTATTCTTTTACCAAACTTAATCAACCTGTATGCTGAACAAATAATCCCAGGAGCTGGA
>NW_006408618.1:2713680-2714212 GCF_000296735.1 Chrysochloris asiatica
ATAGATAGATATCTGATATTCTCCTTCCTGTCCCTATCAAGATAAAACCTTCCTGGTTATTTCTAACTTTTTCTTCTCCTTCTCTTTTCCTCCTCCTTCTCCTTCTCTCCTTTTCCTTCTTCTCTTAAACCCATTTATTTCTGGTTCCAAAAGAAGCAGGCTATTTCAATGTCAGGTAACTCTATAATCACATATGTTGTATCCGGCACCAGCAAAAAATACCTTTATGTTCAAGAGGGAGTTGTTGCTGTTGTTATTATTGTTGTTGTTAGGTGCCATTGAGTGGGTACCAACTCACAGTGACCCCATGCACAACAGAACAAATCACTGCCTGGTCCTGCGCCAACCTCACAATTGTTACTATATTTGAGCCTGTTGCTGCTGACTGTACCAATCCTTCTCGCTGGGGGCCTCTTTTTCTCTGATCCTATACTTTATCAAACATGATATCCTTCTCCAAAGACTGGTCCCTCCTGATAATATGTCCAAAGTATAAGACACGAAGTCTGGCTATTCTGACTTCCAAGGAGGA
>NW_006408618.1:2719500-2723113 GCF_000296735.1 Chrysochloris asiatica
GGACATATTATCAGAAGGGACCAGTCCTGGAGAAGGATGTCATGTTTGGTAAAGTATAAGGTCAGAGAAAAAGAAAAAGAGGAAGACCCCCAACGAGATGGATTGGCACAATGGAAGCATTAATGAGTTCAAACGTAGCAATTACTATGGCCCAGGTCTAGGCAGTGTTTCGTTCTGTTGTGCATAGGATCACTATGAGTCGGCACGGACCCAATGATATCTAACAACAACAGCAACAAATGAGTCATAACCAAGTCAACGGCACCTAACAACAACAAAAGACAGAAATCCTTCCTCTAAAGCTGATGTTCTGAATTCAGTCTTCAATATTTGTGATATTTCTGTTTCACCAGCACCAGGAAACTAAGACAAGCTATAAAACAAAATTGACAATACCACATCTTAGTAGGAGATTTCAACATACTTCTCTCATTTATGAATAGTTCAAGCACACAAAAAACTATTAAAGTATACAAGATTTGAACACAGTTAACAAGATTGATTCAATGGATATATAGAGAACCAGTTCCCAACAATTCAAAAATATTCTTTCCTATCATATTCACGAAGTTAGTAAAATACTAAACCATAAACCAAATCTCAACAAAGTTATGTTGTTATATAGACCACATTCTCTGGACAAAATACAATTAAGTACAAGATAGTCAAAACTTAAAATAATCAGAACATTTGTCAACAAATAAAAGGATAAACAAGTTATGATCCATACGTTCCATTGAATACTAATCAGGAATAAAAATTATAATTATTGTTAAATACAACAGCATGGATAATTCTTTAAAAATTTACGCTACACTAAAATTAAAAGAATAGAGATTTCGGGTTTTGGTGGCAGTCAGGTAGGACAGGCTCCAAGGGGAAGGGACTGAAAACCCAGAGCAGCTGCTTTCACAGAACAGCCCCAGAGCTCTAGATCAAGCATAAGGTACAGGGTGTCAGTTTCCTGCACCCACTGGTGGAAAAATCACGGTATAAAGGAAAATATTGTGATCTGGGAATCAATCCAGACACAAGATGCCCTCTGTGGTCACCCGCCAGGGCTGAGTTCAGAGGGCGGGGTGACCGGCACAGTAAACCGGTGGAGGAACATTTGCAAAAGGAGGTGTGGGGGGATTCTACACATTTCTTCCTCCTCTTCCTTGTCACACCTTCTCTGCCCAGGCCAGACGCTTTCAGGTGGGTGAGCGCACACCCCCAAAAGAGTCCAGCGTTGAGCCCACAGCTTTCCTGTGGCACAGAGAGGAAGACTCCCGTTGACCCCACAGCCAGACTCTTTGGTGGATGCTTACAACATCTGACTCTGAGTGCCAGCCATAAAGTTAACTTGTGCAGGACCCTTTACTTCTGCCTACCAGCAAGGAAAAAGCAGGGCTGCCCTGACAGACAAACCATATGAACAATCTGTAAAACCCCAACATAAAAGGACACAACTAGGGAGGGCAGGGCCCAGCACTAGAAGCTGTGGAGGTGAGCGTCTGGAGGGAGAGGTATGACCAGTTTTTCATTTTTCACTTTTCATATATCTTTCCTCTTTGCTCTGATTGCGACCTCACTACCCAGCCCAGACACCTTCAAGTGAGTGGAAGCACACCCCCAAAAGGGTCCAGCATTGCACCTACAGTTTTCCAATGGCACAGAGAAAATGCACAGGCTGCTTCTTATGACGTCTGACTCTGGGACCCAGCCCCAAAGTTGACCTGGGCAGGACCCTCTATCCCTGCCTGCACAGCAAAGGCCAGTGGAAAATCACAATTTTATTTTTGTTTTTGATTGGTGGTCTCTGTCTCTGCTTCTATATTGTTTCTGTCTTTGGTCCTTTTGGTCTCATTCTTTTCCCAGGGGTTGGAGCTTTCTCCCCTTAACTTACCTAAGAAGAGACAGCAACTGTGCTCATATAGCCAACCTACTAGCATGCCCTATAATACCCCACCATCAGGACAAGAGCCAAAACCAGCTGCTAGACATTACACATGGAAAGGAACGACTATCTCCAGATCATATCCACCAGAAGATGCTTAGTAAGCTTAACAACAAAGCAACATACATTCATTTAAGCATTATTTAAAAACCCACATAACTGCTAAAAATGTCCAAGAAAACACAATTAAAGATCTCAACACATGTCCAAAAACACTAAAAAGTAACTGAGACAAATGAGCTGGAAGCAGACACAGACTTTCCAGTAGAAGAGCAGGCTCTGTATCTGCCTGATAAGGAATTCAGAAGAATTATTTGGAAACAAATTCAAATGCTCTGAAGGGGGGTGGAGGAAAATAAGAAAGAAGTCAAGAAAGTGCTACAGGAGCAATAAAACAAGATAGATACAACATTGAAAATGATCCAACACCTGCAAAAAGAAGTCCAGATGATTAATAATAAAATATCAGAAATGGACAATACACTGAAAGGGCAAAGGAGTATGATGGAAGATATGGAAACCAGAACCAGTGAGCTGGAAGACAAATCTCTCAACACTGCTAAGATAGAAGAGCAAGCAGAAAAAAAGGATTAAAAAATCTAAAGAGAGTCTAAGATTCATGCTGGATAATATGTAGAGGCATAACTTAAGAATTATTGGCATTCCAGAGCAATAAAAATCACAGAAGTCCACAGAACAGATAGTTGAAGAGCTTCTGGAAGAAAATTTTCCTAACATCTTGAAGGGTGAGAAGATAAACATTCAAGAAGCTGAAAGAACCCCAGGAAGGATAGACCCCAAAAGAAAATCACCAAGACATGTCATAATCAAGCTCTCCAAAATCAAAGACAAGGAAATACTCCTAAAAGCAGCCATGGAAAAGAGAAGTATTACTTACAAAGGCAAGCAAATCAGATTAACCTATGACTTCTCAGCAGAACCCATGCAGGCAAAAAGGCAATGGGAAGATATATATAAAACCCTAAAAGAAAAAAAAACTGCCAACCAAGAATCATCTATACAGCAAAACTGTGAATCAAATACGATGGTGCAATCAAAACATTCCAGGATAAACAGAAGCAAAGAGATTTTGTCAAAGCCAATCCAGCACTTCAAAACATCCTAAAAAGAGTTCTTTGGAATGAAAACCAGCGAGAACAGACAACACCAAAGATTGACAGAAGTGGCAACACCACCTGGAACACAGTCAACAGATAGAAGAGTTCAGAACAGAACAAAATTACAGCAGTGAATTCAGAGGACCTGTGAGGTCAACCAAAGATCAAAATATAAACAATATCAAAGAAGGGGAAAATATAAGGAACAGAGATCCAGGTGGTGAGGAGGTCGACTAGATTGCAGGATACAATAGACTATCTCAAGCACAGGGAAAACATAATAGACTATAGGGTAACCCCAAAGAAAATTAATGCTTCACAATGTACCATGAAAATGAAGATCCAAGCAGAACAAGGAAACATTAAAACTAAGAGAAAAAAAAACAAGAAATAACACAAAAAACATGAACTCAGCACAAGAAGGCATGCAAAACAAAGGAACAAATAGCACCACAAAAAAATTAACATAATGACAGCAGTTAATCCATACCTATCAATAATTACACTGAATGTTTACATGCAACAGTGAAGAGACAGAGAGTGGCTGAATAGATAA
>NW_006408618.1:2725818-2727383 GCF_000296735.1 Chrysochloris asiatica
ATGGCACCTAACAACAAGCTTCAATACTGTGAATACTAGCCACATGTGACTATTTTAATTAAATGTTGGTTAATAAGAGCCAAACACAATTAATTTAGATTTGCAGTCACACTATGTACATATCAAAAGTTCAATAGCTAATTTGGCTAGTGGCTACCTTGTTGGAAAGAGCAGACTAGAACTACAGAAAATTCTGTTAGGCAGCTCCACTCAAACAAATCGGATCACAAGAGAGAAGGCACAGATGAAATCTTTACCCTTAAGAACTTTTGGTCTCATGAGAGAAAAAGACAAATTATACAATCAATTATAATGTGACACGATTTTAATACATATGATATTAGGTAGTAAAGGTGCTATGGTGCCACAAAAAAAGGAGCACCTAGTCCAAATTTGTGTATCCTAGGGGATTCTAGTAGCATTGTAGAGTAAGCTAACCACAAGGTTACCAGTTCAAACCCATCAGGGGCTCCCTGGAAACCCTATACAGGCACTTAACAACAACAACAAAAGGATTCTCAAAGGAAAGAATTTCTAAAATAGAACCTGAAAAATAAGTTAGCCATGCAAGAGCTAGAAAGCGAATATGCTTGGCTAGAAATCCTGGCACCTTGGAGATCAAAGTTGATGGCATAAAGGGCATCCATCTATTGCACACTGGATATCTACTCAAACTGCAATTCAATGCAACACATTAATTACTATTCTACTATATGTGGCACTATATGCACCAGACTGCAAAGCCATTTGAACTGCAAGATCGGTGGTTCAAGCTCTCCAGCTGCTCCTTGGAAATCCTATACAGGGTTGCTATGGGTTGGAATTGACTCAACAGCATTTAACAACAACAACTATATATAAAACACATTCTGTGCTTCATATTGACGTCAAAAAGAAAAGAAGAACATGAAGATGAGCTGAGCCTTCACACACACACACATTCAAAGAGCTCAAACACATACACGCACATACAAAATGTATGCAATGGTTGTGCAGTAATCTAAATCAGCTTTAAGAGCTACCTAAGACATACACTAGTGATCATTTACTCCAACTTATAAAAGGCATGTGGATTTTTTAAAAGCAAAAGAGAAGTCTGGGAATAAACTCAAGGAAGGCAAGAGGAGGTAAGGAGACAGAAGAAGGAGAGAGGAGAGTTGGAAAGGATCTTGCCAGCCATGGATACCCTGTTAATCAAACAACTTCTTGCTATGTAAATGAACTTGGGTAAGCAAGAGGAAGAAGGCATGGCTACCAGAAGTTGACTATCCTCCTGACCACCCTTAGCCATTTTTGACCATGCTTCCCCAATGAGGGAAGACTGTGCCTGATAAATTCTAGGAACAGCAAGGAGGATGGTATGCATAGAAAGAAGTGATGGAAAGGTAAAATTGCATGTAAGAACCCAAAATCCAACTTTCTTTCAGCACTGCCTCTCAATTAATCACAGAGTTCTGGATCGATGGTACATTATAAAGCAATTATATCCACTTGGCTTTTTTCACAGGAAACTAGAAGAGGAGCCACACTTTCTAAATTTCATGAACATGTTAATTTTTGTGAAT
>NW_006408618.1:2727483-2733769 GCF_000296735.1 Chrysochloris asiatica
TATATTAAGATTTCTGTGCTCCACTCTAGAATACAATGATGAACTAGAGAGTTTTTATCTTCATGATGTCTCATATGAGACAAAAATACAGAAATGAGCATGGAAAATAGAGAGGAAATAATATGAAATGCCAAGGAAGTACATAAAAGGATGCAAAGTACAAAGAGCTATAGCTTATCCCTGGAGAGGTCAGAGCGGGATTCTATGAAAACAATGCTTCCATTATACTCATATACCATCTAATGACATGTGCTATGGTGTTTCCTGTAAGAAATCTATGGGGGGAAATTACCCAGATACACAGAAGAAAGAGAATTAGCTCCATAGGATAAACACTGGACTTCAAACCGCAAGGTCAGTGCTTGAAGCCCACCAGCCTCTCCATAAGAGAAAGGATGAGTCTTTCTGCTTCCACAAAAAGATTTAAAGCCTCAGAAACACTATAAGGGTTGCTATGATGCTAAGCCTATTCCATGGCACTTAACAACAACAACATGGATAAATATACATATTGTCAGCAAGATCAGGTTGGAGTGCCAAATCCACAGAACCCATCAATCTTGAAAACAGAAGGCATAAAGCAGACCTAGCCAGATCTGCCCTGAATCTTCTGTTGCCTAAACATCATTCTGGCTAAACAGCTTCCAGATATGGAGGTCAAGTCACACTAAATGTGGCTCTCAGGAGCATTAAAGTTAAAGGTGCCACATCTGGCCCAAAAAAAGAAGCTGATGGAGGAAATAAGCAATGCAGCCCAAGTTGACTTCTTGACTAGAGGGAGTAAGATAGATGGATAAATGGATAAATGGTAAGTGCTATCAAGTTAGTTCTGACTCATAGTGACCCTGTATAGGGTTTCCAAGGAGCAGTCATTGGGTTTGAACCCCTGACTTTAGGGTTAGCAATCCAGTGCTTATCCTACAGTGTCACACCAGGAATGAATGGTTAGAAGGAAGGGTAGTGGATGCTTGGAAGGAGATGCAGAGGGAAACTTTTTAGTTAGCAGAACATGCAAGCAGAAGAACCTCTGGAACATAAGAGAAAATCAATCCCATGTGGCCCACCAGCCAGGAAATGCTTCTGGTTAGAAATAAGGCAACTAATTATACTTACCCAGAGTTATCACATGGCAAATTTCTCCAGTTTTTTAACCAAAACCAAGACTGTGCCATCAGGTTTGAAAAGACTCAGAGTTCAAAGGAAACATTTCCGATGTTGTGGGTAGGGTTAGGGGAAGTCCAGGCTAACTCCACCCTGACCTAAAGGATGATCATTTACTTTCAGGACAAAGACTGAGAGAGGATTGTCATGGTGAAAGATTAAAACTGAGACCAAAGCAACCACAACCACAATAAAAAGAGAGAATAAAAATAAACACCCACTTAACTTCAGATGAGCAAATTGAGTCAAAGTGCTGTTAGATCCTATATTTTAGCCAAGAACCCTCCTGAACTAAACAAATACAGTAGTTTTCCTTTTCTCCCTGTAATTTATCTGGTACAGATTGTTGCAGTTTCTTTACCTGGTTAAGAAAAAAAGAGATACAAGAGTAAGTCAAAAAACATTGTTAATATGATTCCAGCTGTTTATTCCTCACAAAATATATTTAGACATGTCTCTGAAATCAGTGGATCACTGCAGACAAATGCTCTCAATAATGCATTTGTTCAATTTGCTGGGCCGTTTTAAGTTCAAGGCAAAGAGGTCAACTCCAAAGGTTATGGTGACTGTATTTTAGGATTACAAAGGGATAATCTTGATAGATTTCCTCAAAGGACACAGAGCGATCATGGTGGCTTGTTGTGAAGACATTTTAAGAACATCAAAAGCTGCATTGGTGACAAAAAGACCAGGAAAGATTGTACCGAGGATTTTTTTTTATTTTTTTTTCCCATCGCCACAATGTACCTGCTCGTGTTTTGAGGGTAGCAAGGACTATCTTACAAGAATTTTGTTGGGAATCCTTATTCCATTCACCCTACAGTACTGATCTTGTCCCTTCAGATTTCTTTTTATTCCCAAAACTCAGAGAACATTTAAAAGGAAAATGATTTGAGTTCCTTGATGATGCCAAAACCTTCATTTTGACATGGTGTAAATAGAAGAGCATGGAATTCTTTCAGGACAGGTTAGAGATATGGGAACACCAACTTCAGAAGCATATTGACCTTGATGGAGGGTACAGAGAGAAGCAATAGCTTCCTATTTTTGATATTTTTGTTTAATAAAAATTTGTATGATTTTGTAGCAATATTTTATGAATACTTACTTATAGTGTATGTAATTTGGTCAACTGATTTGTTCATCTCTTTTGTTTTTTTATTTTGTTCTGTTTTGGTTTGAATTCATCTCAGTGGAGACAGCCTGAGTTTCAATGTGGTGGCACCTCGGGAAAATTCTGCCTTTCATCCTCATTTCCTACCTTGCTGTCTCCTCCCCCATTCTTCCCGGTTGGTATCACAGCATTTTTCTCTCTGACCTCAAATTCTAGGGACTTCTTATGCTGACTAAGACTAGTGAGCCAACTGAAGACTCCCAATGTCATAACCTTGTCAGGTTCTTCTTCACCAGCAGTTTACAAAGGGCTTTAACGATCATCCATTCTAAACAACACTGTTCAGTAATCAAAGTATTATGATTCCCAATTTGCAGATGAAGAAAACTGAAGGTAAAGATGAAGTGATGTGTCATGGTAAGTGACAGAGTTCTGATAAGGACCCAGGGCCTTTTAACTTAAAGTTCAGAGTGTCTTCATAAAGGACACACTGGATAAATAAGAGAGAATATGTAGAATACAATTCATAGGAAATCTACTAGTTAAATAGCTAACCCATTGTCATCAGATTGATTTTGACTCATAGTGACTATAAAGGACAGCATACACAAATGTCCCATAGTGTTTCCAAAGACTTCTGTTGTGGCACTGTAGGATAAGCGCAGGACCACAAGGTCAGTCTGAATGGCAGGGTTGGCCATTCAAACTTGCCAATCGCTCCTGGGAAACCCTATATTGGGTCGCTATGAGTCAGAACTGACTTCACGGCATTTTGAACATTTAACAACAGTCTTTATGGAAGCTGACTGCCACCACTTTCTCCTACAGAGCAGCTGCTATGTTCAAATAACCAATTTTGGGGTTAGGTTATCAGCAGAATGCCTAAACACTGTGCCACCAGGGATCCAGCTATATAACTTGTTGTTGTTGTTGTTATGGACTGTGGAGTCGGTTCCGACTCATAGTGACCCTGCACAGGGTTTCCGAGGCTGTAAATCTTTACAGGAGCAGAAAGCTTAATCTTTCTCCTGCCGAACAGCTGGTTATTTCGAACTGCTGACCCATGAGATCAGCAGCCCGATTTGTAACCGCTACACTATTGCAGCTCCTTAGTTGTTGTTATTAAGGGCTCTGAGTAGGTTCCGACTCATAGCAACCCTGTTGAGGGTGTCTGTCTTTGTAGGAGCAGAAAGCCTCATCTTTCAGTAGGCATGATACACCCCCAGTTGGTAAAAATATTCTACTTATATTTGTGAAATAAAAAAACACCAGTCACTGGGATGGCTGAGCTCTAATGCCATTTTTTTTTTTTTTTTAATATTATAGTGATGGATAGGCTGTGGAGTGTCACTCAAATACCACATGTCTCAGTTTTGGGGAGAGTTGGCAACTGACAGCTTTCAGCTGAGGCATTCTCTGGAAACTGCCCTCAAGGAGCTCTGGTAGTGTAGCGTTTATGAAACGGGCTGCTAATCTCAAGGTCAGCAGTTTGAAACTACCAGCAGTTCAAAAGGAGAAAGATGAGGCTTTCTGCTCCCGTTAAGATTTACAGCCTTGGAAACCGTATGCAGGGTCACTATGAGTCGAAATTGACTTCAAGGCACATAACCACCACCACCTGCCTCATTCCCAAAGTCAGCCTGCATTCAATGCTGAAGCAATGAATGAGGAATAAAGAGTTTCCTAGCTTCAAGGTTGGAAGTGTCTGAGGGGCTCACCCCAACACTAGAGCTTATGGGATCTTCAAAGACCATTGTTGTGACTGTTTTGCATTTCAACTCTTCCCTCTGCTCAATCCTATCAGGGCTTTGATCCAATTCATTCCAGGTCAACCCCTGCTTAAAGTTTGCATTTCCACCAAGATATGCAGGCCCCAAGCGATTCTTTTTTAACAAGACTCACTTGGGAATCTCCTTAAAACATAGATTCTGATTCCATTTCAAGAAACTCCAGGGTTAGACTGGAAACTGTGTTTGAGGGTGAATTTTTATTATGCAAACATTATTCTGGTCCTGTTTCCATGGCAATGTTGATACCATGGGCTGTGGAGATCTTTGACATTTCTGTCATCTTTGGGACACTTTGCCTCTCTAGTCAGAAGTGTTGCCTGATTTACAATCATATTTTAAATAAACTTCAAACCAATTTATATTATTAGTTAATCTGATTTTTGTTTTAACAACAGTGTTGTAGTAAGTGGAGTCCTGGTGTGGTGTTAAGGATAAGAATTAGACTGCTAACAGCAAGGTTGGCAGTTCAAACCCACCTTGGAAAACCTACACAGGATCGCTATGAGTTGGAAACTACTCAAGGGCACTTAACAATGTAGGTTTGGTAACGCTACAATGGAGGAATAGATCCTAGAGAAGAACAGAATTAGGAGTGAGATTATAAATTCCCCGTCACAGAAAAGAAGGTATCCTCTAGTAATCTTTCATTTTAAAATGTAGGTGTCTTTGTCTTATCTCATTATGCTGATTTTGGTAGCCAAGAAAGTTATGGTTATCCATTTGAAAGAGCAATTCCATGCAGGTGTAAGGAGAAAGCACTAATGGCCTACCTCAACAAGATCCAAGCAAATATTGACATTTATGTGATTAGGGAGAACTAAGAATATTTTCTGTATACTTCCTTACAGTATTTTCTTACTAATTTAGGACAGCACTTTACAATAACAACAATCCCTAAAATAACTACGTTTTATCAAAAGGGCCTGCAGCAGGTCAGTTACAGTACTTCATGTACTGGCCATTTGATTTATGAGCCTTTGGAATGACATAAAATAGTGATTTGACAAAACTAATCTAAATTTTTAGTCATGGATATAGAATTCATCCATTGATCAGGCTGAGCAAATAAATTTGGTCTCCATCTGCCCCCAAAGTGTGTACATAGAGAGGATTGCTGTTGTCATAGCAATCCTGTATAAGGTTTCCAAGGAACAGCTGGTGGGTTTGAACCACAACCTTTCAGTTAGCAGTCCAGTGCTTATCCAGCAGTGCCACAACAGTACCCCAAATAAAGAGTAGGGATAGAAAATGTGGGAACACATTCATTAACTGTAAGCCATGTTCTCAGCCACAAGGATAAATGATGATTAATCCCATCATCAAAGGCCACATGACCCAAAAGTACTTTTAAGTCCATTCTCTGAAAGGCATGTTTTAATAATGATTGGTGTTTCAAGCTCATTAAATTCATGGGTGATTGATGATTGTCCATTATAACTCCTCACCTCACCTAAAATAAATGAGATGATAGATAGATAGATAGATAGATAGATAGATAGATAGATAGATAGATAATAAAATAAAAACTGAAGATGATCTTTAAAGTCCCTGGGGAAGACCAAGCAGCCTCAGGGTCCTTTATCTCTAGCCCACCCATATTGGGGGTTTCTCCAGTCAGGAACTTCCTATGAGGAAGAAGAGGAGAGGAGATTATCAGAGGCAGAAACCCTCAGTCATTCAGAGAAGACATGAAAGATGGTATCTGTCACTGATTTTGAGGTTGCACCTTATCAACACTGAGAGAGTCTCAAAGGTCCCTGGGGCACTTTGTTGTTACTGAGGGATTTTCTTAGCATAGGGATTTCCCCAAGACTGTCAATTTTCCCTCTCTGTAGTTGTTGAGTGCTGTCTTTTGGCAACATGGAACCAGATTTTGTTTCATTAATGGAGGAAACCATTTTTTCCTACTGTTTAGTTCCAGGTAGAGAGAATTCTATACTCCTTCCACAAATAAACAAAATGAACATAATTCCTAGTGTCCTGGGAGGAGTAAATACTTAATCCAAACTACTATAATTTCTATGGTTAATCTCTAAAGGATGTTGTTGTTGTTGTTGTCAGGTGCCATCGAGTCAGAAACGACTCATGGTGACCCCATGCACAGCAGAACGAAAAAATGTTCAATCCTGGGCCAACCTCACTACCGCTACCACACTTGAGTCCATCAATGATGCCACCTGGCTGATCCATCTCGTTGGGGGTCTTCCTCTTTTTCTCTGAC
>NW_006408618.1:2736596-2767693 GCF_000296735.1 Chrysochloris asiatica
GTCACTCTTTCTTCCTAGTCTGTCTTTGTTTTGTAGCTCATCTGAAACCTTTCCACCATGGGTGACCCTGCTGGTTATTTAAAACACCGGTGGCACAGCCCTCAGAATCACAGCAACTCAGACCACCACAGCACGACAGACAGACGAGTGGTGGCTAATTACTATGAATTAGTGGAGGATAATTACTATGAATTAATCAATCCTTTTTGGGGATAGCAACATGGTATGTGACCTTGAGCAAGTTACTTGGGTGCTTTATGTAGAAAGGGCAATTGTAATGCCTACCTCATTATAAGGAGCTCTGATTAACATAGTGGTTACTAGTCGGCCTGCTAACCTCAAGGTCAGCAATTCGAAACTACTAACTTCCATGTGAGAAAGATGAGGCTTTCTGCTCCCATAAAAATTTACAGCCTCAGAAACCCTGTGCAGGATTGCTTTGAGTTGGAGCTGTCTCCAGGGCACACTACCACCACCTCATTGTAGTTCTTAAGAGAAGTCCCTAAACCGTTCATAGAATACATGATTTGTGTGGCCATTCTCATTATTATAGTTTTGCTTACAACTGTTCACTACAAAAATCCAGTCATTAAAAAAGATCAGTTTAATTTCTTGATGCTTAAATGTTATTAAGCATAGAGTAGTGTTGGATTAATTGAATCCCAAGGTTGCTTTCAGCTCAGATTTTCTCTTCTAAATTATAACCACCATATGAACCAAACCAAGTGTGGCAGTGGTAGTGAGGTTGGCCCAGTATCGGACATTGTTTCATTCTGCTGTGCATGGGGTCGCTATGGGTCGGTTCCGACTCGATGGCACCTGACAACAACAACAATATGAACCAAGCAGACTGTTGTTGTTGTTGTTAAATGTCGCCAAATCGCAGTATAATGTCCTCAAGGTTCATCCAGTTATGTAGTGGCTTGCAGTTTCCTTGTTATTCTTCAAGGTAGTATAATATTCCATTGTGTGTATGTAGCAAAGTTTGTTTATCCATTCTTCCATTGATGGGTAGCCCATGGTATATTCAATATTCCTTGCCAACACCATAATTCAAATCATCAATTTTTCACCAGTCTTCCTTATTCATTGTCCAGTTTTCACATGCACATTTTTATTGTTGTTAAATGCTGTCAAGTCGGTTCAGACCCATAGCAACTTGGTATAGGGTTTCTGAGAAGTGGCTGGTGAGCTTGAATCACCAACCTGTGGTTCAAGCCACTTTGCAGTCCAGCGCATTGACCCACAGTGCCACACCAGGACTTCACATGCACATTATGCAATTGAAAATACCACGACTTGGGTGAAGCACACTGTTATCCTTATAGTGACATCTTTACATTTTAACACTTTAAAGATCTTCTGCAGCAGATTTGCCCAATGCAACCCATCATTTTGGCTACTGCTTCCATGGGCACTGATTTTAGATCCAAGTAAAAGGAAATCCTTGATAAGCTCAATATTATTGTCTTCATTTATCATGATGCAGATTGGTCCCATTGTGAGGATTTTTTAATCCTCTTCACTTGCAGTAAACAAGGTTATATCTACACATTGCATGTTGTTAATGAGTCTTCCTCCAATCCTAATGCTATGTTCTTCTTCTTATAGTGCTGTTTCTTGAAGTATACAGATTAAATGTTGTTGTTGTTGTTGTTAGGTGCCATCGAGTGGATCCTAACTCATAGAGATCCTGTATAGGGTTTCCAAGGATCGACTGGTGGGTTTGAACTGCTAACGTTGCAGTCAAGTGTTTATGGTGAAAAGATACAGCCCTGACACACACCATTCCTGATTTTAAATCATACAACATTCCTGTGTTCAGCTCAAACAACTGCCTCTTGGTCTATGTTCAAGTTCCACATGAACACCACTAAGTGTTCTAATATTCCTGTTTTTTGTAATGATATGCATAATTTGTTATGATCCACACTGTCAACTGTTTTGCATAGTCAATAAAACACAGGTAAACAACATTCTGGTATCCTCTGCTTTTCGCCAAGGTCCGTTTGAGTCCTGGTATGGCACTGTTGGATAAGCAGTAAATTGCTAACTGCAAGGTTGGTGATTCAAACCCACCAGCCCCTCCTTGCTCTATACAGAGTTGCCATGAGTTGCCATAAGTTGGAACTGATTCAACAGCAACAATGATACTCCTCAGTCCATGTACTTTTTTGAATCTAGCTTAAATTTCTGGCAGCTCACTGTCAACATATTACTGCAATTCTTTTTAATTTATCTTTAGCAAAATATTACTTGCTAAAGTGATTTTAATGATATTATTTGATATTTGCTGCACTCTATTGCAAGACCTTGCTTTGGAATGGGCCTAAATATGAATCTCTTCTAGTCAGTTGCCCAGGTACCATCTTCCAAATTTCTTGGCATAGATAAGTGTTGTTGTTTGTTGTTGTTAAGTGCCACTGAATAAGTTCTGACTCATAGTGACCTTGTATAGGGTTTCCAAGGAACGATTAGTAGGTTTGAACTGCCAATCTTACAGTTAGCGGTCCAGTGCTTATCATACATCACCATAGACAATTGAGCACTTCCAAATTTCTAGACATCAGCATTTGTTAAAAGACAACTTGATTCATTTGTTAAAGCACCTCAGCTGGTGTTCTGTCAATTTCTGGAGTCTTGTTTTTCACCAGGACTTTCAGAGCAGCTTCAATGTCATTAAGTTTTTATTATATGCTACCTCCTGAAATCGTTGAATGGTGACTTTTTTTTTTTTTTTTTTTACTGCTACTCTATGCAGATTGAGATTTTTTTTTTTTAATGTTTGTTGTGAATTATGTGATAGTTTACATGGGAGAACATTAGCTTTACATTCATGCTATCATATATCATTTCATTGCCATGGTTACAATCCCCTCCATGCATCATCAACAAACCAAAGGCTATACCCTACAAGGCTGCCCCCCGGTCATCAGCACACAGCCCCTCTCCCTCTCTGGGTCTAAAGTTCCCAGCTGCTCCATCTGTCCACCTCATCATCTCTGCCTCCATCTCTGGTGTCACTGCTTCTCTACGTAGGGTCCCATACTCTGCTCTTCTCCCTTGATGGTTCCAGGGACCTCCGCTCCTGGACTACAAAGTCAATCACTCCCCTCCTTCTGCTACAAAATGTAGCACCACCTTCACATTTCCAACCCTTGAAGTCAGTCCTGATAACAATTATTCACGATTGTACCACAAGGGACCTATCCCCATCTCCTTTCATTAGCCCCACCCAGACAGATTGGATACTACTCAGTGGAGATTCTACCTTCCTCTGTGCCCTCTGCATCTAGGTTCCCTCTTGAAAGCTTGTAAGCCAGTCACTTCTTGCCTTTGTAGCGCCCCCCCCCCCCTTTTGGATAGCCAATGTCCAAGTTGCCCATCCCTGTCTACTCTGTGTATGGAGGGGGTGGGAATGACCCTTGCTATAAAAAGTTGTTCCCTCTTTTGGGCTACTGCATCCATAGGTGTAGGTCAAGTCCATCAAATTGTATCAGATTACTCTTTTTTTTTTCCTCTTTTTTCTTCTTCTAGTTGAGTTCTGATCATCCAGTCATTGAAGCCAGGTCAAGTGGGTATTATCTGCAAGCCTGGGTGTTCTTATGCATATACCCTTTCTTTTTATCAGCTGGACATTTCACTCTCCACTCTAGTCCTCTGTGGCTATGTCACTGACTCTGGGCCCAAGAGTCCCCAGGTCTTGCAACACTGCTGGCCAACCAGGTCTCCACCTGTGTTCACAGGAGTCTATTGAACGTTGTAGGGCTTAGCTTTGCAGCTTTGTTGCTGTTTTTCCCTCACTTTCCCTTATCAGTGATGAATGTAGTCACCAATCAGAGTTCACATCTGCTCAATTCCCATTGAGTCTTAGTACTGGAAGGGGGTTTCCCCTGAGGGGACCTGACCACTTGCCTTGATGTCTTCTGGGTGAGCAACTTGCTTGTTCTTATAGTAATCAGTTGGACTGCCATTATTGTTTTGTATTTTCCTGTCAGAGACTATTATTTTTATACAAAATTTTAACAAGTCCATTTCAATAGAAAATTAGGTGAATCTGAACACATCATTTTCCAGGCATTTTAGCTAAGATTTGCCATCTGAAATTAGAAGAAGTAACAAGATCATTAAATATTTTTAAATATAAAGATCTACTTCTTTTACCACAAATGTCATTATATTCATTATCTAAAAGATAGGGTAAATGTGTAAATAATTCTTGGGGATATTGTCAGAATTCAATTTTCAAATACAATTAAATCATTGAACATAGTACCTGGCACAATTTATTGCTAGATGTGGTCAAGTTAATACCAACTCGTAATGATCCCATGTGAAACAGAACAAAGCACTGTCTAGTCCTGTGTCATCCCCACAATAGTAAATACGTGTGAACCCGTTGTTGTAGCCACTGTGTCAATCCATTTTGTTGAGGGTCTTCCACTTATTCACTGACCCTCTATTTCACAAAGCATGATATCCTTCTCTAGGGATTGATCCTTCCTGGTAATGTGTCCAAAGCAAGAAAAATGAAGTTTCACCATCCTTGCTTCTAAGAAGCACTCTGTACTGCCTTCAACATAGATGTGTCTCTTCTTCTGTGATATATTCTATCCGTGATACATTCTATATTCTTCACCAATACCAGGGTTCAAATGCATCAGTTCTTCTTTGACAAATAATTAGAGTAAAATCAATCAAGACGTTAGTATTAGTTATTCTAGTAAAAGCATTTCAAAACACGCTCCCTCCCATTATCCCTTTGATGACTCATTCATCATTTATTAGGACTCCTGATGTGGCGCTGTAGTATCAGCACTGGACTACAAAACCCAAGGTTAGCAGTTCACAGAAGCCTATACAGAGTTGCTCTGATTCAGAACTGACTCAACAGCACTTAACAACAACATAATTTATAAAGTTATTCTAAAGTACGTGTTGAACATTCAGTGTTTACCAGACACTGGTCCAGTCACTGAGAATAGGAATACAGTGATGAAGAAAACAAAGTTCCTGCTCTTCTTCAAATTTCATCTTCCCTGTCATCTCCTTCCAGACCCTTCTTAATCTAAGTCACAGTCCCTCCTCTACTACCACTACAATGTCACCCCTTCATGTCACTGTGCCCTATTTTACTTTAAACTGCTTATCAACAGCTACAACTATCTTTTGTATATATTCCATAAAAGCAAGGACCATGTCTTCTTACTTACATATAATTCAATCCCATTGTTAAGGAGCAAATTTCCATAAAAGAAAACAACTTCAACAACTCAATTGCTTTTTTATTATTAGGCATGTTGGTATGTGGAATTTATGAAGAACAATTGAAAGAATTAAGATCATTGAATGTGCAAATAAAAACTTTTTTAATGACCTTTGTTGTTGCTGTTGTTAAGTAACCGTTGAGTCGATTCCAACCCTTAGTGACCCTATATAGCGTTTCTGAGAAACAGCCAGTGAGCTTGAACCACCGACTTTGCAGTTCAAATGACTTTGCAGTCTGACGCATTAGCCCATAGCACCACACCAGGACCTTTAGAAGGCCAAAAGTCTGAGTTCACTGACAAGAACACATTGTAAGTCCTATCCTCTCAGAACCATGTCCTTATCAGTAAAATAGGAAGAATGTTATCTACTCTGACAAACTTGCTCATAGGGCTGTCATTCAGCCAAATACAAATACTGCTGGCCTTAATATGGGACATGTTGTTCTATACAACATGCTTAAGCATTTGCCCATCTTAGTCTTACAAAAATAACTCTCTGAAAAAGAAAATAACTCTTCTGAAAGCAGAAGCTCTTTCCAAAATCTCTTTAGTAGTAAAGACTACTGGTAAATAGAGAGTTCTTTTGACTTTCTTAAGAATAAAAGAGCAAAGATTGGAAGGGCAATACAGAAAAAAGAGGTTTAACCTGAATGTTTGCAGGACTTTATTGTTTAACATGGATTAATATACTAGACTGATAACTATGGGGGCACCATAAGTCAACATTTATTTAACACGTGGAGAAAGACCGATGCCATATGAGAATCACCAAAGAACCAAGAAATACCCAAAGCTACTGACAATAATTCTACATAGCCAAAAGCCTCATTGAGACCTTCAGCCTCCAAAATTATAAAAAAATAAATTTTCTGTTCTTTAAAGCCACCCTCTTGTCACATTTGTGTTATAGCAACATTAGGTTAAGTAAGAAAGAGACTCATAGTTAGACTACCTTTAAGTGATGACTGTTGTTGTTAAGTGCCGTAGAGTCGGTTCTGACTCATAGCAACCCTATATAGGGTTTCCAAGGAGCAGTTGGTGGGTTTGAACCATCCTTGCATTATGATAGCAGGGCATAAGCCAGTTCCTCTGACTTCAAATTTCACTCCTTTTATTTCTGCCATGTTGCTTCCAAGAAAAGATCCAGGGCAAGAAATTGCTTCAGAAAAGATAGACATGCTGTGAAGAAAGAAATTTAAATCGCTTACTGTTTTTAAACAAAGAAGAATTATCTATTCTCTATTTTCCCAGTTTTAACTGAGCCTAGAAGAAATGTATGTGAAATATCAGAAAGGATTCACTGTAAAGAAGAATTTCATGACACAATATTTTACGCCACTGGCAAAGTTATAAAGAATTCCTTTAGACTATGATTTCAAGATATGATTAACTCTAACATCAAACCTATCATCATTCCAGGAGGGTTTGGATGAGAGCTTATGTCAAAAATAGGAAGATGAAAAAAAATTTTAATCACAAAAATGAAAATACCACACATTCTCCTCACAGTATCCTTCATCAGAGATAGTCACAATTAACAATTTGATATAGAGCCTTGTGGCACTGTGGGTTAATATGCTGGATTGCAAAGTCACTTTGAACTGCAAGGTTGGTGGTTCAAGCTCATCAGTTGCTCCTCGGAAATGCTGTACAGGGTCACTATGAGTCGGAACCGATTGGATGGCACTTCACAATGGCACAACAATAACATATTGTGTTTATGTATAAATGCTTAAACTTTTACCTAAATGTGATCACTGTCTATGTACTGTCCTGTAACCATTTTCTCCCATTCAATATGGTAGATAATGTTCTAGGTCAACGAATCGGGCTGAGAACCGCAAGGTCAGCAGTTCGAAACTATCAACTGTTCCATGGAAGAAAGATAAGGGTTTCTGCTCCCATAAAGATTTACAGCCTCAGAAACCCTGTACAGAGTCGCTATGAGTCAGAACCGACTCCACGGCACATAACCATCAACACCACCACCTTTCCTTTATAATAGCTACCTAGTGGATATATCATAATGATTTTTTGCTTATTTAAGATTTTCACGTAGTGACATTTCAAATGATAAATTCATTGTTCTGGCAATTTCTTTTCATTCTCCTGCTCAATTCCAGCCACCACAAAGTTTTTATTGTTTCTACTAGAAAGAGTCATTTCTCTCTTCCAAGAAGCTTTGGTCAGTTGGTCCACAAGTTCTTTTTGTGTATGAGAAATACTGACATGAAATAAGTATTCATTTCTAGAACCAGAAGTCTTCAGGTAAAGGTCATAGTGTCTTCTGTTTCTACAGAACTTGTGTAAAATGAAATCTTGATTGCATGAGATTCAAGATAGGTGTCTCATGGCCAGAGAAGTGACCACAAATTTGTACCATGACAATGCTGAGAAGTCTTATAGCCAGGTAAAGGAGTTTAGATTTTATCCTAAAGGTCATGGGAATAGATGGGGCAAAGATGCATTTTTAAACTGGGTAATAGAATGATCAGATAAATAATATAGAAAGAGCTCACAGGATGAATAGAATGACTTAGAATGGAATAAATCCATTGGCAAGGAGACCCAATGGCTCATGAATGAAAAGTCCTTAAGATAAAATTTAAAAAAATGACTCTAGCTTTTGATATAACCATGGTTAACAGAAGCATAAATACAAATTCTGGTCCCTCTTTTAAAATGTCTCTTATCAAAAAATTGACAAAGAAATTGGCCTCTACTTCCCAGATGGCTTACTTGCATGGCTATTAGCTCTGTTCCTCAGTTTTTCAGCATGTAGACCTCTCTCTATAGGGCTGCTTAAGTGTCCTTGTGACATGGAAACTGGTTCCCCACAAAGCAAGCAATTCAAGAGAGAAGACAGAAAAGAAGCTGCTTTCAGAAGTTACACATTGTCCTTTTACCATATGCTTTTAGTCAGAAGCACATCACTTGGCGTTCCAAACTCAAGATGAGAAGTTCGCACTGCTACTTGAAGGAAAGTGTTGCCAAACCAAGTGTTGCCAAATGAGGGTTTGCCACCTGTCACTGTAGTCAATCACAGAGACTGGGAAAGATCTAATCCAAGCTTTATTAACAGAAAGTCTGGAGGACAGGGAGGATGATCCCTCAAGATTGTCTTCCCAACTCACAAAAACAAGCCCATTAGAGAGGGCAGTATACATCAGCTAAGCATTTGACCTATTTTTCTCTACATTCCACAGTGAGGGGAGTAATAACAGAACCTTTTCTCTTTACCTTAAGAAATATTTCATTCCCAGGGTCTTTATGACCAGTCAGTTATCTCCAATGGCCTTCAGCTTAATCCAAAGATGTAGGCACATCTTGCATTGTTTCTAGAGACCATAAAATTAAAGCTCAAGACAGTTTTTCTGAGGGGAAATGGGAGGTTATTTCCTGCAAGGCAGAAACTAGAATTCTTAAAGGCATAGATTTCATGCTTTAATTTCTCCACTCTTATTTTTAAAACTAATTTCTATGAGATTTGTTTCAAGTGGGAATAATCACTCTGATCTCTAGCATTCAATACTGAGTTAAATGGATTAACTTTAGGGTGTGAGGCAAGTTTTACATAATGCAATACAATAAGGTGAGCAATTAATGCAGCAGAAAACAAATATCCAAGGATAATACAGATCCCAATTTCCAGTGTCCACATATGCGGACATTCTAGATCTGGCAGCTATGATAATTTCTCAATATTGGTACGAAACTCTTCCTCTGTTCACATTGGATACGGTATCTTTAATATTTTTTAAGTTTTGCTCGATCAATTCAGAATTGTCTGAAAGGTTAAAGTAACCTTTTAAATTCTTTTTTTTAAATGTAGTCTTTTAAATTCTTCATAGCCCTGATTATGTCTCAAAAGTAGATAATTGATCGTCATCGTCGTGATGTGCTGTGGAATCTATTCAATTCATAGTGACCCTGTACAGGGTTTCCAAGGCTGTAAATCTTTACGGTTCTCTTGCAGAACAGCTGGTAGTTTCGAACTACTGACCTTAAAGTTGGCAGCCTGATTCATATCCACTACACTACCAGAGCTCCTTAGATAATTGATACCGGCTCCGTTTTCTAATGCTGCCTCTCTAACCTGTCCTCATTCTACACTCAAGGCACTAATTGCCTGGGACACGGTGGCACTCAAAGCTTTAACCATGGAAAAGGCAAGTCTTCTGATTGCTATATTTAAAGAGATAGCCACTGCTGGCATGACAAATAAGGACAGGGCTACATATTCCGAAGGGCTAAACAAATGTAAGGAGCTCTGGTAGCGTAGTGGTTATGAATCAGGCTGTGAACTGCAAGGTCAGCAGTTCGAAACTACCAGCAGTTCCGCGGGAGAAAGATGAGGCGTTCTGCTCCCGTAAAGATTTACAGCCTCGGAAACCCTGTACAGGGTGGCTATGGATCGGAACCGACTCTACAGTACACAGCCACCACCACCAAACAAATGTAGTCCTTGTGTGGCACTGTGGGTTAATGCACCAGACTCACCAATTGCTCCTTGGAAACCCTATACAGGGTTGCTATGGGTTGGAACCAACTCGATGGCACCTCACAACAACAAACAAATGTAGATCATTCTACAGTCAGGAGATAAATTAATTTCTCGGGTAACCTGAATCTCTGGGTCTTTCAATTCTTGAATCTGGGATAGGAAAGTAATGAGTCTTCCAAAAGTACAGGGCCTCTTCCCCTAGTAGAGAGAGTTAGCAGGGATGTAGGAGAAGGCCCTACTCCACAGAGGAAGAATTACCCTGCTGGAGCTGTGTTATAGAAGTACTAACTCCACGCTGGCACGAGGTAAAGGATTGTTCAGCGTACAATGCTACCTGCAAATAGAAATCGGACAATCTAAACATTTTCATCCCAGCAATGGGGGATTAAACCTAAGCGTCTTTCCCATAGCAGATTTAATCGCAGCTGGAGATCAGCGGAAGAATTTATGGCCCATTGTTCTCCAGGATTTTCTTGACTATTGTGTGGTGAGTCCAGGTCTTGAGGCCCGAAAGTTTGAGAGCAGTGGGGGTGGTCTGCAGGATCTCCTAAAGCCCGGGTCCATTCCTCTTCTAACTGGAGGCAGGTCCATCTTTCCGCGTTTTAAACAGGACAGGATCTCCAGGCTGAAAAGTGTGCAGGCTACCTGTAGGAGAGGAAGCAGACCTGGGAAGAGCAGATTTTAAGAATAATAGAAAGTGCATGGTGTGCAAATTGCTGCACCTTCAACTCGTGATGGAGGGCAGGTGGAGGGTTGAGGGAAGCTGCCTGCAAAAGTCTACCACATACAATTTCTTAAGGGCTCAATTTAAGCACTCTTCTGGTGGCTACCTGAATGCGGAATAGGGCTAGGGGCAACACCTGATTTCAATATAGATGAGATTCCTGACAGAGTTTTTGCCATTGTTTCTTTAGAATATAGTTTATTTTCTCCACTTTCCTGGAATGAGGTCTCCATCCTGAGTACAATCTCCGTGTCATCTGTAGGTGTTTGCTGCTCCACTGTCACTTTGGACACTTTGTGGGAGTCCAAACCTAGGGGTAATCTCTTTCAAGAGGATTTTTATTGTTTCTGAAGTTCACTTGGTCCAGGTGGAGAAAGTCTCTACCCACCCATAAAAGATAACTACAAAAACAAAACCAGCCAATATTTAAATCCCCAGCTTGGGGAGCATCTCTGTGAAATCGACCTGCCAATTTTCAAAGGGTTGTTTACCTTGATATTGGTGCAAGCTAGCCTTTTGTCCTCGGATTGTTTGGGTATTGTTCTTGAGGCAGTTCAAGCTAATATCACAAAAGTTTTTTTTTGTTTTGTTTTATTTTTACCCCAATCTAGAGCCAGAGCCTAGCAAATCTAGCCGGGCCTCTTTCCCATAGTGAGTCATTTCTTGGACTCCTTTAAGAAGAGCAGGAGCTAGTTTTCACAGGATCAGAACCATTCTATTGCCATTCACTTCTTATCCTTCAACCTCTCAGAACAAAAAACATCCCATCTTCATTCACTTTTCATTCCATAGCCTCTATCTCAAATCCTTTTGCCTCGGTCCATCTTTAAGTCCTCAGGGTACATAATCACAGTCTTTCCTGCCAACATTTCTAATGCCCTTGTCAGTGTAATCATTTGGCCTTTTGAGACGAGGTCCCTGGAAGCAGGGCTACTGGCTCCACCAGGTCTTTTAAGGTTATCATTACATACCCTGCTGAGTCGCTTTCTCCACGTAACTACTTCTATCCACAAACAATGTCTAGTCCACCAGGTATAATGGTCGGTCAAGCAGATCAGGTCGGATGGAAAATATTTGGTCAATGATTTCTATATAATCATGGTTCAGCCTTTCAGCAACCACATTGGGGAGGAGGGTGGCTGGGTTTAGTCACCCCACAATTCTCAGAGTAATATTCTGATTGTACAGTAAAATAATCTGGTATTGCCTCATCTGTTCTATTGTGAGCTATAGACCTCCCTTCTGTCTCAGCAGGGAGATAACCTGATGGGGAGCGTGGACGGTGATGGGCTGGCCCAGAGTAAATTTCTTGGGCTCTTTCCTGAAAGGATATTGGTTTCTGTGGGATTGCCGGCTTCCAGTCTTCAATCGGATGTAGACAGTGGAATGCTCACTTGGCTCTCCCTGGAGTTCCACTAGTGCACACAAGGGGACTTCCCTGATTGTCGATCTAAAACTAACTTGGACTGGTTTCTGGAGATTGAATAAATAATTACCAGACATGTTCATTAGGAACCTCCATCTGCAGACTTAGTTTCAGGAAAAAAGTTATTTGAACATGCAACTTTGGAAGCAAGTCCTGGCCCAGTAAGGGGACCAGGCAGTCAGGCATATATAGGAAACAGCTTGTCATTTTCTCTTCCTCAATGAAGCAGCCTAGGGATTTCAGGAAGAACTGATCCTCAGGGTCCCTAAAACCTCAGTCACCATCACTGAACAGGACCATGGGGAAGTCAGAGGCGTATTGAACGTTGAATATGTGGCTCTAGTGTCCACTAAAAATCTACAATCTATCCCACAATTGTTATGTTTATCCAGGGTTCCCAGGGGCAATAGGGATGGCAGAGGTTGGTGCCAAATCATGCTGGACCCTCTTCAGAAAATGAAATTTGTTCAGCTATCAATATGGGCATTCATTTTTCCAGTGTCTAGTCTTTTGCAATAAGCACATTGGTCTTTGCTTAAGGCCCTCTTTCCTTTCAGGGGTCCTCCCTGGGGCCCCACAGGCTTATCTCTAGTGGTCTTTTGTTGTTGTTATTAAATGCCATCAAGTCGATAGAAAGACATTAATGGCCCGAGTCTTCTCGTGCTCTCAGCTGTTAAATACCTTGAAGGTGATTTCAACCATCTGGGATGGATTTATGCCAATTGCCCTGTTGAATTTCTGCAGTTCCTTTCTAATATCAGGGGTGTTTGGGGAGATAAAAGTCATGTTAACCATTCAGACATTTGCTGAGTCCTTGTGGTCAAGATCTGTGTACTTACAGTAAACCTGGTAGATTCATTCAAAGAATTTAGAGGGATCCTCAATTGGCTTCTGCTGAACTGCCTGTATCATGTTCAAGCTCCTTTGTTTAGGAACTCCCTTCTTCAGACCTCTGGAGAATGTACCCTTTATAGTGCTCCAGCTGCAACAGGCCCCTATTATTTGTACTCTAATTTGGCTTAGTTAGAGGAAGTGCCTTGGCAGGAGCCGGGCTTCCATTAAGGTTTCTCTCTGTTGGTGCGTGCCTCTTCATCTTGTACCTTATCTCAGACCAGTCTCATTTCGTTGCTGATCAGGACTATGGTCAACAGAGCCTGAATATCTGCCTAGTTAGGGTGATGGGTAGCAAAAATAGTGGTCATTAAATCTGTCACTTTAGCTGGGTCCTCTCAGTAGAAAGGGTCTGAATTTTCCTATTAAAGAAGTCCAAAGTAGAGAAAGGAGTATGTGCCCAGTAATATGTGGCAGATTGCCTTTACATATTCAGTGCTATGGGCATCTGAGGGGGAGGGTATTGCCCTGCCTCTGTTCCCGGTAGCCTTCAACCGAAATGAGCTCCTTGCCGGGTATCGGATAGAGAAATCACTACCAAACTGCTTTCCTCAGTGGCTGAATAAGGCAGGTGGTTAGTTCACTAGGTCAGGTTGTGCTTTTGCTACTTAGGTGTTGCTGGTACATCAGGAGCCCTAGGCACAGCGAAGACATTAACTATTTGTATGGCTAAATTGGAGTCATAGGACAAAGGGCGGACCACAAGGTCAGCGGCTCAAACTCACCAGCCCCCCTCAGAAACTCCCCACATGGTTGCCATGAGCTGGAACAACAACAATGTCTAAATTTTCCTGTTCTATATTAAGTGTGTATCAGTCATCTGGGAGCTCTGAGGTTTTCCAGGGTTTTTGTCTGCCTCAGTTGGGTGGTCAGGTTCTTTTTTCCTACTGTACCGTCAAGTGGGTGCTTTTCATACCTGCATTTCTATTGTGCAAGATCGTAAAAGTCTGCATGCAACGATCTTATCATAGTTTCCTGGTTTTTGACACAAAAATTCAAGCTGTAAGATAGGCTAACAATTTAAGGATCTATTCAGAGCCATTTCTCCCTATAACCTACATTGTACATAGGCCAACTTGTCTTATTGTTAAACATTATTATTTTCAGTCATAGAGGTAAATCCATAAACACACCAATCACACAGGATTCATCCTAATGCTTTCCTTCAGAATGGAAGTTCTCTTCTATCTTTAGAGTGATTAACTCAACACAGAAATGCAGACCAGACACAGACACAGACAGGGTTTGTCCTGACTGACATTTTTTTTTTTTTTTCCCAGAAGGGTACCCAAGCAGAGACTAACTGAAACAGAATATGTCCTAAAGGGCTTTTCTTTGGAATTGAGGCCTATACTCCCATTTTTCAGATACAGAGGTTAACCTTAACAGAAACAGAAGGGACAGTTTTAGGAAATTACTTCCTGCCTACCTTGTCCCAACGTGCGCACCCAGAATAAAGCAAGGGGATCTCAAAAGTGAAGGCAATGGTGAGTGTAAGAGGCATAGGGTAGAAACCTCCAAGATAAAGATTCTTGTCAGCGCTGCTAGGAGTGTTGGGTTTCTGAGCTACCGGGCTCACCTGTCCAGGTGGCCAGCAGATCTCCTTCCAACAAGCAATGTCACCCACAAAGGAGATTCCCTTTGTTATTAACACTACTCACCGGAGAAAGTCCGTGAAATCCCTGAGTGCAGTCACCAGAAATGTTGCCAAACAAAATGAGGGTCTGCCACCTGTCACTGTAGTCAATCACAGAGACAGGGAAAGATCCAATCCAAGCTTTACTAACAGAAAGCCAGCAGTCTGGGGGGACAGAGGATGATCCCTCAAGACTGTCCTTCTGACTCACAAAAACAAGCCCATTATAGTGGGCAGTGTACATCACCTAAGCATTTGATCTGTTTTTCTTTACATTCCACAATGAGGGAAGTAATAACAGAACCTTTTCCCTTTATCTTTAAAAAATATTTCATTCCCAGGGTCTTTATGACCAGTCAACTCAGGCAGTTACCTCCAATGGCCTTCATTTTAATCTAAAGACTTAGGCACATCTTGTTTTGTTTCCAGAGGCCATAAAACTAAAGCTTAAGGCAGTTTTTCTGAGGGTAAATGGGAGGTTATTTCCTGCAAGGCAGAAACTAGAATTCTTAAAGGCATAGATTCCATGCTTTCGGAAGTTTGTCAAATAATTTGGGGACATATTTTTAAACCACAACAGGGACTATTTTCAAATCCAGACTGGCACATCTGGGAACAAGTGGCACTCTGAAACATAATCCTAGGTAATATACAAAAGCAAAATGGAATTCTTTAGACTCTCACATGCCATGTAAGTAGCAGGCTTCAAGTTGGTTTATCTTGACACCTGATAGTTAGGGTGGTCAGATGCCATCTTAGCTATACAATTATTAATCTAATGTTACCATATGTGCTAGTAAAGGCATGAGGTTTAAAATTTTCAAGACAATCTCAATTTTTGAAACATCCTTTCCTTAGTTTTTGTAGTTATTAGGTACCATCAAGTCAGTTCTGACTCATAGCAATCCTATGTACAACATAAGGAAACACTGCCTGATCCTATACCCTCTCAACAAGCATTGTTGTGTGTAAGCCCACTGTTGCAGTTACGGTATCAATCCATCTTGTAGATGGTCTGCTCACTTTCACTGACCCCCTAATTTATAAAGCATGATATCCTTTTTCTAGAGACGAGTTCTTCCTGAGAACATGTCCAAAGTATTTCCTCACATATTTTTTTAATGGACTTACAGTTTTGCTATCACCATTTGTGGGTTGTTGTTTTTTTGGTTTTTTTTTTTTTTTTTCGGGGGAGAGGGGTTCTTTCTTTCTTTTTTAAACTGCCTTCCCTATCACCTATCGATCCAAGTTAATACATGTCTAGCCAATCAGTTGTTGTTGTTAAGTGCCATCAAGTCGGTTTCGACTGACTCATAGCAATCCTGTATGTGTTTCTGTGGAGCAGCTGGTGAATTGGAACCACCAACCTTGTGGTTCAAGCCAACATGCAGTCCAGTGCATTACCCCACAGCACCATACCAGAACTTTTTCTGCCAAAATTTGTAACATCATTCACGACCATATAAAATTATCGAATTAGAAATTAACCTGCTGTATTTGGCCAATTATCTCACCCCTAATATGATAGTTGGAACTGCAGTAGCTTTGGCAGGGCCAGACCAAATTATTTCATAGACCAGATATTCCCATCCCCTGTGTCCAGCCAGTGAATAAGTCTCCCTTTTTTCCCACCCCTGGTAACCGTCACAGAGTATTTCATAACTGATGTTTGTCCTTATTTTTTTCTGATGATCTTTATAGTTCTAGGTTTTACATTTAGATCTTTAATCTATGTTGAGTTTATTTGTATACATGGTGTGAGATATGAGTCTTATTTCATTCTTCTGCAAATGGATTTCCAATTTCCCAACACCATTTGTTTGAGAGACTAGCTCTTCCCCATTTAATATGGTTTGGACCTTTGTCAAAGAGCAACTGAGCATAGGTTGATAGATTTACTTCTGGGTTCTCAATTCAGTTCCATTGATCTACATATCTTTTTATGTATTAATACCAGATTGTTTTGATTATTGTGGCTGTTTAATGGGTACTTCCTTACTTCTAATCAGCATCTGGCTATATTTCTTCCAAGACAGCTTTGTTCATTCTTCAGACAGTTTGTTAGTTCCCACAAATTATGAGAACATCCCAAGTATTTTAATATAAGAATTTCCATTAATCCCATTTTTTATCCCACCCAAACATATTTGGCACCTGCACTAGCATTCAACTCAACTCTTTCAGTGCAGGATGAGACTTGTTTAAGGTCATTGCTAAGTGCTGTTGAGTCAATTCTGACTCGTAGTGACCTTGTACAGGGTTTCCAAAGAGCAGCTTGTGAGCTTGAACCACCAACCTTTCCGTTCAAACTGACTTTGCAGTCCAGTGCATTAACCTACAGTGCCACACCAGATGAACCTTCTAGCTCTTGGGTCTCTTTTTTTTCTGCTCCGGCATCTGTTAATGGTAGGTTTTGTATCTGTGTGTGCCATAGTTTTCTAGTGCCACTGTAACAAATAACTGTGTGTGTTAAAGTACAGAAATTTATTTTCTCAGTTCTGGAGACCAGGCTCTTAGCCGTGTTGATTCCTTTTATGAGTTTGTTCGTTTCTGGTGTCTACTTGCAATCCTTGGTATTCCATAGTGCTCTTTTTGTCTTTTTCTGTGTGTGTGTGTGTGTGTGTGTGTGTCTGTCTGTTTGTCTGTCTATTCTGTCTTTTTTATAATTCAGAAGTGATTAGTTTAGGATCCACTCTACACTGGTATGAAGTCATCAAAATCATGCAAGAAAAACTTTATTTCCATACAGGTTTACATGTATAAGCACAAGGGCCAGAAATTCAAGGGACACAATTCAATCCATAATACTGTTCTTGTTTGTTTCAAATTTTGACTTGGAAATTAAGTTTTTGAACCAGTTAATTGAACCAGTTAGATACTGTAAGGTAGAAGCAGAAATCAATCTGATTTTCATTGCCTCTGTCTCCTATAAAACCTCTATATAAAATAATTTATCCTCCTCTAGATAAAATCTCAGGCAGATGTCATAACTTTCCCAATCTGTTAGGAATTATGCGGTGTCTCCCTAAAATATGAGTTGAAATCCTAACCCCCCTATACCTGTGAATACAATCCCATGTGGAAATAGAGGTTTCTTTGCTATGCTAATTATGCCATGTGTGTGTCGTATACTTATTGCTTTTTGAGATATAAAATCACCCACTTGTGGTATTACAGCAGCACTAAGAAACTAAGACACAGTCACTCAGACAATAAAAGATTATTATACTTCATCTACTCTAATTAACATGTCCTGGTGTGGCGCTGTGGGTTAATGCGCTGGACTGCAAAGCTGTTTGAATCACAAACTCACCAGCCATTCCTCGGAAACTTACATAGAGTCGCTAAGGGTTGGAACTGACTTGAGGGCACTTAGCAACAATGACAACTCTAAGATGAGCATATCTTTTCATCTTAATATCTCATCTCTGAAATCTGAATGTCAACAACACCTTACATTGTAATTGGAAGCCTTTTTTTTTTTTTTTTTTCTTTCCTTTCCTATTGTCATGTTGGTTACCACTGAGTCAATTCTAACTCATGGCAATCCCGCACTTACAGAGTACTACTGCTCCATAGGGCTTTCAAGGCTATCGTGACCTTTCAGATAGAGATCGCCAGGCCTTTCTTTTGAGGTGCATCTGGATGAGTTTAAACTACCTACATTTTGGCAAGTCATTCTTTTTAAGTCAAGCTGATACCTACTTGTGCCACCCAGGTAAATAAAATAATGGAGCTTCTTAAAACCAATAGCACCTTAGACTGAAAGAAATTTAGCAATCACTATTTCCAGGTACTGAAAACTCTAGTCTAGTATAGTAATTAAAACTTCATTCTCATCAAATTTAAAACTTCTTTCTCTGAGCTCTGTCCAACTTCAGGCTTGGTACACTGTAATGAGAGATTAGATTTATCTCTCTTTTTCTTTCCACCTTCCCCTTCACTCCCTAGCTGATGCTTTGGAGTCTTTCGGGATTAGAGTGAGGAGAGTGAGAAGAGGTGAGGGTTATGAAAGGCATTGAGCAGTACAGTTATACTCTGGTGCATATGCCTTTTCTGTTCTAAATGTTAATTCTTTCATTCCTGGAATGGTTTTGTGGCTTTTTCATCACTGGTGATCTCTCGCCTACAGTTCCTTTGACGTACACTATGCCTCCTCCAGATGGCCACTTACAACTTCCCCTTTAGCCACTGGTTTCTTCAGCCCAGGTTTCTTGGGCTCAGTCTTATTGAGTAGAATCTTACTAAAATAAAAAAAATTAAAAACCAATATTATTCCCTCTGTGGGCATACTGGCTCATGAGAAATTCAAGCATCCTTTCTCACTCCACATACTAAAAGTAATGGATTCCAACAGAGCCAACTCTCCTCTCACTGATCCAGTCAACAGGGGTCAGGCCACAGACTCTCACCTGTAGACTTAGCAGTTATGAGTCAAATACCAATCTCTGTATTTCCCCACCTCCAAGGAACACATGGAAAACCCTAGAAAGGATTCTTTTGAAGAATACTCACTGGTACTAAGAACACTATCTTATTCATTGCATCTTGGCAGTTTAGGCAATCTCACCTCTGTTTCAAGTCTTATCATCAACTTGAAGGCATGTATACACGCATACTCAAACTTTACTTATTTATTTAAATAAATTAATCCATTTCCTAACTTTATCCAAAAAAAATGCTGGGTTGTTGCTCACAATAAAAGATTTAACAATAAGATGAGCTACAGTGACTGGCATTTACTTTCGACCAGTGTCTGAGGACAGTGGAGGGAAGTATACACTGAATTTAGTTGTAAAGAAATGCCAATGTCATGAATGACAAAGATGAACAGAGATATAAAAAGTATATTCAATGCACGACACTAGATTGATCCTGGATCCAGTGCAAAAAAGTAACAATAATAATAATAAAACCCTATACAAAGCAATTGGAAAAAATGTAATGTTGACAATAAATTAGGTAATTGTTGCTGTTGTTGTTAAGGCCCTTGGAGTCCATTCCAACTCATAATGATTAGATGCTAGTGATGAATATTTGTTAAATTTTCTGAATTTGGTAATCAATCGTACTGTGTTTATACAGGAAAATGTCTTTGTTCTTAGGAAATGCTAAGTATTTAGGAACAAAGAACATGGTAGCTAAAACAGTCTCAAATGGTTCAGAAATATATATATACACATACAGGTGGGCTTCAAGACGTTTATAGAAAAGTGAAATTAAAAGACAATGGAATTTTTCCATGAACTTTTTGATACCCTCTCATATCTGAGTCTAGATTGACAGAGAGAAAGAGAGAAAACAAATGTGTCAAAATGTGAACAATTAGCTAATATGAGTAATATATTTATGGGAGCTCTAGTAATTAATTGTTATGTAAAGTTGAAATTATTTCAAAATGAAAGTTTAAATATATTCTGTGTCTTTTACAACCCTACATGATTGTGCTCACTTGACAGAAAAGGAAACTAAGGTTCAGTAATAACTGCCTAAAATCACATCTGTAGCAGATTTAACCACCAACTGTCTACATTCTCTCCATTAAGTTATATTGTCTGTCAGTAACAGGACTTCTCAGTGACATAGGACTATGTATGAAAAATAGAAACAACCATTGTCATAATTGCTATGAATCAACTTGAAATGTGACCCATGCCACTAGGACAAAAATATAAGAAGACTAGATTATTTGAGTCCTGGTGTAACACTGTGGATTAATGCACTGGATTGGTTTGAACCACAAGGTTGGCTGTTCAAGCTCACCAGCTGCTCCTTGGAAACCCTATCCAGGCTCACTATGAGTCGGAACTGACTCAATGGCACTTAACAACAACAAATTACTTAAGGAGTCCTGGTGTGGTGCTGCAAGTTAATGCACTGCGCTACAAGGTCTGTTTGAACCAAAAGGTTGGCAGTTCAAGCTCACCAGCTACTCCTCAGAAACCCTGTTGTCAGGTGCCATCGAGTCGGAACCGACTCATAGTGACCCCATGTACAGCAGAATGAAACAATGTCCGATCCTGGGCCAACCTCACTACCGCTGCCACACTTGACACCATCAATGATGCCACCTGGCTGATCCATCCATTGGGGGTCTTCTTCTTTTTCTCTGACTCTCCACCTTACCAAGCATGACATCCTTCTCCAGTGACTATCTCTCCGGACAATGTGTCCAAAGTAGGAGAGATGAAGCTTAGCCATCTTGGCCTCCAAGGAGCACTCTGGTTGCACTTCTTCCAAAACAGATCTATTGGTTCTTTTGGCAGTCCATGGCACTTTCAGTATTCTCCTCCAACACCACAACTCAAAGGCATCAATTCTTCTTGACTGACACAACATCTGAGGATGGAAATCCCACCTTTGAGCCGGACTTAAGGGCTGTAGCACAAGGAGATTCATGTTTAACAGCGACCACACAACCGCCACTCGTCTGTCGTGCTGTGGTGGTTTGAATTGCTGTGATTCTGAGGGCTATGTCATCGGTATTTTAAATAACCAGCAGGGTCACCCATGGTGGACAGGTTTCAGATGAGCTTCCAAACAAAGACAGACTAGGAAGAAAGAGCGACAAACTACTTCCGAATCGCTATCACTGAAAACTCTATGAATAGCAGAGAAACACTGTCAGATACAGGACCAGAAGGTGGGAAGGCACTCAGAATGCGACTGGGGGAAAAAAAATGCCTCCTCAAAGTAGAGAAAAGCTCACAGGACCTTCATTTGCTAATAGGCCACAAATCAAAATGAAGAGAAACAGCAGTAAACATCCATTGAAAATCGGAACATGGAATGTATGAAGTATGACTCTGGGAAAATTGAAAGTTGTCAAACATGAAATGGAATGCATCAACATCTGTATCTTAGGCATTAGTGAGCTGAAATGGACTGGTATTGGCCATTTTGAATCTGACAACCACATGGTTTACTATGCAGGGAATGACAAGTTGAAGAAGAATGGTGTTGCATTCATCGTCAAAAAGAACATATCCAGATCAGTCATGAGGTACAATGCTATAAGTGATAGGATAATATCCATGCACCTACAGGGAAGACCAGTTAATACCACTATTATTCAAATTTATGCACCAACCACTAAAGCCAGTGAAGTTGAAATAGAAGAATTCTACCAACTTCTTCCATCTGAAATCGATCAAACATGTATTGCTCATTACTGGTGATTGGAATGCAAAAGTAGGGAGCAAAGAAGAGAGACCAGTAGTTGGAAAATTTGGACTTGGTGATTGAAATGATGCTGGAGAACGAATGATAGATTTCTGCAAGACAAATGATTTATTTGTTTCAAATACCTTCTTTAGACAGCATAACAGACGACTGTACACATGGACCTCACCAGATGGAACACATAGAAATCAAATTGACTACATCTGTGGAAGGAGAAGATGGAAAAGCTCCATATCAGAAACCCTATACAGGGTCATTATGAGTCGGAACCAACTCAATGCACTTAACAACAACAGATTGCTTAAAGGTCCCTGAGTTGTGCTAACTGTTCTCAGTTGCTAACAAAAAGGTTGGCAGTTCAAATCCACCCAATGATTCTGAGAAATAAAAACCTGGTGATTTTCTTCTGTAAAGGTGATAACAGCCAAGAAAGCCCCAGGGAGTTTAGTCCTAGTCTATAACACAAGGAGTTACCATGAGTCCCAACTCAATGGCAATGGGTTTTGGTTCTAGATTATGTAACACATCAGAAAATTACTTATGTAACATCTTCTGTGAGGTGGTTCAGTGGAAGAATTATAACCTTCCCAGGTTCAATACCTGGCCAACGCACCTCAACTATAGCCTCCACTTATCTACCAGACAAAGACAGACTAGGAAGAAGGAGAGATGGACTGCTTCTGTATATTTAGTCACTGAAAACCTTATGAATAGCAGTGGAACACTGTTAGCACCAAAATATTGAATATTGAAACATGATGAAGAACACCAGAATATTGTAAGACCATAAGAGAATTAATGTGTTTGAGTTCAAACATAGCAATGATTGTGAGGTTGACACAGGACCGGGCAGTGTCTCATTCTGTTGTGCATAGAGTCGCTATGAGTTGGTACTGACTCAACAGCACTTAACAACAATAAAAATCTGTCAGTAGAGGCTTGCATGTTGCTATAATGCTGAACAAGTTTCAGTGGAACTTCCAGACTAAAACAGAGTAGGAAGAAAGATCTAGAGAACTATTTTGACTATCAGTAAATGAAAAATCACTCTGAATCATGAACATTCAATTATGTTGTGCTTGGGGTCAACATGAGTTAGAGGTCAACTTGACAGCAGCAAACAACAGTGTTCAGTAGGAGACTAAATGATTCAATGGACAAAGTCTGCAGACACTGGGACTGAGTTGAGGAAGTTGGCCTTGCATGCATCAAAAAAATGGTAATGATATAGTGAGGTTCTTCATTTTAATGTAGTCAAATGTATCAAATTCTTCCTTTTCCTTCATGTGTGTGTCTGGTTGAGAAATGTTTCCCTATTTCAAGGTCTTGACCATATTTTCTTATGTAATCCTCTAGAATGTTATCATTTGCGTTTCACCTGTAGTGCTATGTTTGAGTATGATGAGAGGTAGTTGTCAATTTGTTGTTTCCATTTGGATACATCAGACCAAAAAATAAAAAAGAGCCAAAGCCATTACCATTAAGCTGCTCTGACTGTAGTGACTCCACAGGATAGAGTGGCATCCTGGTGTGGAGCTGTAGGACAAGCACTGGACCATAAGGTCAATTTGAACCACAAAGTCAACAGTTCAAACTCACCAGCCACTCCTCAGAAACCCTGTACAGAACCAACTTGATAGCACTTAACACCAACAGCAACAACATAGGATAGGCTGTAATCTTTACAGAAGCAGAATTGCCACATCTTTTTTTTTCCCATGGAATACAGTGGCAGATGGACTCAACCTACCAACATTTCTAGCACTTAACCACTGTGCTACCAGGGCTCTTTCTTATGGCTACATAGCACCATTGTTTTTTTAAGACAGTCTTTTCTCCATTGCATTGGAGTATCAACTTCTTGTGCAAATTTAGTGAAGAGAAATAGGTCACTATTCTGTTCTTCTGTCTTTATTACCAACACTGTTGCTGTTACTAGTGCCATCTAGTCAGTTCTGACTCATAGTGACCCTGTATAGAGTTTC
The DNA here is from genome assembly GCF_000296735.1 of Chrysochloris asiatica. NCBI lineage: Eukaryota > Metazoa > Chordata > Mammalia > Afrosoricida > Chrysochloridae > Chrysochloris > Chrysochloris asiatica. The sequence continues at coordinate 2,760,215 of NW_006408618.1, forward strand.
CAAGGAGCACCTGTTGGGTTTGAACTGCCAACCTTGTGGTTCACAGTGTAGTGCTGATCCTACAGTGCCACACCAGGAGTCCTGGAAAGAGGAAGATTCATAGAATAGGGCATAGTGAGAGCAGCCATGATGCCAGGGCCTCAGCTGACAGATTCAGGTCGCTGGGAACTAGAATATCTGAAGGCCAGTTTATTCTCATGTCTGGTCACAATGCTTTCAGTCAGCATGGAACCTAGCTGAGGCTGTGGGTTACAACGCCCACAGATGGCCTCTCCATGTAATGTGAACTTCCTCACAATGTGGTGACTGGGTTCCAAGGGCAGCCAACCCCAGTAAGAGTCAGAAAGAAGTTAACGTTTATAACCTAGCCTCAGATGTCACAAAACATCACAGAGAAATGTTAATGTAAGAAGAGTTTGTGGGATAGAACATATACTGGTGTGGTCAACTTTGGAAAATTCCATCTGCCACAGATCTTGCACCCAGCAACTCAAGTATTCTTTCTAATCATTTATCTATTGACTATTTTAGATTTTCTACATACACAATCATAATTTTTTTGAGCAATGGCAATTTTGTTTCCTATCTTCTAATCCTTATGTGGAGTCCTGGTGTGGTGCTGTAAAATAAACTCTGGACTGCAAACCACAAGGTCAGCAGTTCAAACCCACCAACCTCTCAAAAACTCTATGCAGGGTCACTATGAATCGGAACTGATTCGATGACATACCGCAACAACAACAATCCTTATGCCCTTCATTTACATTTTAGTTTATCATGTTTGGTAAAGTGGAGGATCAGAGAAAAAGAGGAAGACCCTCAGCAAGATAGATTGGCACAGTGGCAGCATTGATGGACTCAAGTGTGGCAACAGTAATGAGGTTGGCCCAGGATCGGACAGTGTTTTGTTCTGCTGTGCATAAGGGTCCTTATGAGTCAGTACCAACTTGATGGCACCTAACAACAACAACAACACTGACTAAAACCTCCTACAAAATGTGGAATAGAAATGGTGATGGGGCATCCTTGTGTCATAATTGATCTCAAGGGACAATATGCATCTTTTATGATTAAGGTTGATCTTTGCTTCCGTTTTTTTGCTATTTGGTTTTTTTTTTGTTCCTTTATCAGATGAAGAAAAATCCCCTTCTATTTGTAGTTTGATAAGCATTTAGATCTGTTTCACTTTTCATTTTTTTAATCATGAGTGGATTGCTGAATTTTACGAGATAGTTATTTTCTGGGTCTACTGAGATTGTCATGTGAATATTGGACTTTCCTTCTAAATTTAATTTGATTGGTTATCAAATTAGTCATTTTGCATTTCTAAATGGTAAAAATGCATTAAACTTCTTATGTACTGTAGGATATTATTTGTTTTGTTTGTTTTAAACATATTACATCTGTATCATAGGAGGTCAGCCTGGGATTATTCATTTCTTGTAATGTCCTTATTGGATTATGCTGTCTTTATTAAATTAGTTGGGATTGTTACCCTTTTTCTATTCCTTCAAAGAGTTTTTGTAAATCTGGCATTACTTCCTTAAATATTTAGTAGAATTTGCCCTTGAAACCATTCCAGGCTAAAGTTTTTTTCTTAGGAAGATTTTTAATAACAAACTCAATTTCTTAGTGTTTATGGAATTTAGGTAATTTTCCATTTCTTTTAGTATATGGTTTTATACTTGTGCTAATAATTTATCTTTTCCATATACATTTTTAATTAATTAGCCAAAAAAAAGCTGTTCATAATAACCTCATATAAACTTTTAATGCCTCAAGATTCTTTACTGATGCCACCTTTTTCTTTTCTGATATTGATAATTTGTTCTTTAATTTTTTTTTCAATGTCATCAAGTAAATTACAGTAGCCTTTTCACAAAACCATGGGCCTCTGATAGCACAATGGGCTAAGCACTGGGCTAACTTGCTAACTGAAAAGTTGACCGTTGAAGAAAGATGAGACAGTCTGCTTCTGTAGATTGTTGTTGTTAAGTGCCTTCCAATTGCTTCCAACTCATAGGGACCCCTACAGGGTTTCCTAGGATTTAAATCTTCCCAGGAGCCTCATCTTTCTCCTGCAGAGCGGCTGGCAGTTCACAGACCAGTGCTGATCATATGGCACCACGACGAAATCTTGTGAAGCAGTTCTACATTACCCTACGGGGTTGCTATGAGTTGGAATAAATTCCACGGCAGTGAGTTTGATTTGGAGTTTGACTTCACAACTTCTTTTGATTTATTGATCTTTTCTGTTAGGTTTATTTTATATTTCATTACTTTCTGCCTTTTATTATTTCCTTTTTGCTACCTTCTTTGGAATACTGGTGCCGTACTGTAGGACAAGTACTGGACTGCTAGCTGCAAGGTTGGCCGTTCAAACCCACCAGACGCTCCCTGGAAATCCTATGCAGAGTTACCATGAGTTGCAACCAACTTGATGGCACTTAACAACTTTTTTAGTTTCAATTTGGTGGAATTTGTTTTGTTTTAATTTCTTTCGATGGATGCTAATTTTACTTATTTTCTTTTCTAATAAAAGGAGCTCTGGTAGCTTTGTGGTTACAAATTGGGCTGTGAACCTCAGGGTCAGCTGTTCGAAACTACCAGCTGTTCCGCGGGAGAAAGATGAGACTTTCTACTCCTGTAAAGATTTACAGCCTCGGAAACCCTGTACAGGGTCACTATGAGTCGGAACTGACTCCACGGCACATAACAACAACAACAAATATATAATCATTATGTTGTTGTTGTTGTTGTTGTTGTTGTTGTTGTGAAGTGCCGTCCCGTTGGTTCTGACCCATAGCGACCCTGTACAGGGTTTTCGAGGAGCAGCTGGTGAGCTTGAACCGCCGATCTTGCAGTTCAAACGGCTTTATAGTCTGGTGCATTAACCCACAGAGCCACACTAGGGCTCCATATATGCATTTAAGGCTATAAAATCCCCTTCAAACACTGCTTGAGTTGAATCCCACAAGCTTTAATATATGTCATTGTCATTATCATCATTCAAAAATTTGCTAATTTCAATTGTGATGTTTTCATTTGACCCATGGGTATTTGGGGAGGTATTTCTAATTTACAACATAGGGTGGGGTTCTAGTTACCATTTTGCATTTGATTTCTTTATTTACATTTTGGTTATGGTATATATTATGGTTTCAATCTTTGGCCAAGAATATAGTCAGTTCTTTAAAAACGTTTTGTGTTTGCTTGAAAAGAATGAGGTCTTTTATTTATATCTATATATTAGGACATTTTGTTACATTGATTTTTTTTTCTCAAAAAATCTGTGATCTTACTGTTTTTTGGTTGAGTTTTGTTGTTTGTTCTAGTTTTAGGCTTTTTTTTGCTATTGATTTTTTTTTTTTTTTAGGTTGTTTGTTTATTTTGCTTTTATCTGCTTTTTATAGCAGTTAATTTCAAAATTGCCAAGGGACAATGTGGATTTGTCTATTGCCTTCTATGATTTTATCAGTTTCTATTTTATATTTAATACCAATGCGATTTCTGTTGCTGTCAATACCTATACAGGGTTTCTAAGGAGCAGCTAGTGGGTTTGAACCACTGACTTTAAAATTAGTAGTTCAGTGCTTACCCTACAATGCCACAGCAGAACCCCATCTATCTTATTAGGTATATACAACTTTAATTATTTCTTCATGGTCAGATGAAAGTCTTATATACGTTCCTTTTTATCACTTTATTCTTAACTTTAAGTCCACTTTTTCTAATTAATATGCATATGCCAGAATTCTTTTGGATATTTACCTGATAGGCCTTTTTCAGCCTTATACTTTTAGTCTTTCTATATCATCATACTTTATATTTTATTCTCATATTTAATATTATCGCATGTGTAAACAATGTATATTTAGTTTTTAAATCCAGTCTATTTATCTCTGTCTTTATTCGAACATTCAGTCCATTTATATTTAATGTTCCTGCTGATCAGTTTGTTTTAAATCTACACTCTTATTATTGGCTTTCTAATTGTCATGCATCTTCTGTATTCTTTAATTCCTCCCTTTTTTGTCATTCTTTGAATTTACTATTTTTTATTATTTTATTTTTTCCCTGGGTTCATCAGGATCCAGTAGGAATCAGAAACCACTGAGTAGTAATTTTAGCAAGGAAAGTTTAATATGAAGAATTATAATGGGATTGGAGTAAAGTGGGATTATCTAATAAAAGGTTTAAACAACTCTAAATGATACAGGAATAGCAGATACCAAGAACAGCCAATACTTCCAGGTTTGAGTTAGAGAAAAAGGACTCTATGTAGAGACCACTCAACCAGTCCAAGATTCAGACCTTAGTTGAGAGGGCATGATCATGGTACACTTGATGGCAAAGATTTTCACTTAGAAGCATCCTTTGTAATGAGGATGAAATCACGAACTCACTGGGATGCACCAGTGGGAGTGGTATATTGCAGGCTCAGACTTTGGGGTAGCAAGGTGGGGTGAATGAAGGTTTGGGGCAGAGATGCTGTGCTCAACTGGAATCAGTCAAATGGAGCATACCAGAACCATGTAGAAAAGCTCCCTTCCTCTTGTGTTCCTCCAGTGCCCTCTACAGATGAAGCTCAACATGGTGCCAGATGGCAAGGCAGAAATGTTCACTATCTTAAACAGTACAATAAAAGGCGGACTTGGACTGAGAGAAATAGATTGACAATTGTCATGCTCTCACACTCCCGTCCATTCCACCTTGCCACCCCAGAGTTTCTACTACTTTACTCTCTTTCAGTGGTTACTGTAGAAATTACAACAGACACCCATGAATTATCAAAGTCATATTATCCCTTGACACTTTCACCCTCTTCTAGCCCAGAGCAAGATCTTTGTTGTTATTAGGTACCTTCAAGTTGCTTCTGACTCATAGCAGTCCTATGTACAAAACAACAAAACACTGCCTGGTCCTGTGCCATCCTCATGATTGTTGGTACTTTTGAGCCCATGGTTGCTGCCACCATTTCAATCCATCTCTTTGTTGGTCTTCCTATTTTTCCTTGACCCTCCAATTCATAAGCATGATGTCCTTCTTTAGAGACTGGTACAAAGTCTGAGAAACAAAGACTCACAATCCTGCCTTCTAAAGAGCATTCTGGCTGCTCTTCTTGCAAGACAGACTTGTTTGTTTTTCTGGCAGTCCATGGTACTTTGAATATTCTCCAATACCATAATTCAAATGCATCAGTTCTTCTATAGTCTTCCTTATTCACTGTACAACTTTCAAATGCATATGAAGCAATTGAAAATACTATGACTTGGATCAGGAGCCTTCAGACTGATATCTTGCTTTTTAAACACTTTAAAGAGATCTTTTGCAGTAGATTTGCTGCAGTATGTCATTTGATTTCTTGACTGCTACTTCCACGGGTGTTGATAGTTGATCCAAGAAGAATGAAGTCCTTGACAACTTCAATCTTTTCTCCATTTATCATGTTATTTATTGGTCCAGTTGTGAAGATTTTCATTTTCTTTACATTGAAGAGTAGTCCATTCTGAAGGTTATAGTCTTTGATATTCAACAGTATTTTAAGTCCTCTTCACCTCCAGTAAACAAAGTTGTATCATCTGAATATTACAGGTTGCTAATTAGTCTTCTTCCAATCCTAATGCTACACTCTTCTTCAGATAATCCGGCTTCTTGGGTTATTTGCTCAGCATACAGATTTAATAAGTGTGGTTAAAGAATACAACCTGTTGCACACCTTTTCTGATGTTAAACGATTTTGTTTCCCTTCGTTCTGTTCTATGTGCAGTTTCCTCATGAGCACAATCAAGTGTTCTCGAATACCCATTCTTCATAATGTTATCTATACATTGTAATGATCCACACGGTCTAAAGCCTGTGCATTGTCAATAAAGCACAAGGAAACTTCTTTCTGTTATTTTCTCCTTTCAGTCAAGATACATCTGATGCTAGCAATGATATCCCTAGTTCCACATCCTCTTCTGAATCCAGCTTGAATTTCTAACAGCTCACTGTCAATGAACTGTTACAACCATTTTTAAATTGCTTGTTTGTGATATTAATGATAATGTTCTATGATTGTCACATTCTGTTGGGACATCTCTCTTTGAAATGGCACAAATATGGATTTCTTTCCATTAGTTGGCCAGGTAGCTGTCGTCCAAGTTTCTTGGCATAGACAAATGAGCATGTCCAGGGTTTATCAGTTAATTGAAAGATTTCTATTTGTATTCCACCAATTTCTGGAGCCTTGTTTTTTCACCGATACCTTCAGCGTAGATAGGACATCTTCCTTCAGTACCTTTGGTTCATGATCACATGCAATATCTTGAAATGATTAAACATGGACCATTTCTTTTGGTACAGTGACTCTGTGTATACCTTCCCTCTTCTTGTTATGCTTTCTTCATCATTCAATATTTCGTTTGTAGAATCTTTCAATATTGTTAAGTCTAGGATTGAGAAATGCCAAGTATGTTGAAATGGTTGAATATCAACCATTTCTGTTCACTACAGTGACTCTCTATTCCACCTTCTTTTGAGGCTTTCAGCATCATTCCATATTTTGCCCATAGAATCCTTCAATGATTCAAGTTGAAGTTTAAATATTTACTTCAGTCACCTCAACTTGAGAAATGCTGAGTGTTCTTCCCTTTGGGTTTTCTAATTCTACATCTTTGCAGATTTCATTATAATATTTCACTTTGCCTTCTTGAGCTGGCCTTTGAAATTTTCTATTCAGCTCTTTTACATCCTCATTTCTTCCATTTGCTTTAGTATCTCTACACTGGAGAGCAAGTTTCAGAGTCTCTTCTGACATTCATTTTGTCCTTTTTTCTGTTTGCTCTTCTATCTTAGTGGTTTTGAGAGGTTTGTCTTCCAGCTCACTGGTTCTGCCTTCCATCTCGTCTATTCTACTCCTTTGCCCTTTCAGAGTATTGTCTATTTCTGATATTCTGTTACTGATCATTTGGACCTCTTTCTGTAGGTTTTGTTTCCAATGCTGTATCTATCTTATTTGATTCTTCCTGTTGTGCTTGCCTGACTTCTTCCTTATTTTTCTCAACTCCATTGTAAAGTGTTTCAAAACATTTTATAATCATTTTTCTGAATTCCTTCTCAGGAATTTCCAAGGCCTGCCTTCCTTCCAGAATGGAGTCCAGCTCTACCTCTAGGTCATTTGTCTCAGACATTTTATCTTGTTTCTGGACATGTGCTGATATGTTCATCTGCTTTTGCTTCCTGGACATGTTTAGTGTTTATAGTATGTGTTTTGGTATTTTTATATGCTTTCTGATTGCTTCCAGGAAGATATGATCAAGATGTGGGCTTCCCTTTTCACTCTTCTTATTGCTTAACACAGAGTAACTTTCACAGGTGTTGTCTGTTTCCCTGGTATATGGCAGTTGGTATTGGTTCTTGCCTGGGTTTTGATGTTTTATAGAGTGTGATTGTAACTAGGCTATATGGCAACAGTTGCTGACTCCTCTTGTGTAA
>NW_006408618.1:2768148-2769540 GCF_000296735.1 Chrysochloris asiatica
ACCCCTAGTCACCAGAATGGAGGTGCACAAACAGTGGATGTGCCAATGACCAGATACAAAAAAAAGAAAATCAGAACAAAGCAAAACTGACAAAGTGTATTGGCCACCTTTGCTCCAAGATTTCCACAGTGTTTTTCCATGGTGTTTCTGCTCCCCTGCTTGGTCTTGCCATTTGGTCTCACCCAAGATGTCGGCTCTGGGCCTCCAAGCCCAGCCCGGCAGATTCAAAACTATACAATTTCTAACTTCAACTTCAAGTTCCACAAGCTATAAGCCTTCAAACATTCAAAATAGCCCTATCTCTGTGGTTCCAAGTATTGGAGCTCTGCCCTGGATCTGCTTTGCCTGGTATCCTGACATTCGTTTGGTCTTTTTCTTCTTTCTTGTCTTCTTAGTGACTTTTTGCTTTCTTTCTTTATGTTTTTGATGTCATCCCACAACTCTTCTGGTCATTGGTCATTAGTGTTTAATTCATCAAACCTGTTCTTGAGATGATCTCTAAATTCAGGTGGGATATGTTCAGGGTTATATTTTGGCTCTCTGTACTTGTTTTAATTTTCTTCAGCTTCAGCCTAAACTTGCATGTGAATAATTGTTGGTCTGTCTCATAGTCTGCACCTGGCCTTGTTTTGATTGATGATATGAAGATTTTCCACCATCTCTTTCCACAGAGATAGTCACTTTGATTTCTGTGTATTCCATCAGGTGAGCTCCTTGTGTATAGTCATGTTTTATGTTATTTTTAAAAAGGTATTTATAATGAAGAAGTCAATGGTCTTACAAAATTCTATCATGAGAGCTCCAGCATCATTTCTCTCACCACACCATATTTTCCAGTGAGCTCCTTCATTGTTTCTAACTTTTGCATACCAATCACCAGTAATTATCAATTACACGCTTGATCAATTTCAGACTGAAGAAGTTGGAAGACTTCTTCAATTTCATCATCACTGGCTTTAATGGTTGGTGTATAAATTTGAATAGCAGTTGTTTTAACTGGTCTTCCTGATAAGCATATGGACATTATCCTATCACAGACAGTGTTATACTTCAAGATAGATCTTGGAATGTTCCTTTTGATGATGAATGTGACACCATTCCTCTCCCATTTGTCATTCCTGGCACAGTAAACCATGTGGTTTTCAGATGCAAAATGGCCAATTACAGTCCATTTCAGCTTATTAATGCCTAGGCTATTAATGTTTATGCATTCCATCTCATTTTTTACATCTTCCAATTTTCCAAGGTTCATACATATTTTGTACATTTCATGTTCTAATTTTTTTTTTATGTTTTGTTGTGAATTATACGATAGTTTACATGGGAGAACTTTAGTTTTACATTCATTCCATCGTATATCATCTCACTGCCATGGTTCCAATCCCCTCCATG
>NW_006408618.1:2770050-2780770 GCF_000296735.1 Chrysochloris asiatica
AGGATTTGTTCCTTCTTTTGAGTTGCTACTCCATAGGTATAGGTCAAGTTCATCAGACTGTATCAGCTCACTCTTTCTTTCTTTTTTTTTCCCCCTCTTCTTTCCTCTCCTGGTTGAGCTCTGATCATCCAGTCATCCGGTCCAGGTCACATGGGTATCATCTGCAAGAGTGGACGCTCCTGTGCATATGCCCTCTCTTCCTGTCAGCCGGTAGCTCCATTCTCCTCTCGAGTCCTCTGTGGCCACGCCACTGACTCTGGGCCCAGGTCTCTTCACATTGCTTGCCAACCAGGATCCCACCTGGGTCCACAGAAGCCCACTGAACATTGTAGGGCTTAGCTTGCCGCTTCATTGCTGCTTTTACCCCACTCCCCCCCATCGGTGATGTGTGTGGTCACCAATCAGAGCGTGCATTTCCGTTGAGTCTTAGTCTTGGAAGGGGGTTTGTGCTGAGAGGACCTGGCCACTTGCCTTGATGTTTCCTAGGGAAGTGATTTGTTTGTTCTTGTAGTAACAGCCCGTCTGCCTCCATTTTTCCTGCAGGTCTTTCTTTCAAGAGGTATTTTTTATTCTTCTAGCCGCTCCAGGCTGGTCTGCTCGTCCTTTCAAATGGAGATTTCTCATCTTTGGAGATCTGGATGTGGTTCCGGTTTCTACCTATAGTTTTATGTATTGCAAAGGCTCTGCAAGAAGTCTCAGTCACTGGGTACTCTGTAGCCCCATTTTAGGTATTCCAATCAGTCATAGGCAGAAGACGGACATACAAGCCTTCTAGTGTGATGTTTCTGACTATTCCTTTCTCTCCCTCTCCAGTGTCTACTGAGTTGTCTGGTCTGGGAAGTGCCAGAAGTCCCAGTCATCATATTCTAATTTTTAATGGATATTTACAACTGTTTCTTCGCATTTTGAATTGTACCCCATCAGCAAATGAAGGTACCAAACGCTTTATTCCATCAGCAGCAGCATGCTCAACTCTACTTTGAGGAGGCAGCTCTCTCCAAGTCACATTTTGAGTGCCTTCCAACCTGAGGATCTCCTTTTCAGGCACTATATCTGACGATATTCAGGGGCTTTTATTATGTTTCAATATTCTGATGTTATCTGACAGTGTTTCACTGCTATTCATATTGACATCAGTGACTAAATATTCAGAAGTAGTTCACCTCTCCTCTTTCCTAGGCTGTCTTAGTCTGGAGGCTCATATGAAACTTGTCCACTATGGGTGACCCTGCTATTTAAAATATTGGTAGCATGGCTTTCAGAATCACAGCAACATGCAAACCATCACAGTACAACAAACTGACAGGTGAGTGGTGGTCTTCCTTGTAGCCATGTGGATATTATCTTACCAGACAGCATTGTACTTCAAGATCAATCTTGAGATGTTCTTTTTGGTGATGAATGTGATGCCATTCCTCTTCAATTTGACACTCCTGGCATAGTCAACAACATGACTCAGAATGGCCAATTCAGTCCATTTCTGCTCACTAATGCTTAGGATATCCATCTTTATGCATTCCATTTCTTTTTTTTTTTTTTAACTTCCAGTTTTCCTAGTTTCATACTTCACATTTTCCATGTTCTTATTACTAATGGATTTTCACAACTGTTTCTCCTCATTTGGAATTGTGCCCCATCAGCAAACAAAGATCCTAAAAGCTTTATTCCATACATGTCATTATTCTGGTCAACTCTACTTTTAGAATGCAGTTCTCCCCCAGTGGTATTTCAAGTACCTTCCAACTTGAGTGCTTGGTCTTCTGGCACTATACCTGACAGTATTCCATTGTTATTTGTAATGTTTTCATCTCCGGGCACTATATCTGACAATGTTCCACTGCTCTTTAGAAGGTTTGCAATGACTAACCATTCACAAATAGTCTTACTCTCCTTCTTCTTTGTCTGTCTTAGTCTGAAAGCTCCACTGAAACCTGTCCACCACGGATGACCCGGCTTATAATTACAACATCAGTGTCATAGCTTCCAGCATCACAGCAACACTCAAGCCACCAAAATATGATGAAATGACAGACAAGTGGTAAGCAAAATCTTAGAACAACTTAATTCGACTTGCACCATTCTGATTTACATTCTAATTTATCATGTATTTTAATTCTCTAGGGAGTACATATTTCTGCATAACCAATCATTTTCTTAGGATAAGGTTGTAGAAGTGAAATTGTTGTAATGAAGTAAATGAAAAATTCTAAGGTTTTTATTATCATTTAAAAAATACTTTCTCATTGTTAGTGAAAAAGATATCTCAGTATTTCAGTGTTCATTTTACCAATTGTTTGAATTTTTGCTGATACAGAGATTGTCTTTCTATTTTTCCTTAATTGCTGTACTAGCTTCAAAAGGTCATGAAAAATTATTTTAATTCCACCTTTCCATAAACTTTTTGGAATTTTTTATTTGTGTCTGAATAAACTGTATCCCCCTCTGCCCATTTTTTTAAATCCATCATCCCTCTTATATTATTAATGTTGAACTAAAGGTCAATAAGGACTCCTGGTGTGGTGCTGTAAGATCAGCACTGGACTGCAAAACACAAGGTTGGCAGTTCAAACCCACCAACTGCTCCTCAGAAACCATACACAGGGTCACTGAGTTGGAACCGATTCAATGGTACTTAATAACAAAGGTCAATAAGTACTTCTGATGTGGCACTGAAGGATCAGCACTGGACTTTGAACCACAGGGTTGGCAGTTCTAACCCACCAGCTGCTCTTCAGAGACCCCATACAGGGTCACTATTGATGGCACTTAACAACAACAATGGTCAAAAATAAATAACATCTTACTCTTTCCCTCTGGAATCCTAAACTAAAAGAGACGACAAAAACATCAATTTATCACTTTTCTTACTGTTTACAATTAAATAGTAATGTTTTTAATTGTAACAGTATATTTTATCATCTCTCATATCAGTGCTGCTTCATAGCTCAATGTTTCTAAGAAAGTGTAAGACTTTGACCTCATTTACAAAAGATTTCCTAATACTATTGTCCTGAATTAATCAAATTTACTACCAGTCCATTCTTCCAATTATAACCATTTACTGTAGGTCACTATTCTGGAGACATTGTCTCTCCCATTCAACTCACCATATAGAGAAAAAACCAGAATACCTTGACTCTATAGGTTGGCAGATACAAAAGAGAAAGACAGAAGGAACTGAAACACACATGTTCACAGGGTCCCTAGCAAGCCAAATGGCAACTCTGCAGAAAGAGGTACCTCCTCTGGGTGGATCCAGATCTTGGAGCACAGGACTTCAGGACATCACAATAGCTTTGTTGAAATCACCCCTTTCTTCCAGATAAATCTGTATGTCTTCCAGAGCATAAGGCCTAGCAAGCTCAGCAAACTTGCAGCCACCACACACCATCCAAATGAGCAGCAGCCTGTATGCTCCATTCTTTCTCCCCAACTCACTAACGTGATGAATAGGGTAGAATATAGGATGAAGTCTACTTCCATTTTCTACTAAAATATTTAGAAATTCTATTTTAGTGGCCAATACAGGAATGCTTGGAAGAAGAGAAAATGGTACCCTTAATGATCCACTGGCCAATTTACAAATTTTTTTTTTTTCCTTTTCCATTCTGGCTTATCATTTGCCTTCCAATTTTTATGTGATTTTTTTTAGTACAGCTATATTACACACTTAGCATTTTAATAGTAAACACAAAGACAAAAAATTTGTTAGAAATACTATTAGTATTTTCAGTTTAATAAAGCAGCTCAGTTTTGTTTTAAACTACATGCATACTGTGCCAGTTTTGCTTCTGAAATGTTTGGGATATATATGGGATTTGCGTAAAAACAGATACCTCTAATTTTGCTTCATCCTAAACAGTAATGTTTTTAATTATAGCAGTATGTTTTATCATCTCTCATATCAGTGCTGTTTCATAGCTCTATATTTTCTAAGAAAGTATAAGACTTTGACCTCATTTGCAAGAAATTCTCCAAATGCTTTGATCTTCTGTGATACTTCTTAAAGAAACTTACTTCTTTTGGGGAGTACTGTTGTGAGCTATTTCTAAAAAAGTTCTTTTCTAAGTGAGGGAACTCAAGTAGTCTACAAGGAAACTTATGATTTAACTTGCTGCCAAAAACCATGCCATGATTAGTTTGTTTATTAAAATAAATATCTGTAAATTGTACAATTAGCTTTCCTCAAGTAATTTTGTCTTTGTCCTTATTGCCTTGAAGGTTATCTATAAAGTCTTGGAAATTCCTAAATTACTAGAATAATTGTTATGGTAATAGATGACTATTGGAGTTGCCATGCCAGAAGACCCACCGTGTGGGCCTGATATCTGGAGAGGGAACTCAGAGTAGAGTTCAACCACCTAGGAAGTGATCAATCAATCATGCAAAGATAATGAAACCCAAATAAAAACTGTAGACATCTCGACACTGAAGTTTGGGTAAGCTTTGTGGTTTTAATTTGCATGTACTGGATGACTTATTATAGTAAACACATTTTCACAAGCTTATTGTCTGTTTGGGGAGTGTGATGGCTCTGTAAAATAAGCATTAAACTGTGAACCACAGTGTCAGTGGTTCAAGCCTACTAGCTGCTCCATGGAAGAAAGATGAGGCTTTCTGTTTCTGCAAAGGTTTATAGCCTCAGAAGCCCTATACAGGGTCACTATGAGTCAGAACTAACTTGATGGCATTTAACAGCAACAACAGCATTGTCTGCTTACATATCCTTTCAAGCAAGTATATGCTTTATAACCAATTTCTAATTGAGTTATGCCTCTCTTATTAATTGCTGTTGCTGTTAAGTGCCTTCAAGTCATTTCCAACTCACAGCAACCCTATATAGAGTTTCTGAGAAGCAGCTTGGGGTTTGAACCACCAACCTTGTAGTTAGCAGTGCAAGTCCAGTGCTTATCTACAGCACCACACCAGAATTGCCTCTCATTAAGTAGTTCTTTATATATTTCAGAAACATTCTATTATATGTAGCTCATCTTTTTACTTCCTAAAAAAATTTTGTGTGTATCTTGTTCTTAATTTTAATGAAGTAAAATTTATATCCTTTCTCTTTCTTCTTTTATTCTTTCTCCATTCAGTTCAAGAAGTCTGTTTTTGTTGTTCATGTTAGGTGCCATCGAGTCAGTACCAACTCATAGAGACCCTATGCACAACAGAACGAAACAGTGCCCGGTCCTGGGTTAACCTCACAATTGTTGCCATGGTTGAGCCCATTGATGCTGCCATTTTGCCAATTCACCTTTCTGAGGGTCTTCCTCTTTTTCTCTGACCCTCCACCCTACCAAACATGATATCCTTCTCCAGCAACTGGTCCCTCCTGACAATATGTATGAATTATAAGAGATGAAGTTTGGCCATCCTAGCCTCCAAGGAGCACTCTGGCTGCACTTCTGCCAACACAGATCTGTTGGTTCTTTTGGCAGCCCATGGCACTTTCAATATTCTCCTCCAATACCATAATTCAAAAGCATCAGACTTCTATGGTCTTCCTTATCCACTGTCCAGCTTTCACATGAATATGAGGTTATTGAAAATACCATAGCTTGGGTCAGGTGCACCTTAGTCCTCAAGCTGACATCTTTGTTCTTCAACACTTTTAAAAGGTCTTGTGCAGCAAATCTGCCTAGGGCAATACATCGCTTGATTTCTTGACTACCGCTGCCATGAATGTTGATAGTTGATCCAAGAAGAATGAAGTCCTTGACAACTTCAGTCTTTTCTCTGTTGATAAGAATGTTGTTTATTGGTCCAGTGGTGAGGATTTTTGTTTTATTTACATTGAGATGTAATCCATACCGAAGGCTGTGCGCTTTGATCTTCATCAGTAAATATTTTAAGTCCTCTTCACTTTCAGCAAGCAAGGTTGTATCATCTGCATATCAGGTTGTTAATGAGTCTTCCTCCAATCCTGATGCCACATTTTTCTTCATAGAACCCAGCTTCTTTAATTATTTGCTCAGCATACAGGTTGAGTAAGTATGGTGAAAGAATACAACCTTGTCGCACACCTTTCTTAATTTTAAATCATTCAGTGTTCCCATGTTCTGTTCAAACAACTGCCTCTTGGTTCAGGTACAGATTCCCCATGAACACAATTAAGTGTTCCGGAATACTCATACTTCACAATGTTGTCCATAGCGTGTCACGATCCACACAATCAAAAGCCATTGCCTAGTCAATAAAGCACAGATAAACATCTTTTTGGTAGTCTCTGCTCTTTCAGCCAAGATCCATTGGACATCAGCAATGATATTCCTCATTCTATATCCTCTTCTGAATCCAACTTGAACCTCTGGAAGTTCTCTGTCAATGTATGCTTGCAGCTGTTTCTGTATTACTTTCAGTAAAACTTTATTCATATGGAATATCAAAGATATTGCCGGATGATTTCTGCATGCCTTTGGATCACCTCTCTTTGGAATGGGCACAAATACAGATCTTTTCCAATCAGTTGGCCAGATAGCTGTCTTCCAAATTTCATAGCATAGATGGATGAGTGCCTCCAGTGCTGCCTCACTTTCTTGAAAGATTTCAATTTTTATTCCATCAATTCCTAATACCTTGTTCTTTGCCAATTCCCTCAAGTGCACCAATGCACTTCTTCCTTCAGTATTATTGGCTCTTGATCATATGCTACCTCTTGAAGCATATGAACATGAACAATTTACTTTTGGTAGAGTGGCTCTGTATATTCCTTCCATCTTCTTTTGATGTTTTCTGCATCATTCAATAATTTGACCAGAGAATCCTTCAATAATGAAAGTCAAGGCTTGAATTTTTTCTTCAATTCCCCCAGTTTTGAAATGCTGAGAGTATTCTTCCCTTTTGGTTTTCTGACTCCAGATCTTTGCATGTTTCATTGTAATATTTGACTTTGTCTTCTTGAGCTGACCATTGAAATTTTCTGCTCAGCTCTTGGACCCCCTCATTTCTTCCATTTGCTTTAGCATCTCTACACTGGAAAGCAAGTTCCAGTATCTTTTCTGACATCCATTTTGATCTTTTCCTTCTTTCTTTCCTTCTCAATGACTTTTTGCTTTCTTCCTGTATGATGTTCTTGATGTCATCCCACAACTCTTCTGATCTTCAGTCTTTAGCGTTTTATGTATCAAAACTGTTCTTTGGACAATCTCTAAATTCAGGTGGGATATATTCAAGGTCATATTTTGACTCTTGTGGACTTGTTTTCATTTTCCTCAGCTTCAGTTTGAATTTGCATATGAACAATTGACAGTCTGTTCCACAATCTGCCCCTGGCCTTGTTTTGACTGATGATATGGAGCTTTTCCATCTTCTCTTTCCACAGATGTAGTCAATTCGATTTCTGTGTATTCCATCTGGTGCAGTCCATGTGTATAGTCATCTCTTATGCTGTCTAAAGAAGGTATTTGAAATGAATAAATCAGTGATTTTGCAGAATTCTATCATGCGATATCCAGCGTCATTTCTATCACTAAGGCCATGTTTTCCAACTACTGATCCTTCCTCTTTATTCTCAACCTTTGCATTCCAATCACCAGTAATGATCAAAATACATCTTGATTGCTTGTCTGATCAATTTCAGATTGAAGAAGTTGGTAGAATTCTTCTATTTCATCTTCACTGTCTTTAGTGGTTGGTATATAAATTTGAACAATAGTGGTATTAACTGGGCTTCCCTGTAGGCACATGGATATTATCCTATCACAGACAGCATTGTACCTCATTACTTATCTGAATAAGTTCTCTTTGATGATGAATGCAACTCCATTCTTCAATTTGTCATTCCTGGCATAGTAAACCATGTGTTTGTCAGATTCAAAATGGTCAATACCAGTCCATTTCAGCTCACTAATGCCTAAGAAATCGATGTTTATGTGATCCATTTCATTTTTGACAATTTCCAATTTTCCTAGAGTCATACTTTGTACATTCCATGTTGCAATTGTTAATGGATGTTCACAGCTGTTACTCTTAATTTTGAGTTGTACTCCATCAGCAAATGAAGGTCCCAAGGGCTTTACTCACACAGGCTTTACTCATTCGTGTCATCATGGTCACCTCTACTTTGAGGAGGCAGCTCTTCCCCAGTCTCATTTTTGAGTGCCTTCCAACTTGAGTGGCTCCTTTTCCAACACTATATCTGACAGTATTTCTCTGCTTTTCATAAGGTTTTCAGTGACTAAATATTTGGAAGTAGTTCATCATTCCTTCTTCCTAGTCTGTCTTCATCTGGAAGCTCATCTGAAACCTGTCCACCATGGGTGATCCTGCTGGTATTTAAAATATGAGTGGCATAGCTTCCAGGATCACAGCAACACCCAAACCTCTACAGTATAGCAAACTGACAGATAAGTGGTGGAATAAGAAGTCTTTACCTACCCCAAAAATTCATGAAAATATTTCTCTTATTATTTCTTCTGGAAGATTTGTTTTATCTTTCACATTTAGTATTATGATCCATCTGGAATGGTTAATTAAAGATGACCCAAATTCCAAAATACAGCTGTGAAGGGCTGAGTTTAAATCACCTCCCTTTGAACCTCAGTTATCCTTAGTGATTTGCATGACCAAAAGAGTGTGACATTAAGTATCATTCTGGGACTTCTGAGGCTAATCATAAAAGCACTGCAGCTTTGGCCTCTTGGAACACTCTGTGGGAGCCTTAAGCTACCATGTTAGAAGTTCAATTGCTTGAGATGGCCAAACTGGAATAGCCATGCTGTGTTCTGAACATCAGACCCAGCTAAACCTAGGCACCAATTTTCCAGAAATGTAATTAAAGGCATCCTGGATCCTCCATGGTATCCTACCTACCTGTTAGATACTATTGACTTCAATGCCATGTGGAGCAGAATAATTATCTATATGATCCCTACATGAATTTTGACCCACAAAATTTGAGAAATAATAAAATAACAGTTGTTTTACCATTAACTTTTGGGGTGGTTTATTATACTGCAATGGATAGATAACCAGAACATGACTTGAACGCGATCATCAAAATTCTTTTTTTCAATTATGTATTCTTTCAAATCATCAGTTCAGACGAAGGCACATAGAAGTGAATTGAATGCTTATTAGAAGAGAAAGCGGAACAGATATAACAATAACAACAAATAGGCAGACTGGTGATCTGTGCCAGTCAACCAGAAGTGATACAGCCATTTCAAATTTGTGTGAGTGGCTTCAAAACAAGATAACATATTGGCATTGCAGAAACATCAAATTCCTCAACATAATCAAGAGCATATATACAAAACCAACAGCCTACATCACTCTCAATGGAGAGAAACTGAAAGCCTTCTGTCTGCAAATGAGAACCAGACAAGGATGCCCTTTGTCACCACTTCTATTCAATATTGTTGTGGAAGTCTTAGCCAGAGCTATACAGCAAGATAAGGAAATTAAAGGCATCCAAATTGGCAAATCTCTATTTGCAGATGATAATGATTTATATATAGAAAACCCCAAAGACTCAGTAAAAAAGCTACTAGACATCATTGGAAGATTCAGCAAAGTGGCAGGGTATAAGATCAACACACAATAATCAGTTGGATTCCTCTATAGTAACAATGACAGCACTGAAAAGGACATTAGGAAAGCAATACCATTTATAATAGCCACCTAATGAATGAAATATCTGGGAATAAATGTAACCAGAGAAACAAAGAACTTACACAAAGAAAATTACAAAACACTACTACAAGAAACCAAAACAGCAATGAAGTTGCGAGCTAAGTCCGACCACATTCAATAGACCCCTGTGAACCCTGGTGGAGACCTGGATGGCCAGAAATATGGCAAGACCCAGGACTCCTGGGCCCAGAGGCAGTGGCATGGCCACAGAGGAGTAAAGCGAAGAGTGAAGCATCCAGCTGATATGAAGTGAGGGGAGAGGCACAAGAACACCTGTACTTGCAGATAGTACCCCTTGACCTGGCTTTGATGGCTGGATGCTCAGAACTCGACTAGAAGAGGAAAGAAGAGGGGGGGAAGAAAAAAAAGTGTAACCTGCTACAATCTGATGAACTTTGCCTATACTTGTGGATGTTGTAGCTCAAAAAAGGAAACAAATCTTTACAGAGAGGATCACTCCCACCCCCTCAATACATAGGGTTGACAGGGATGGACAAATTAGACACTGGCTACCCAAAATGGGGGTGCCTATAAAGGCAAGAAGTGACTGTCTTACAAGCTTTCAGGAGGGAGCCTAGTTCCAGATGGGGCGGAGGAAGGTAGAATCTCCACTGAATGATTTCCAATCTGTTGGGACCAGACTGGTGAAAGGAAATGGGGATAATACCCTTGTGGTACAATAGTGAATAATTGCCATCAGGACTGACTGTGAGGCTAGGAACTATAGAGGTAGATGTTTTTTGACAAAAGGAGGAGAATGATTGATTATGCAGCCCAGGAATGGAGGTCCCTGGGACCATCAAGTGAGAAGAGCAGAGAGTGAGACCCTACCCAGAGAGGCAGAGATGCCAGGGATGGAGACAGAGATGATGATGTGGACAGATGGAGCAGCTGGGGACACTGAACTCAGGGAGGGAGAGGGGCTGTGTGCTGATGGGGGGAGGGGGAGGAAGGACTGTGGGGTGTACCCTTTGGTTATTTGATGAGGCATGGAGGGGATTGTAATCATTGCAATGAAACAAAATACAATGGGATGAATGTAAAACTGATATTCTTCCATATAAACCTCACAATAAAAACTTATAAT
>NW_006408618.1:2781555-2791382 GCF_000296735.1 Chrysochloris asiatica
CTGTTGTTTGCTTGTATGTTTGTTTTCCTTCTCTCTTGTGTGTGTGTTTTCTCTTTTTGCCTCACCCAACAGTGAACAATAATTATGGCCTTATAGTCCAACTACGACTGTGCCCTCTACAACCCCACCCACCTGGAAAAAGCCAATAAGCTGCTATATATATAGTCAATAATGACAACCAACATCAGCCAAGCCCATCCTAAACTGAGCTGTGTAGACAGTGAACAGAGAACAGTGCACAAGTTTCCATCCCCTAATATACCCACCAGTCCTGGTTTGACACTGTAAGATAAGCACTGGACCACATGGTTAGTTAGTTTGAACTACATGGTCAGCAGTTCAAACTCACCAGCAGCTCCTTAGACCCTATACTTAACAACAACAACAATGATACACCCACCAGAAAACAGTTGGTGAGTGCCTAATAACACACCAACATACAATCATCAATTTAATGCAAATACAATAAACCATAATGTCTTAGAAGCAACAGACTATGCAAAGAAACAAGACAGAGTGGCTCAAATAAGTGCCCAAGAGGCAGAGCTAGAAAATGTTTTTGAGGATAAAAGGCATTGGAACTACCTGGCAAAGAATTAAAAAGAATGACTTTTAGGTACCTTCAAATTATTGACAGAAAGGTTAAGGAATTCAAGGAAGAATTCAGGAAAACATTACAAACAAATAAAATATATAAAATATTGGAGACAATACAAACCCAGCAAATAGAAATCCAGAAGATTAATACTGAGATTTTAGAAATGGACAGCACACTGAATGAGAAAAGGAATAGATTTGAATCACTGGAAGCCCAAATTAGCAAGCTTGAAGATAAACATCTCAATACCATTAAGCTAGAGGAACCATCAGTATACTAGGGAGGTATGAACACCACAAAATTGTCATTTGAGATCAAAATGGCAGCATTTACCTAAAGACAAATTCAGAAGTGGTGGTAAAGAAGGAAAAGTGATGTTACATTGAAGGAATTTCAATTAATATTAAACAAAGTATATGATTTATTTAATGTAGAATAGATGACCTGCTCTGAAGATCTTCACTCAGTTCACTATAAAAAAATTTTTTTAAGATATCTCGCAAAGTAACCAGGTGCAGGATCTATACCAGACTGCTAACCACAAGATTAGCCACTCGAACCCACCAGCCTTTCCTCAAAAACCCTATACAAGAGTGCTATGACTCAGAATTAACTCAGCAGCACTTAACAGCAACTGCAATGTGAATTATGTGATAGTTTACATGGGAGAACATTAGTTTTACATTCATCCTATCGTATATTGTTTCATTGCTATGGTTACAATCCCCTCCATGCATCATCAACCAACCAAAGGGTATATACTACAAGCCTGCCCCCCAGGTCATCAGCACACAGCCCCTCTCCCTCTCTGTGTCTAAATTCCCCAAATGCTCCATCTCGCCACGTCATTATCTCTGCCTCCACCTCAGGCATAACTGCTTCTCTGGGTAGTTTCCTGCTCTCCACTCTTCTCCCTTGAAGGTCCCAGGGACCTCTGCTCCTAGACTGAAAAGTTAATCACTTCCCTCCTTGCTATAAAACATCTAGCTTTACATTTCCAACCTTCACAAGCAGTCCTGATAACAATTATTCATTATTATATCACAAGAGACCCATCCTCATTTCATTTCATCAGCCCCACCTAGACAGATTGGATCTACTCAGTGGAGATTCTACCTTCCTCCACGCCCTCTGGATCTAGGTTCCCTCTTGAAAGCTTGTAAGCCAGTCACTTCTTGCCTTTGTAGCCCCCCCATTTTGGGTAGCCAATGTCCAAGTTGCCCATCCCTGTATGGAGGAGGTGGGAATGATCCTCGCTGTAAAGATTTGTTCCCTCTTTTGAGCTACTGCATCAATAGCTGTAGGTCAAGTTCATCAAATTGTACAAGATTACTCTTCTTTTCCTCTTCTTTCTTCTTCTGGTTGAGCTCTGATCATTCAGTCATTGAATCCAGGTTAAGTGGGTATTATCTGCAAGTGTGGGTGTTCTTATGCATATGCCTCTCTTCTTATCAGCTGGACATGTCACTCTCAATTCTAGTCCTCTGTGACTATGTCACTGACTCTGGGCCTAAGAGTCCCCAGGTCTTGCCACACTGCTGGCTAACCCAGGTTCACAGGAGTCTATTGAACATCGCAGGGCTTAGCTTCACTGCAAATACCTTTTTAAAACAACATAAAAGGCAATTATAAAAACAAAACAAAAGGCAATTATACACATGGACCTCACTAGATGGAATACAAAGAAATCAAATTGACTTCAAATGTGATAGGAGATGGTAGAAAAGCTCAATAACATCAATCAAAACAAGACCAGGGACAGACTGTGAAACAAGCTATCAATTGATCATATGCAAATTCAGGCTGACGCTGAAGAAAATTAACACAAGTCCATGAGAGCCAAAATATAACCTAAAATTTACCCCACCTGAATTTAGAGACCATCTCATCAACAGATTTGATGCATTACACACGAATGACCAAACACTAGCAGAGCAATGTGATGGCATCAAGAACATCATCTATGAAGAAAGCAAAAGCTCATTAAAAAGATGGGAAAGGAGAAAAAGACCGAAATGGATGTCAGAAGAGGCTCTGAAACTTGTTCTACTGCATAGAGATGCTAAAACAAATGGAAGAAATGAGGAAGTAAAAGATCTGGACAAAAAATTTCAAAGGGCAGCTGCAGAAGACCAAGTTAAATATTATAATGGAATGTGCAAAGATCTGGAGTTAGAAAATCAAATGGAAAGAATGCTCTCAGCATTTCCCAAGCTGAAAGAAATGAAGAAAAAAGGCAAGCCTTGGCTTGCAATATTGAAGGATTTTATATGAACCATAAGGTCAGCAGTTCGGTGTGGGGAACCTGATACAGGGTCATTATGAGTTGGAACTGATTCCACAGCACTTAACAACAACATAAACAAAAAATGGGCAAAATATTGAATAATGCAGAAAGCATCAGAAGTAGATAGAAGGTATATAGAGTCAATGTACCAAACAGAAAAAAAGTGTTCTATGTTCAACCATTTCAAGAGGTAGCATATGATCAAAAGCTGATGATACTGAAGGAAAAAGCCCAAAGTGCATTGAAGACATTGGTGAAAAACAAGGCTCCAGAAATTGATAGAATACAAATCAGAAAACTGATGAAGCACTAGAGGCACTCACTCATCTGTGCCAAGAAATTTGAAGACAGCTACCTGGTCAGCCATTTGGAAGAGATCTATATTTGTTCCCATCCAAAGACAGATCCCAACAGAATGAAAAAAACATCAAACTATATCATTAATATCACATGCAACTAAAATTTTGCTGAAGACAATTAAAAAACGGCTGTAACAGTACATTGATAGTGAGCTGCCAGAAATTCAAGCTGGATTCAGAAAAGGACATGGAACCAGGAATATCATAGTTGATGTCATGGATCTTGGCTGAAAGCAGAGAATACCAGAAAAATGTTTACTTGTATTTTATTGACTATGCAGAGCTTTAGACTTAGTAGGTCGTGACAATCTATGAATAACATTGTGAAGAATGGGTATTCCAGAACACTAAATTGTGCTTATGGGGAATCTGTACATAGACCAAAAGGCAGTCTTTGAAACAGAATAAAGAGACACTGAATAGTTTAAAGTTAGGAAAGATGTGTGCCAGGATTGTATCCTTTCACCATACTTATTCAGTCTGTATGCTGAGCAAACAATCCAAGAAACTGGATTATATAAAGAACAAGGCATCAGGATTAGAAGCAGACTGTTGTTAAGTGCCGTCAAGTCAGTTCCAACCCATAACAACCCTGTATAGAGTTTCCAAGGAGCAGCTGGTGATCTTGAGCCACCGACTTTGCGGTTCAAACTGACTTTGCAGTCCAGCGTATTAACCTACCATGCCACACCAGGACTCTATACAAATAGAATACAAATCAGCAAGTAGATGAAGCATTAGAGGCACTCACTCATCTATGACTCATAGTGATCATATAATTCAAGAAGCTGGATTATATGTAGAAGAATATGGCATCAGGATTAGAGGAAGACTCATTAACAACCTGCAATATGCAGATTATACGACCTTGCTTGCTAGAAGCAAAGACAATTTAAAATACTTACTGATAAAGATAAAAAAAAAAAACTACAGCCTTCAGTGTGGATTGCATCTCAACATACAGAAAACAAAAAGCCTCATCACTGGGCCAAAAAATAACATCATGATAAATGGATAAAAGATTGAAGTTGTCAGAGACTCGTGTAAGCAGCAGTCAAGAAATCAAATGACGTATTGTGTTAGGCAAATCTGCTAAACAAGATTTTAAAGTGTTCAAGAGCAAAGATATCAGCTTGAGGACTAAGGTGTGAGTGACCCAAGTCATGGTATTTTCAATAAGCTCATATACATGTGAAAGTTGTACAAGGAATAAGTAAGACCCTAGTAGAATGTATGTATTTGAGTTACGGTGCTTGCGAAGAACACTGAAAGTGCCATGTACTGCCAGAAAACAAATAATCTGAGTTAGTCGTACAGCCAGAATGCTCCTTAGAAACCAGAATGGCAAGACTTCATCTTCCACACTTCGAACATGTTATCAGGAGGTATCAGTCCTTGGAGAAGTATATCATGCTTGCTAAAGTGGTTGTTGCCTTCGTTAAGTGTCATCAAGTTGATTCCCACTCATAGCAATCCAATACAAAGTTTTGAGTCTCCACAATTGCATGAGTCATTTCCTTGACATTCATGAGTTCTTTGAGATGTTGCAGCATATTTCAAAATCCTAGGACATGAGGTAGGGGAGGAGTGGTTATGGATATCACAGGGGAGGAGTGGTTATTGATATGGAGTAGAAAACATATTGGTAAATTCCAACATTTGTGAAATCTTTAACCTTCACCTCATAAGAAACCCCATAGGCTAAGCACTGTACCACAAGTTTGGAAGTTCAAACTCAACAACTGCTCCTTGGAAACCCTATACAGGGTCTCTCTGAGTCAGAATCAACTCGACAGCACTTCACAACAACAACAATAATAACATAGGGACCAGTCCTATGCTGATCATTCAAAACATATTATTCTTGAAATCTAATGTGAAGACTGGGAATTTATTTCCAAACAGCCAACCAGTTGTTCAGCTACCATTTATTGGAGTAAACCTTTTCTTTCTCAGTGATTTGTGGTCAAATCTTTATCAAAATTGAGTGGGGTGTATTTCTGAGCAATTTATTCTGCTCAAGTGACATTCATCAATATTTTAATTATTGCACTATTCTTAATTTATACTGATGGTAGCATTCATCTAACTTTATATTTCTTATTTTTCAAAGAAAACTTTATATTACATTTGCCTATTTGTTCTTTTAGATGAATTTCAAAATACTTTTTTTCAATTGCTCTCTTTCACTCAAAAGTCTTTAAATAAAACTGCCAAAATACTATAACTGGTTCCAAGACTGAAACTCAAAGGGAACACATGAGCAGACACATGACTGCTGGTGAGTGGAAGCGGGGAAAAGTCAGCATTGAAGATATGGGCCGAGTTCAACCATGTTCCATAGACTCTCTTCGACTTGGAGATGAGAGAGATAAGAGGAATGGCTGGTTGGTCCGAAGTGTAGTGAGACCTGGGGACACCATCCAGCCCATGGACAAGGATGTAGCAATGGAGGGCTAGAGCTGAGAGCAAAGTGTCCAGCTGACATGAAGTGAGGGGAGGCACACAAGAATGCCCAAACTTGTAGATAGTACTCATTTAACCTAGCTTCGATGGCTTGATGATCAGAACTCGACTAGAGGAATATTAAAAAAAATTTGCTAAAGGAAAGAAATGTAAATTGCTACAATTTTATGAACTTGACCTATGCTTATGGATGTAGTAGCTCAAAATACCAACTGGGAGGGAAGGAGCAATCACATCAAGTACCAATACTGTCCCCTCTGTACAAATGGTTGATAGGGCAACTTAGACATTGGCTACCTAAAATGTGGGGGCTGCAAAGGCATGAAGTAACTGGCTTACAAATTTTCAAGAGGGATTTAGTTTCAGAGTGTCAGAGAAGGTAGAATCCTCACTGAATAGTTTTCATCTTGTCTAGATGGGTCTGGTGATAGAAGATGGGGAAAAGATTCTTATGATTCAATAGTGAATAATTGTTATCATGACTAAGTGCAACTGTCACAACTGCAAAGATAGAAGTTCTGTAACAAAAAGGGGGAAGTAGTTAATTTTGCAGTCCAGGAACAGAGAACCATATGACCATCAAGGGAGAAGAACATGCATGGATTGTGGGACCCTATCCAGAGAAGCAGTGACACCAGAGATGGAGGTAGAGATGAGGACATGGAGAGACAGAGCCGCTGAAAATTCTAGATTCATGGAAAGAGAAAGGTTATGTACCGGAAGCAGGAGACAGGCTTGCAGAATGTGCCCTTTGGTTGTATACATGGTTATATATTCCTGAGTGTTTTTGTGTACATCCCCCTCCCACACAAAAAAGAGAAAAACAGGAGGAATAAAAGCAAATACTGTTGAATGATGATGCACAGAAGAGATTGTAATTATTGCAATGAAACAATGAGTTTCCTATGTTTCCAATGTTTTCCTATGTAAATATCACTCATTCACAATAAAAACTTTATAAAAATAATACTATAACTGGTATAGGGAGAATTGAATTTATATAGAATTTGATATTCCCTCCAGAAAGGCATTTCTTACAACTTATTCCAGTTTTTGTTGTTGTTTTTTACCATATCTTTTTATATGGATCCCTTGTTCAAGATATTCAAGATACTCTTTTACAAATATTTTACTGCCATTATGGAATTTATTTTCCCAATCTAGTTCCTTTCTTTAAATATTATATATAATTACATGTTAACAAGTGATGACTTCTGGGGGAAAAAAATTATTACACATAAAGCTAAAGCTCCCTTTGACTTCACCATGATTGATCCTAGTCTCAAAGGTATGTATAATGATCATATGACCATACATCATTCCATGTCTTTTTCTGTGGATTTTCATCATGCATAAATAAGTACTTTTGGAACACCCACAATATTGTTTTGTATAAGTCTGTTTAACAAAATTAATTATACTGTATTTATCAATTGGCCATTTGCTCTTTTTAATTCCACCATTTTTCATAGAGAAACTTCCATACCAATACATAGAGAACTACTTCATCCATTTAAACAGTGTATTGGAAATGTTGTGATTTATTTTGTCATTTTTCTATACATTAGGTTATTTCCAAGTGTTTATTTAAAAGTGCAATGATGACATTAATGGGCATCCCTCTTTTGCACATGTTTAG
This sequence comes from Chrysochloris asiatica, assembly GCF_000296735.1. Classification (NCBI taxonomy): domain Eukaryota; kingdom Metazoa; phylum Chordata; class Mammalia; order Afrosoricida; family Chrysochloridae; genus Chrysochloris; species Chrysochloris asiatica. Next base: position 2,788,905 of record NW_006408618.1, read on the forward strand.
GTGGTTGCTATAGGCTCCTTGGAAACTCTACACAGGGTCACTGTGAGTCAGAACTGACTCAATAGCATTTAACAACAACAACAATAGGCAAATATGTAGAAGAGGATTTTCTGTGTCACAGAATGTAATATGTACTTAGAGCAGATTGATTGTTGCTGTTGTAAAGTGTAGTCCAGCTGGTTCTGACTCACAGAAAGCCTGTGTACAGCAGAACGAAATACTGCCCGGTCCTATACCATCTTCATGATTGTAGTTACACTTGAACATAAAGCCTTTACATAATCAGTAAGGAACAGGTAAACATCCTTCTGGAATTTTCTGCTTTCAGCCAAGATGCATCTGATGTCAGATATTATATCCTTCATTCCACATCCTCGTCTAAATCTGGATTGAACCTCTGGCAGTTCCCTGTCCATATACTGTTGCAACCATTTTTTTAACTATCTTTAACAAAAGTTACTTGCATGTGATATTAATGATATTATCTAATGATTTCTGAATTCTATGGGGCAAACCCACTTGGAAAGGAAAAAAAAAAGGAACCAATCCAAACAAGTAACCAAGGAAACGGCCTCCAAAATTCCTGGCATAGATGACTGAGTGTATCCAGTGCTGCATCAATTTGTTAAAAGATTTCCATTTATATTCCATCAGTTCCTGGAGCCTTGTCCTTTGCCAATGCCAACAGTGCACATTGGACTTCTTCCTTCAGTACCATTTGTTCTTGATCATAAGCTTAGTTATATGAAGAAGAATATGGCATCAGGTTGGAGGAAGACCCATTAACAACCTGCAATGTACAGCAGATACAATCTTGCATGCTGAAAGTAAAGAGTCCTTACAAAAGATCAGAGACTATAGGCTTCAGTATGGGTTGTGCTTCAATGTAAAGAAAACAAAAGTCCTTACTACTGGACTAGTAAATAACATTAAGATAAATAGATAAAATATTAAAGTTGTCAAAGACTTCATTTTGCTTGTATTAGCAGAAATACAGCTAGAATGCTCCTTAGAAACCAGGATGGTGAGACTTCATCATTCATATTTTGGACATATTATCAGGAGGGACTATTCCCTGGAGAAAGACATCATGCTTGATAAAGTGGAAGGTCATTGAAAAAGAAGTAGACCCCAACAAGATGGATTGGCATAGTGGCAGCAGCAATGGACTCAAGTGTAGCAATGATGGTGAGGTTGACATCAGACCGGGCAGTGTTTCGTTCTGTTGTACATAAGATCGCTATGAGTTGGTACCAACTCCAAGGCACTTGACAACAACATATGTATAGATGCTGTTTATGCTAAGTTGTTGTTAAACACTGTTGAATTGATTCCAATTCATAGCGACCCTGTATGGGGTTTCCAAGGAGCAGGTGGTCATTTTGAACTGCTGATCTTGTGGTTTGCAGTCCAGTCTGATCCACAGCACCACACCAGACGTCCATATATGCTGTTAAGTGCTGTCAAATCATTTCCAACATGTAGTAACCCTGTATAGGGTTTCCAACAAGTGGCTGATAGGTTTGAACTACCAATCTTGTGATTAACATTTCAGTGCTTATCCTACAGCACCATACCAAGACTCCATATATATGATCAAAGCACATATGTGTATATGCTGCTGTTGTTGTTAAGTGTCATGGAGTCAGTTCTGACTCATAGTGATGCTGTATAGGGTTTTGGAGTAGCAGTTGGTGGGTTTGAACTGCCAACTCTTTGGTTTGCAGTCCAATGCTGATCCTACAGCACCATACAAAGAGTCCATATGTATATAACATATGTGTGTGTGTGTGCTTTGATCATAAAACATTTGAGTACTGGCCATACACAAAAATAAAATAAAATAAGCAAAAACATTTTACTAAGCAATCCCAGACTTAGGGGTCCTGATATAGCACTATAGGATAAGCACTAGACTTGTAACTACAACATCGATGATTCGAACCCGTCAGCCACTCCCCAGGAACCTTATACAGGGTCCCTATGATTCAGAGCCAATTCAACAGCACTTAACAACAACAAATCCTAGACTTCATAGGAGCCTTTATGGTGCACTGATTAAACATTCGGCTGCTAATGGAAACGTTGGCAGTTCCAAGCCATCACTCACTCTGTGGGAGAAGATATGGTAGTCTATTTCCATAAAGATTTACAGTCTAGGAAACCCCATGGGGCAGTTTTACTTTATACTATAGTGTTCCTGTGAATTGAAATCATGTAGACACAGTGATGTAGCACAGGAGGCATTCACTCATTTCTGCCAAGAAATTTGGAAGACAATTATCTGGCTAACTGATTGGAAGAGATCCATATTTGTGCCCATTCCAAAGAGAGGTGACCCAATGGAATGCAGAAATCATCAGACAATCTCTTTGATATCCCATATGAGTAAAGTTTTACTAAATGTAATAACAGAAACAGCTGCAAGCATACATTGACAGAGAACTTCCAGAGGTTCAAGCTGGATTTAGAAGAGGC
>NW_006408618.1:2798039-2804320 GCF_000296735.1 Chrysochloris asiatica
GGATACCTTATTATTGATCATCTGGACATCTTTTTGCAGGCTTTGAATTGTTTCCAATGCTGTATCAATCTCATTTGATTGCTTCTGTAGTATTTTCCTGACTTCTTCCTTGTTTTCCTCCACCCCTTTTTGGAGGATTTTAATTTGTTTCCATATCATTCTTCTGAATTCTTTCTCAGGCATATCCAAACCCTGCTCTTCCTCCTCTAGAACGCGTTTGTCTGTCTCCAGCATCAGCTACTCTCTTCTGTTTTGGGATGTGTTTCAATATCATTTGTTGCTTTTTGTTCATCATGATAGTTGTGTTTTTGTTTTGTTTTTAAAGCTTAAGTAAATGTTTGTTGTTTGTTGTTAAGCTTACTGGGTGTCCTCTGGTGAATATGATCAGGAGACAGGCTTCTCTTTTCACATGTAATGCTTAGCAGGTGTTTTTGCTCTTGTATCAGTGGTAGAATATTATGGAGTATGCTTATAGCTTGGCTATATGGCCACGATTGCTGTCTCTTCTTGGGTAATGTAGGGAGAAAAAGCTCCCACCTCCAGGAAAGATATGTATTCAAAAGGACCAAAAGCAGAAATAATATAAATGCATAGACAAAAATCACCACTTTGGAATAGAAATTAAGCTGTGGTCGACTGTCCCAAGCTACACCACCAGTGTGTATGCATTTAGAAGCCTCCAGCAGGGGGTGAGGGTATCCGCTCTCTCAGGCCCCTCCTCTAGTCACCACAGTAGAGGTGTGCAGGTAGATATTGGGGAGTTAATGGGAGAGAGATTGTCCACTATTTTTGTCTCTGAAGGTCAGTTAGGTATCTGCATGTGCACAGTGCAATTCTCAGGATGGTTGAGTCCTTGTATGCTGGGGTTTTACAGATTGCTTTGAATTGGTCCTGCGCAGGGAGCTTGGGCAGTGCGGCCACCACAAATGGGGTTGTGAACTGCAAGGTCAGCAGCTTGAAACCACCAGCTGCATGGTGGGAGAAAGACAAGGTGCTCCACTCCCACACAGACCCACAGCACCGGAAACACTGCACAGGGTCATCTGGAGTCAGAACCTACTCCACAGTGCACTTCAGGGAAGGGTCCTGCTGGGGAAACTTTTAGGTCTGTGGCTCCACGGGTGACATCATAAGTCGCCGCCAAGCTCCCTCTCTCTTTACTGTGGGAAAACTGTCCTGCCTGATGTCCAGGCTGAGCAATGAAGGTGGGACAGGGAGAAAGAGGGAGAAATGTGTAGTCTTCCGCATCTCTTTGGTTTGTTTTTGCAAATGCTTCTGCACCACTTTTTGCACAGTTTTCTGAGCTGGACTGACTTTAGCCCCACCCTCTAAACTCTGCCAGGTGAGGTAGGCGCCAAGGGATTCCCGTCTTCAGATTCCTTACTCACAGTATTTTCCTTAATATCGTGATTTTTTTCACTTGTTAGTACAGGGAAACTGACGTCCTGGATCTTAGGGTAGATCTGGAGCTCTGGAGTTGTTCCATGAGGGCTTCCTTCATGAGATCCCCCTCTCTTCTCACTGAAGCATACTCTACCAGGTTTTCACTGCTATTGCCCAAACCGGAAGTCTCTCTCCAGTAATGATTTTTTAAAGAAACTTTTACTTTCCTTCTAATACCCATCCAAATTTTGTTTGCAAATGTCCAAATGCTTCTGTTTATGATCTTCTATGAGTTGTTTTAGTACCCATCTTGCACACTTTTTGAAACCCAAGTCTGTCACTCATGTATTCGACAGAATCATTTCATGTGCACACTCAGTGATGTCATCAACCGTGGACATGTACAGGCATTTCACATAACCAGAGAGTAGATAATTTTTTACTCACTCTCATAGACTATTGTTGTTATTGTTAGGTGCCATCGAGTTGGTACTGACTCATAGGGACCTTATGCACAGCAGAACGAAATACTGTCCAATCCTGGGCCAGCGTCACTACTGTTGCCATGCTTGAGTCCATCAATGCTGCTTCTGTTTTATAGGGTGTGTTGTCACTGTTATTAGGTGGCATATTATATTGAGCCCATTGCTGCTGTCATTGTGCCAGTCCATCTCATTAGGGTCTTCTTCTTTTTTTGCTGACCCTCCATTTTACAAAAGGAGCTCTGGTAGCGTAGTGGTTATGAATCGGGCTGTGAACCTCAAGGTTAGCTGTTCAAAACTACCAGCTGTTTCATGGAAGAAAAATGAGGCTTTCTGCTCCCATAAAGATTTACAGCCTCAGAAACCCTGTACATGGTTGCTATGAGTTGGAACCAACTCCATGGCACATAACTACCACTTTACAAACCATGTTGTTCTTTCCCAGAGACTGAGCCCTCCTTATAACATGTTCAAAGTATGAGAGACGAAGTCTTGTCATCCTGGCTTCTAAGAAACATTATGTTTCTACTTCTTCCAACACAGACTTGCTTGCTTTTCTGGCAGTCCATGGTACTATTCAATAGTCTTCTCCAACACCATAATTCAAATGCATCAATTCTTCTAGGATGTTGTTGTGTGCTGTTGATTTTGCTCTGATTCATAGCAACCATGTATAGAATTTCTGAGAGTGGCTGGTGGGTTTGAACTGCTGACCTTTTATTTACCAATCCAATGCTTATCTTACAATGCCACAGCAGGGCTCAACTTCTAGGGTGTAGTAGAGCTTAAATTCTAAAGCATTTTGCTTGTGGAAGGCTGTAGTTTACAGTGGGAGCCATAGCTCTATTTTTATTCTTGACATAAATTTGAGTTATTTGAGATTATTAAACCATCAATGTGACCACAGCAAATCCAGAAAAGAAGGGAGAGCAGTTTTGTCCTCAGGCTTACATGGAGAACTGGGGAACTTGCCTAGGCATGTCCTAAATGATTTCCTGAAAATAGATATAGCTTAAATTAAAAGTTGGGGTCCTGGTGACTATGACTCAGGACTGTATGGTCATGATTGTCTTCGTTTTGTCTTTGATATGTTTAAGGCTTAATAAAAGGGTCTCTGTAGGATATGCCTTGGTAGTATAGTGGCTTTGTAGAATAAGCACTGAACTGCAAATCACAAGGTCATGGTTTGAACCCACCAGCTGTTTCATGGGAGAAAATGAGCCGTTCTGCTCCTGCAAAGATTTACAGCCTCAGAACCCTATACAGGGTCACTATGAGTTGGAACCTACTTAACAGTGCTTAACAACAACAGCATAGGATATGTTTGAATCTGGGGTCTTTTTTCCTCTAGCACAATGGTCACTATGAGTCGAAATCCACTTGACAGTAATTGAGGTTTTTTCATGGAGTCAGAGGATGTAAGTTCTACCTTTTTTTTTTCTTTTCCAGAGAATTGGCCAGATATGTAAAACAATACAGGCTCCTTCCTGAGTCACAGAATTATAATGATTCTCAGAAGTGATAACACACGTGAAACTGCTTTGTGAAAAATAAAAGCAAGACTAGAGATTCTCAAATGATTGTGTTCCCCAGTAGACATATGATAATATTTGGAGACATTTTTGCTTGTTATGGGATAGCGCCACACAACAAAGAATTAGCTGTTGCCATGGAGTTGGCTCTGAGTGATGGTGACTTTATATATGATATAATGGGAAATTGCCCCATTCTGTGCCATCTTCATAACTGATGGTACGTTTGAGGCTATTGTGGCTTCTGTGCAGTACTTGCCAACCTAGGTGGCTTATTTTACAGCTCTATATAAAATAATGGTGTGATGCTGTAGGACAAACACTGGTTGACCACAAGATCTGGAGTTCAAATCCACCAGTAGCTTTGCAGGAGAAAGATGTGGCTTTCTGCTCCCATAAGGACTTACAACCTTGGGGAACCATATACAGGGTCTCTATAAGTTAGAATTGGCTAGATGGCAGTGGGTTTGGTTTGTTTTTTTACTGGCTTCACCAACCAATCAATTCATTGGGTCACAAAAATTTTCTAGGCATGCCAGCATGACCTTGACCCTGAAATACATCTTCACTGCCGTTATAGGTCCTTCCCAAAATATAAGCCCTATATCTGTGGATGCATTCCTATTTGGAAATAGGATGTATTTATTATGCAAATGAGATTGTATTAGTATAGAATGTGTCCTAAACATAATCACTTCTAAATGAGATACAGCATTCATAGACACAGAGACAAGGAACCCTGGTAGCATAGTGGATTACAAGCTGACCAATAACCTCAATGTCAGCAGTTCAAATCTGCCAATCACTCTGCTAGAGAAAGATGAGACTTTCTGCTCCCATAAAGATTTACAGCCTCAGAAACCATATACAGGATCACTATGAGTTGGAACCTATGCAGTGACACATAACCACCACCACCAGATGCAGAGACAAGCAAGCACAAATATGGGAGGACAAATAGATCAATAGTAACCAAAAAAGGTCAGGACTACAGAAGCTGAAAAGACAAGGATCTTCCTCTAGAGCCAATAGACAGAGCCATCCCCTAGAGCTGTTGCCTTGAATTCAGGCCCCTAGCTTTGTGAACTGTGAGAAAATAAACATCTGTTCTTTAAAGCCGCCCACTTGTGGTATTTATGTTACAGCAGTACTGGGTAACTAAGACACTGTCATTTTCACATCCAACTCTTCTCACGCAGCAGGAATTAGGAAGTAAAGAAGTTCTTTCCTTTCTGCCCAAGCCCAGAGTCCAGGGAGTAGAGGAGCTGCATGGTACCCGGGGAAAAACTGAGAAACTGGTGTCAAGCTCAAATTTCAAACATGCATCTTTCCTACCTGCTGTACTGGGAAACCAGATGGTGAGAAAACATGTTTAGAATGTGCAGCACATTACAGTAAGTATTTATGGGGTACCTAAGGAGCTCTGGTAGCATAGTGGTTACGAGTTAGGCTGTTAACCTCAAGGTCAGCAATTCAACACTGCCAGCGGTTTCATGAGAGACCAATGAGGCTTTCTGCTCCCATAAAGATTTACAGCCTTGGAAACCCTTTACAGAGTCACTATGGGTCAGAACCGACTCAACAGCACTTAACAACAACAACAACAACCTGCTTGCCATGAAGAAGACTATAGAAAATAATAAACATCAATATCTTTTGTTTAATAAAACATTAAACTTAACATTTATGTCATAAATGTTATGCTGTTATTGTTGTTGTTGTTAACTGCTGGTGAGTCAGCTCCAACTCACAGAGACCCTTTATAAGGTTTCCAAGGAGCGCCTGGTAAGCTTGAACCGCCGACCTTGTGGTTCAAACTGACCTTGCGGTCCAGTGCATTAACCTGCAGCACCATACCAGGACTCCATAATGAGTTGGAAAACATTGCATGATTTTGGATTTAAACATAAACATTGACTAGAATAAGTATTAAAACAAGATTATCCCATCACCATATTGTTGTTGTTAAGTGCCGTGGAGTAGGTTATAACTCATAGTGACCCTATGTAGGGTTTCAGAGGACCCCATGGTAGGTTTGAACTGCCAGGCTTGCAGTTAACAGTCTAATGCATATCCTACAGCACCATACCAGACGTGCAATCTAGGGGGTGAGGGCACACAAATAACCAGTGATGACTCCCTTACAGTTTTGTTCTTTCAAAAATCATATATGCATCATGGAGTAGACAGGATCTGGATCTGGATCTGGATCCAAAGCAATGAGAAGATGACCAGGGCACAAGGAGCAACCGTGAGGATGGCAAGGGTAGAGAAAGGGTACAGCATAAACCAAGTGCAGAGAGCAGCATTAAGTGTGGCTAATTTGAGACAGTGAGTCTAATCCTCCAAAAAATGCTGAGCAAATCAATGGAAAGAGGACTTTTATTTTAGAAAGCTGTCGCCTGCAGTATAGTGCCAGAGCAAAGAGCAGGTAGTGGTGCAAGACCAAAATGAGGAGAGATTGAGGAAGATTTCAAAGATTCTGTATCTTAAGTTTATTAGTGGTTACCAGGGGCTGGCAAAGAGGGAGGAATAGACAGTTACTTAAGGGGGACTGATTTTCTGCTGGAAGTGATGCAAGATTTTTGGAAATGGATAGCGGTGATGCTTGCACAACATGTTGTTGGAAACCATCTATTCTATTCCCACTCTCAGCGACCTAATGTGACAGAGTAGAATGACCCATATGGTTTTCTTGGCAATCATTTTTACAGAAGTAGATTAGCAAGACTTCTCCCTCAGAGCCATTTGTTGTTGTCAGGTGCCATTGAGTCGGAACCGACTCATAGCAACCCCATTCACAGCAGAACAAAACAATGTCCAATCTTGGGCTGACCTCACTACCATTGCCACACTTGAGTCCGTCAATGATGCCACCTGGCCA
>NW_006408618.1:2805890-2807058 GCF_000296735.1 Chrysochloris asiatica
ACACTGTTGTTCTTAAGTGCCATGGAGTCAGTTCCAACTCAGAGTGACCCTGTATAGGGTTTCCAAGGAGCAGTTGTAGAGTTTGAACCACCAACCTTGCAGTCCAGTTCATATCATCGTACAATAAGCACTGAACTGCTTACCAAAAGATCAGCTGTTCACACCTACCAGCTGCTCCATGGAAACCCTATATAGGGTCACTAAGAGTTGGAACCAACTCAATGGCACAATACATATACTTTGTTGAGTGTCACTACATGCATTAAAATAAAAAGAACTATATCCTTCAGGTAACAAATGAAAGCAGATACAGGGAAGAGCTTTTATTTCTCTAGAAGTTTCCCTCCCAACCATGGCCTAACAGTGGTGAAGGAACTTTTGATGGGGAGAGGAGGGAAAGATAAAACAGATGAGTAGAATAGACTTTTTCTCCATTCCCTGACTTTGCTAGCAATGAGATCCTATTCTGTTAATGCTATAGTTTGGCAAAAAAGAAAGACCCTTCCTTCCTAATTGCATGGGGCAAATGGAACCCACAGCAATGGAACAAATAAACCACAGGTGACTCCTACTGCAATGAGTAGAACCCAGAAACTTAAAAATAGACATAAAGCTTTGTATTTATTCAGCAGCAGACATTGAACACATGTGCATAGCACAGCCCTTCCCCCGCTTGTCAGGCTAGGACTTAAGCCTGGTCACCCAGTGGCTTGGCTTCTGCAACCTCTTACCCAAATGGATTAAGCTAGTAAAAACTCTGGATTTGGAATCAAGAGACCCCAGATTAAATCTCTACTTGGCCACTTGCTAGCTGTGTGCCCCTATTCAGGTTACTTAGTTTTTCTAGGTCTCTGTTTTGTCATTTGTAAAATATTGACATTACAATATTATCACATAACTGCTATGACACAGAATTAATATACGTGAACTTGTTAGACAAATCCCAGATAAAAATAGGTGCCCTTGGGAATTCTATTTCCCTTAACCTCTCTTTTGGAATTTACACTATTTTGGTTCACTAGTGCTACTAGTAACAGAAGTACTACAACTGGATGATTTTAACTTGTGTGTCATTCTCACACAATTTAGGAGGCTACAAGTCCAAATTGAAAACACTGTCAGCTCTCGAGCCTGGAACGGTGAGAAGAACAAAAGAGATGTCTCGAAT
>NW_006408618.1:2808188-2810545 GCF_000296735.1 Chrysochloris asiatica
GGAAGACGATGCATGGAGGGGACTGGAACCATGGCAATGTAATGATATACGATGGAATGAATATGGAACTGAGGTTCTCTCATGTAAACTATGATATAACTCACAATAAAACATAAAAACAACAACACTGTCAGCATTGATTCCTTGGAGTTCTACCTAGTTCTTGGCATCAATCTTATCCTAAGTGTAGGAGTTCCTCAGCACAGGTATCCCTGTCTAGAGTATAATCATAACACACCAAGTTCAAGTTTCTGGTTCAAAAAAAAATTCAATGTTGACCTTTAGGAAGGTCTGATGAAGAGGGGAACCAGGACATTTAGTCTCCATCAAGTTCTCCAATGTCAGAGGGAAGAAGGGACTTGTGTGATCTAATGACAGCAGATGCTTCTCCAGGAAGCTTTGCTCCCACAAGAAACCCTTGGGAAGTCATAACCTCAGTATTAGCAGTTAGTCCTCTTAGAATCAGGAGATAAGTAGGTGACCTGGCTTCTGGAAAACACAGGGCCCTTAGATGTTCATCCCCTAAACCTGCTGAAGATTGTTTGATAAGGTACAGCTGATGATTAGCCTGTTTTGTGGGGGTTTTCCACTTTGTTGTTACTATTGTTGTTAAATGCTGTTGAGTTGATTCTGACCCATGACGACATTATACAGGGTTTTTCCAAGGAGTCACTGTTGAGTATGAACTACAGACCTTGCTATTCAAACCTCCAGTGCTCATCCTACAGAACTACAACCGGATTCCTTTTCCACCTTAAGCAGTGTTTAGACAACAAAGAGCCCAAGAGTGGGAATGAATCTTGAGCTTAATTCATTCTTTCTTTGTATCAACAAAATGTATGTATCTAATGATGTATCATGTAAAACAAAATGAGAAAGCATCAAATACCTTACAAACTTCTTACAAATTGTCTTAGTTATCTAATGCTGCTACAACAGAAATATCACAAGTGGATGGCTGTAAGAACCAGAAATTTCTTCTCTCACAGTCAGTACTGATTCTTGATGACTCTATGCACAACATGACAAAACACTGCCTGGTCCTGCACCAACCTCACAATCTTTGCTACACTTGAGCCCATTGCTGCTGCCATTGTGCCATCCATCTCATTGCAGGTCTTCCTCCACTTTACCAATCATTATATCCTTCTCCAAGGATTGGTCCCTCCTCATAATATGTTCGAAGTATGAGAGAGGAAGTCTGACCATCCTGGCTTCCAAGGACCATTCTATACTTCTTCCAATACAGATTTGTTTGTTTGTTTTCCATGGTACTTTCAGTATTCTCCTCCAACACCATAACTCAACTATTCTACAATTGTCCTTATTCACTGTCCAATGTTCACATGTATATGAGGTTATTGAAAATACCATGACTTGGGTCAGGCACACCTTGGTTCTCAGACTGACATGTTTTCTTTAGCACTGTAAAGAGGTCTTGTGCAGCAAATTTACCCAATATAATACGACGTTTGCTTTCTTGACTGCTGCTTCCATGTGTATTGATGGTTGATCCAAACAAAATGAAGTCCTTGACAACTTTAATCACTTCTCCATTTACCTTGATATCATTTATTGGTCCAGTGGTGAGGATTTTGTTTTCTGTACATTGAGATACAACCCATATCAAAGACTGTGGTCTTTGATCTTCATCAGTAAGTATTTTAAGTGCTCTTCATTTTCAAGACGCAAGGTTGAATCATCTGCATATCACAGGTTGTTAATAAGTCTTCCTCCAATCCTGAGGCCACATTCTTCTCCATATAATTCAGGTTTTAGGATTATGCACTCAGCATACAGGCTGAGTAAGTATGGTGAAAGAATACAACCCTGATACACAACTTTCATATTTTTAAACCATTCAGTGTTCCTTTGCTCCGTTTGAAAAACTGCCTCTTGGTCTATGTACAAATCCCTCAGGAGCACAATTAAGTGTTCTGGAACACTCATTCTACTCATTCTACCCAGTGTTGTCCATCCCTCATCATGATCTACACAATTGAAAGCCTTTGTGTAGTCAATAAACCCCAGGTAAACATCTCTCTGGTAGTCTCTGCTTTCAGCCAAGATCCATATGGCATCAGCAATGACATCCCTTATTCGACATCCTTTTCTGAATCAGGCTGGAATCTCTGGCAGTTCTCTGTCAATGTACTGGTGCAGTCACTTTTGAAAATATTAGCAATATTTTACTTGCATGCTATACTAACGATATCATCTGATGATTTCCACTATCCATTGGGTCACCTGTCTTTGAATGAGCACAAATATGGATCTCATCCAATCAGTTGGCCAGGTAGCTATCTTCCAAATTTCTTGGCACAGATGAGTGAGTGCCTCCAGTGCTTCATCAGTTT
>NW_006408618.1:2812855-2816718 GCF_000296735.1 Chrysochloris asiatica
TGTGTAGTCAATAAAGCACAAATGGTAGAAATGAAGAAAATAGTAGGTTTCTTCAATTTCATCATCACTGGCTTTAGTGCTTGGTGCATAAATTTGGATAATAGTTGCATTAGCTGTTCTTCCTTGTAGGAGTATGGATATTATCCTATCACAGACAGCATTGTACTTTAAAATGGGTCTTGAAATGTTCTTTTTGATGATGAATGTGATGCCATTTCTCTTCCATTTGTCATTTCTGGTAGAGTAAACTACATCACTGTCAGATTCAAAATGGCCAATACCAGTCCATTTCAGCTCACTAATGCCTAGGATATCAATGTTTCTGCCTTCCATTTCACTTTTGACAATTTCCAATTTTCCTATAATCATACTTAGCACATTCCATGTTCCAATTATTAATGGATGTTTACAGATGTTTCTCTTCATTTTGAGTTGTGTCCCATCAGCAAATGAAGATCCGAAAGGCTTTATGCCATTCATGTAATCATGATCAATTTTACTTTGAAGAGGCAGTTCTTCCCCAATCATATTTTGAGTGCCTTCCAACCTGAGGGGCACATCATCTGGCACTATATCTGATGATACGCTGATACCATCTGACACATAAGATTTTCAGTGTATAAGTATTCATAAGTAGTCCATCTCTCCTTCTTCCTAATTTGTCTTCATCTGGAAACTCAGCTGAAATCTGTCTATCATGGGTGAAACTGCTGGTATTTAAATACTGGAAGTATAGGCTCCAGAATCACAGAAACATGCAAGCCACCACATATGACAAACTGACAGATGAATGGTGGTATAACCCACATATTATTGGTTTATCACATCAAATCACATCATGTCAACTGCCAAATAACTGAATCCTGGCCCAGTCAAGTTGACAGAAAACCTTAATTATCACACAAATAATATTTTCAAACAGTCTATTCTCAACATCTCTGATTTTCCATTAATAAGCCACCTATCTCAACACTATCAGTGATGGCTCCAAATCCAAACTTTACCTTTTCTCTCCCTCTCAACAGATGATGTAGCTTCTTAAGAAGTCACTAGTCAAAAAACTCCAACTTGTCTCATTTCCATCTCCTAATGTCTGCAATGTAGCAATGAACTAGTAATCAGGAAACCCTTAAATCTGTAGAAGACTCCAGTATGTTAATCAAAGGAAAAAATTCACCCAAGGATTCTAGAAGTGATACTTGGGTGTGGTGATGGACAAGTGGAAAGTTAATCATCACCATCAACCAAAATTAAACATTTCCTTCCTCTTAGGACAGCAGAATCAAAAGTTTGGTAATGGTACAATAACAAATCCCAAAAGAAATCAAGCTAAGCATTTCCTTAGAATTCCTCACATCCTTGTCTTTGCATTTCCTTTTCTCGGTATTTTGTTCATTCATTTGACCAATATATATTGAAATTTGATATTGTTGTGGGTCAGCATAGGACTGCTAGCTGCATGGTCATCCATTCAAACCTATCAGCCACTCTGTAGTGGAATGATAAGTCTTTCTTCTCCTGACAAGATTTACAGTCTCAGAAGCCCTGTATAAGATTATTCTAAATTGTACTTGATATGATGACAGTGAGCTTAGTTTATGTTAGGCAGTGAAGAAACAGCAGTAATCAAAATAACCCCAAATTCTCATGGAGCTTGCATTCTTGAGGGGAGTAAATAAATTATATATTACAATGCTGTTGTGTGTCATTGAGCCAATTCAGAGTAGAACTGCCTCATAGAGTTTCCTAGGCTGAAATCTTATGGGAGCAGGTTTCCAAGTCTTTTCTCTCACAGAGAGACTGGTGAGTTCAAACTGCTGACCTTCCAGCTAGCAGCTGTGTTCTTAACCATTGCACCACTAGGTTTTCTTATACAGGAGGATGCAGTTGTTGTTGTTGTAAAGTGCCACCAAGTCAGTTCTGACTCTTAGCAACCCTGAATAGGATTCCCAAGGAGTGGCTGATGGGTTTGAACCACTTACTTCTCAGTTAGCAGTGCATTGCTTATCCTATAGCACCACACCAGTACAGTAGGAGAGAAGGTGATACTTGCTCAGCAAAAAAGGGCACAAGGAATCCTAATGAGCAGGGAGTTGTTACAGTTATAAATAGGATAACCAAGGAAGATCTATCTGAGAAGATGACATCCGAGTAAGTCCTAAAGGAAATAAGAAAGATATCACATAGATATCTGGGAGAAAAAAAAATATATTCTTAGCAGAAAGAAAAGCAAATGCAAAAACCCTGAGGCAGGATATGTCCTGAGGCATTCAAGAAACAGAAAAAAAAAAAAAAAGCCCAGTGTTTCTAAAACTGAGTTGACAAGGAGAAAGAATAATGACAACTACCTTGTGGCAGTTGTCTAAGCCTGTTTTACTTATCTAGTGCTGCTATAATAGAAATGCCACAAGTGGATGGATTCAACCAATTGAAATTTATTCACTCACAATTTAGGAGGCTAGAAATCCAAATTCAGAATCCCAGCTCTAGAGAAAGGTCCTTGTCTCCTTTCAGCATCTGCAAACCCAGCATTTCTTGAAAAGTTCCACATTGCTTGACATAAGTTGTTCCCAGGGTCCTGGTAGGATTAAGTGTAATGACTCGATGGCACTTAACAACAACAACAATAACATCTCACTCTTAATTCTCTTAATGGTTTATCACATCAGATCACATCATAGGGGGTCATAACATAACTGTCTAACTACTGAGAATCATGGTTTAGTGAAGCTTACACGTATTTGGCAGGGCACAGTTTCATATATGACAGAGCCATTAGGAATAGTTAGACTTTTTATTGGAAGTGAGGTGGGAAGCCAGTTGATAATTTTGAGCAGAGAATTCACAGATAAAATATATAGCATGCCAGATATTGACAAGTACAATCAAGAAAAGTAGGAAAAAGGGAAAGGAAGAGGTGATACTGTAGAGAAGGGACACTGTAGTTATTATTTTTATCTTCTCCATCTTCTTTGCCTTCATATATCATCAAGACTTAATTCAAACGACCTCTCCCCCAAAGATGTTTTCTCTGAATTCCCCACCTCAATTGGGTAGGAGTAGCCTCTTTCTGGAGTCCTGGTGTGGTGCTGTGGGTCAATGCACTAGACTAAAAAGTTGGTATGAACCACAAAGTCAGTGGTCCAAGCTAACCAGTCACTCCTTGGAAACCCTATACAGGGTCACTATGGTTTGAAACCAACTCAAGAGCACTTAACAACAAGAAGAAGCCTCTTTCTGTGTTCTCATAGCATCTTGAACTGTTTTTTCTTACACCACTTATCACACTAATGTGATAACCTGTTTATTGTGTATTTAGTAAGTACTCACCAAATGTTTGCCACCAAAAGAAATGAAAGGATGGAGGAGGCAGGCCTTGATGATGGACTAGGCTGAAAGACTGTGTAAACCCCCATCAGGGAAAGCATGGAAAACTGTAGCGTCTGACAACTGGCTAGACTCTGCAACCCACACCAAGAGATTAAACCCGAGTAGGGGTGACAGGATATTAGGGGGGGAAAGGAAGATACAAGACACAAAATGAAATAAGTAAAGTTGGGACCAGGTGGGACAAAGCACTCTGATGGAGATACTGTGACACAGACCTAGTGCTGTGAGTTTACTATATACACATATCTAAAGAAAGTGCTGGGGGCAGGGAAAAGAATGCAAAAAAATCTGGTGTTTTTAAATTCATTGTAGAGCTAAAGAATTACTCATATTTTCCCACAATTTTCCTTTTTCTCCTTGATTTTCTGGGTTACCTAGCTTTACATATAATTTTTCCTGGTTTTTAATGATGGTTGATTTTGGTGATTAGTCTTGAATTTAGGCCTTGCTACTATTTTGTGCTTTTTTCCCCC
>NW_006408618.1:2818753-2856798 GCF_000296735.1 Chrysochloris asiatica
TGATGGACTCAAGTGTGGCAGGGGTAGTGAGGTTGGCCCAGGATCGAACATTGTTTCGTTCTGCTGTGCATGGGGTCGCTATGAGTCGGTTCCAACTCGATGGCACCTGACAACAACAACAACAACTATTTTGTGGGCGAGTTTCTCTTCATGCTTCATCTGGCAAGAGACAGCAATTGCAGCCATACAGCCAAGCTACAATTGCATCCTGTAAAATTACACCAATAGCTGCTATATGCTAGAGCAGAATCTACAACCAACAACTGCTTAAAAACACTCTGAAAGGAGTGTTTTAGCACTGTAAAAACAGTGAACAGAGAAGCCCATCTCCTGATCATACCTACTAGGAGGCAATTGGAGTATGCTTAAGAATACATCATTATACATTTATCTAATTAATACAAATGCAACAACTTCACAATGCCTAAAAAGCAGCAGAAAATGTCTGCTCATGTACAAAAACAAGACAGAGTAGTTCAAACAAACGACCCAAAAGAACTAGGAATGGTGTTAAATGGTGAAGAGACTTTGGAATTATCTGAAAAGGAATTTAGGACAATGATATTGAGGTGCATCCAAGTATTCCACAGAAATGTCAGATAAAATAAAGAAGTCAGAAAAGCACTACAGGAGTAATCAAATAAAATAGATGCAGTATTGGAGGTCCAGATGATTAATGCTAAAATATCACAAATGTACAACACACTGAAAGGACAAAGGAGTAGAACTGAAGGGATGAAAGCCAGAATCAATGAGCTTGAAGATAAATCTCTCAATACTGCTAACATAGAAGAACAAGAAGAAAAAAGAATGAAAAAAATCTGAAGAAAGCCTAAGATTCATGTGGGACAACATGAAGAGGAGTAACCTAAGTTTGGTTAGAATTCCAGAGCAGGAAAAGACAAATAAAACCACAGAAGAGATAGTTGAAGAGTTTCTGGAAGAAAATTTCCCTAAACTCTTAAAGGATAAGAAGATAAGCATTCAAGAAGCTGAATGAACCCCAGGCAATATAGACCCCAAAAGAAGTCACCAAGATATATCATAATCAAACTCTCCAAATTCAAAGACAAGGAGAGGATCCTGAAAGCAGGTAGGGAAAAAAAGAAGTGTTACCTACAAAGGAATGCCAATAAAATTAAGCTCTGATTCTTAGCAGAAACCATGTAGACAAGAAGACAATGAGGATATATATATGACATGCTGAAAGAGAAAAACTGCCAACCAAGAATCATATACCCAGGAAAGCTGACAATCAAATATGATGGCAAAATCAGATTTCAGAATAAACAGAACTTAAGAGATTTTGTAAAGGTCAAGCTAGTGCTTCAAAATGTACTAAAGGGAGTTCTTTGGACTGTGAGCCAACAAGAGCAGACAACAACCAGAGATTGGCATACATGGCAACACCACCCAGAACTCAGTCCAGAGACAGACAAATAGAGAATAGAACAAAACTACAAGGATGAAGTTAGTGGGGTTGGGAGGCCAGTCTATGATCAGCACAAATACAAAGTGAAATAAGAAATAAGGGGAATGTATAGCAAAAGAGATCCAGGTGGTGAGGAGGTCAAGTAGATCTCAGATTGAAACAGATTGCTATAAAAAGAGGAAGAGCTTAAAAAAATATAATGTAATCTTAAAGAAACTTAGTACATCTCCACATCAATTCAAGAAAAGGAAAGTCCAAGAAGATTACAGAAACATTAAAACTATGAGGAAACTGACACAGGAAAAAGCACAAAATAAATTATCTCAGCACAGGAATGCATACAGAGCAAAGAAACCAGCAGTACCACAAAAGGCAACCCACATAATGACAGCAATTAATCTATACATCGATAATTTCACTGAATGTCAATGGATTAAATGCACCAGTCAAGAGACAAGACAGTAGCAAAATTGATAAGAAAATGGGCTGTCTACAAGAGATACCTAACACAAAATAGATTACTAAAAATTAAAGGATGGAAAAAATATACAAAGCTAATTGCAATCAGAAACTAGTAGGAGTGGCAATATTAATCTCAGATAAGGTGTACTTTAAGGCAAAAACCAGCATGAGAGACAAAGAAGGACATTATCTCATGGTTAAAGGATCAATTGAACATATAGCAATAATAAATATGTATGCTCCAAATGAAAGAGCCCCAAAATATGTAAAGCAAACCCTAATAGGATTGAAGAAAGAAATAGACAACTCTACAATATTAGTTGGAGATTTTAATGCACCGCTTTCAAAAAAGGATAGGACAATAAGAAAGAAGTGCAGCAGAGACACAGAAACTGAGCAACACAATCAACCAACTTGACCTCACAAGTGTGTACAAAGCATTCAACCCAACAACAGCACAATACACATTCTTTCCCAGTGCACATGGAACATTCTCCAGAATACATCAGGTATTAGACCACAAAGCAAGTCTCCATAAATTTAAAAACATCAAAATACTACAAAGCATCTCCTCAGATCATAATGCTGTAAAATTAGAAGTCAACAATAGTAAGAATCAAGGAAATAAAAACATATACATGGAAACTGAATTAACACCCTGCTTAAAAGCTACTGGGTAGTAGAACAAATAAAAAGTGAAATTAAAAATTTCTAGAAACAAATGAGAATGAAAAGACAACATACCAAAGCCTTTGGGAAACAGCAAAGGCAGTGCTGAGAAGACAATTTATTGCAATAAATGCATATATACAAAAAGAAGAAAGAACAATGATCAATACACTAGCACAACATCTCCAGCAGTTAGAAAAAGACCAGCAAAGTAGAGCTATAGCCACCAGAAGAAAAGAAAGAATAAATTTTAGAGCAGAAATAAATGAAATAGAAAACAAAAATCAACAAAAGAAGAATCTGGTACTACGAAAAGATTAATAAAATTGACAAACCATTGGCAAATATAACAAAAGAGGCAGAAGACACAAGTAA
This sequence comes from Chrysochloris asiatica, assembly GCF_000296735.1. NCBI lineage: Eukaryota > Metazoa > Chordata > Mammalia > Afrosoricida > Chrysochloridae > Chrysochloris > Chrysochloris asiatica. The sequence continues at coordinate 2,821,692 of NW_006408618.1, forward strand.
CATGTTTAAAAAACCATATGGGTGATGTCACAACAGAATCAATGGAAATAAAAAGGATACTATGGAGAGTTCTGGAGTTCTGGTGTGGTGCTGTGGGTTAATGTGCTGGACTGCAAAGTCAGTTTGAACCACAAGGTAAGTGGTTCAAGCTCACTGGTCACTCCTTAGAAACCCTATACAGGGTTGCTATGAGTAAAAAAAACCTGACTCGATGGCACTTAACAACAATGAAATTTGAAAATCTAGAGGAAACGGATACAAGTTTTTAACAACATGACTTACTTAAACTTACAAAGTGACATAGAAAACTTGAATAGATATATAACAAAAGAATAAATTGATCAGGTTATCAAAAAATGTTCCACCTGAAAAATCCAGGCCCCAATGGGAGAATTTCACCAAACATTCAGATAAGAGCTGACACCTATTCTACTCAAACTATTCCAGAACATATAAAAGAATCAAATACTTCCTAATAAGTTTTGTGAAAAAAGCATAATCTTCATACCAAAACCAAGGAAGGACATCACTAAAAAAGAAAATTATAGAGCAATATACCTCATGAACATAGATGCAAAAATTCTCAACAAAATCCTAGCCAATAGAATTCAACAACATATCAAAAAAATAATACATCATGACCAAGCAGGATTCATACCAGGGATGCAAGGATAGTTCAATAATAGAAAACAATCAATGCAACTCACCAAGGACATATTTTCCAACTATTGATCCTTCCTCTTTGTGTCCAATCTTGGCATTCCAATCACCAGTAATTATCAATACATCTTGATTGCATGTTTGATCAATTTCAGACTGAAGAAGTTGGCAGAATTCTTCAATTTCATCATCACTGGTTTTAGTGGTTGGGATATAAATTTGAACAATAGTTGTATTAACTAGTCTTCCTTGTAGGCATATGGATATTATCCTATCACAGACAGTGTTGTACTTGAAGATAGATCTTGAAATATTCTTTTTGATGATGAATGTGATGTCATTCCTCTTCAATTTTCATCCCTGACATAGTAAACTATGTGGTTTTCAAATGCAAGATGGTCAATACCAGTCCATTTCAGTTCACTAATGCCTAGGATATAGATGATTATACATTCCATTTCGTTTTTGACAACTTTCAATTCATATATTTCATTTTCCAATTATTAATGGATGTTTACAGTTGTTTGTCCTCATTTTGGGTTGTGCCCCATCAGCAAATGAAGGGTCTAAAGGCTTTACTTCATTCATGTCATCATGATCATCCCTACTTTGAGAAGACAGTTCTCCCCCATTTGTATTATGAGTGACTTCCAACCTGAGGGTCTCATTTTCCAGCTCTATATCTGACAATATTCTAACAAACTGAGATATGCAGTTAATACAACCTTGCTTGCTGAAAGTGAAGAGGACTTAAAACATTTAATGATGAAGATAAAAGATCACAGCCTTCAGTATGGATTACATCTCAATGTAAAGAACAAAAATCCTCAGCACTGGACTAATAAACAACATTCTTATCAGTGGAGAAAAGATTGAAGTTGTCAAGGACTTCATTCTTCTTGGATTAACTATCAACACTCAGGGAAGCAGCAGTCAAGAAATCAAATGACATACTGCATTAGGCAAATCTACTACACAAGACCTTTTTAAAGTGTTGAAAAGAAAACATGTCAGCTTGAGGACTAAGGTGCACCTGACCCAAGCCATGGTATTTTCAATAACCTCATATGCTATGGGTAGAAACTGACTCAATGGCACTTAATAACAACAACAACAACAAAAGGATCACTCTGAGTCGGAATTGAATCGACAGCACCTAACAACAGTAACATTGCTGCTGTAACCAATTAATGTCTTGCTGTTGGTAATATGAATCGGACATAACAAAACACTGCCAGGTCCTGCACCATCTCCACAATTGCTGCTAAGCTTGGGCCCATTCTTGATGTTAACTGTGCCAATCCATCCTGTTGGAGGTCTCCCTCCTTTTTGCTGTCCCTTCACTTTATTAAGCATGGTGTCCTTCTCTAGGGACTATAATGATAATATGTATCAAGTATGAGAGACGAAGTCTGATCATCTTAATCTCTAAGGAGCATTCTGGTTGTACTTCTTCCAACACAGATTTGTTTGGTCTTCTGAAAGTCCATGGTACTTTTAATATTCTTCTCCAACACCATAACTCAAAAGCATCAATTTTTCTATGGTCTTATTTATGACTTGGCCTGCTTTCATGTGCATATGAGGCTATTGGAAATAATCATGACAGGTCAGGCACACTTTAGTCTTCAAATTGACATCTTTGCTCTTGAACACTTTAAAGAGGTCCTGTGCAACAGATTTGCCTAATGAAACACATTGTTTGATTTCATGACTGCTGCTTCCATGAGTGTTGATGGTAGATCCAAGCAAAATCCAGCTTCAACCTTTTCTTCATTTATCGTGATGGTACCTATTGGTCCAGTGGTGAGGATTTTTGTTTTCTTTACATTGAGAAGCAACACATAACAAAGCCTGTGGTCTTTGATCTACATCAGTATTTTAAGTCGTCTTCACTTTCAGCAAGCAAGATTGTATCATCTGCATATCAAAGGTTGTTAATAAGCCTTCCTCCAATCTTGATGCCACATTCTTCATGTAATCCAGCTTCTCGAATTATTTGCTCAACATACAGACTGAATAAGTATGGTGAAAGAACACAACACTTGCTCACACGTTTCCTGATTTTAAACCATTCTTTGCCACCTTGTCCTGTTCAAATGACTGCCTCTTGGTCTATGTACAGATTCTTCATGAGCACTACTAAGTATTCCAGAATACTCATCCTTCTCAGTGTTGTCCATAGCTTGTCATGATCCATACAACCAAAAGCTTTTGCATAGTCAACAGGTAAACATCTTTCTGGTATTCTCTGTTCTCAGCCAAGATCCATCAGACATCAGCAATGATATCCCTTATTCCACATCCTTATCTGAATATGGCTTAAATCTCTGGTAGTTCTCTGCAATGTACTCTTGCAGCCATTTTTTAATTCTCTTGAGCAAAATTTTATTTGTATGGGATATTAATGATAGTGTCTGATGATTTCTGCATTTTATTGGGTCACTTCTCTGTGGAAAGGGCACAAATATGGATCTCTTCCAATCAGTTGGCCAGGTAGATGTCTTCCAGATTTCTTGGCATGGATGAGTAAGTGTCTCCAGTGTTTCATCAGTTTGTTTTAAGATTTTAATTTGTATTCAATCAGTTCCCAGAGCTTTGTTCTTTGTTAATGCCTTCAATACACATTTGACTTCTTCCTTCAGTACCATTGGCTCTTGATCATATGCTACTTCTTGAAATGGTTGAATATCAACCCTTTCTTTTTGGTACCATGACTGTGTATTCCTTTCATTTTTGTTTAATTCTTTCTGCATCATTCAATATTTTGCCAAAAGAATTAAGGTCTTAGTATAGCGCAAATGTAGGAGCTCTGGTAGCGTAGTGGTTACGACTCGGGCTGTGAACTGCAAGGTCAGCAGTTCGAAACTACCAGCTGCTCCGCTGGAGAAAAATGAGGCTTTCTACTCCCGTAAAGATTTACACCCTCGGAAACCCTGTACAGGGTCGCTATGAGTCGGTTCCGACTCCACGGCACATAACAACAACAACAACAATAGCGCAAATGTATTTCCTTAAAGTTGTGGAGGTCAGGAGTCTGACAACGGTCACACTGTGCTAAAATCAACATGTCAACAGAACTGGGGTCCTTCTAGAGGAGAACCCATTTTATTTCTTTTCCAGCTTCCAGAGGCTGCCCATATTCCTTGGCTAATGGACTACTTCCAAATGGCAAACTATGTTGCCCTCTGCTTCCACTGTCACATCTCTCTCTCTGACTCTGGTTATCCTACTACCCTCTTCCTCCTACCAAGATCCTTATGATTACATTAAACCCACTCAGATAATCCAGGAAAATCTCCCCATCTCAAAATCCTTAACTTAATCACATTTAGAAGTCCCTTTTACCATGTAAAGCAACATGATCACAGGTTCCAGGGATTGAATGCAGACAGTTGGGGAGGGGGGAGGTCTTTATTCTGCTTACCATAGTAATTGACTCACCTCTAAGAGAAAAGAGCACTACATCAATGAAGCTTGTAAACCTTTGTTTCCTATTTAAGGAGGCAGCTCAGTTCTTTGCAAAAGATCACCTAGAAGAAAGTTCCTCACTGTCTGAAGAATGTTAACTGGAGCTCTCCAAAAGAATCATAAGAGGACCTCTATGACTTTCCTCTCAGTTCCATATACATTGCTCTAATTAGTCGTCCTATGAAGAGGGCATGACCTTCCTCTTAGACCTACAGCATGTCAGAAAGAGCCAGGATTGTTAAACCCTCCTGGCATGGCAATGTAGGATGAGCACTACTAACTGCAAGATCATCAAGCCTATCAGTGTCTCCTTGGAAACCCTATATAGGGTCACTATGAATTTGAACCAACTTGATGGCACTTAACAATAACAATAACACTCTATCATAAGGAACACATGCTTTTTCAATACTCACTACTATAGTCCTGGTGCGGCACTGTGGGTTAATGCTCCAGACTGCAAAGCCATTTGAACTGCAAGATCGGCGGTTCAAACTCACCAGCTGCTCCTTGGAAACCCTATACAGGTTCTCTATGGGTCGGAATCAATTCGATGGCACTTAACAACAATAACATTATAGATTCAGAGCCCTGGTGGCATAGTGAGCTATGTGTTCACCTGTTAACCTTGTGATTCCATCCACCAGTGACTCCAAGGAAGAAAGATGAGACTTTCTGCTCCTGTAGAGATTTGCAGCCTCAGAAACTCTATACAGGATAACTATGAGTCAGAACCAACTTGAAGGTATGCAACAAAAATTATAGATGCTGGGTACAGATGAAGTGCCTGTTCCCTTGGAGTTCTATTGCAGGAGACCTGCTATAAGTAAGCCATGGTTCCCATACTTGAGTGTCTTCTTAGGCTATGCAATTTTTGAAAACTTCTAACATGTGAAGGAGGCTGGAGACCTGGTGAAGCGCTGTGGGTTAATGCACTAGACTGCAAAATCAGTTTGATCTGCAAGGTCAGTAGTTCAAGCTCACCAGCTGGTCCTTGGAAACCCTATAGAGAGTCACTATGAGTCAGAATTGACTCAACAGCACTTAACAATAACAACAATGTATAAAGAAGTTTAATGTGACACTAGAAAGTGGTGATTATTGCATTGAACTGGAGAGTTCCTACTTGCATAATGACATTAAGATTCAGAACTTATAAACATCCCTGTGCTGGTTAAAGAAAAACTTCAGTAACTCACACTCACCATCCCCGAACTTGCAACCTCCAGGGTACACAAATAAACAAAGTAACTTCAGATGATGAAAAGTTGTGTGAATAAATAAAACAAGCTGAAGTGATGGCAAATACCTATTATAGGGGAAGAACACTCTAAATTAGCTTTCAGGGACAGAAGCACATTCCAGGGCACCACGCCCCTGTATCTCCACCAAGAATTTCCAGTGACGAGATCAGATCCCAGAAGAGGCATTTTCTCTGGCCTGTGCTTATGAAATGAAGCTAACCAAAGTTCCACCCTGATGAGAAAAAGTATTGGAATAAAAAGAAAGATGGTATCTGCTTTGGAAAATCATACAAACAAGAAGAGTTGAATCAGCGTTCAAATATGTGCAGAAACTGATAAGAGACAATTGTGTTAGTAGAAAATCGCCCTTTCTTTTTTCACAGTGCATTCCAAAAAGTACATGCCTTAGATACCATAGATAGTTTGATCCTTTGATTCTCTTGAGATTTATCTAGTGCTTGTCTTTGCTCCTTTTTAAGCAACTTAAAGTCCAGCTATGCAGTTTTTCACATTACATGCTTCCCAGCAAAAGTGAGCTTACATCCCACCTCACAGCTGTTTCCATGGTCCGAGCAACATCTTTATCAATGTTTTATACCTCCCTCAGTGAGATGTTTCATGTGTCTGGTCCAATTGCTTTTGAGAGAACTCATTCTAGCTTATGGGCCTGACAATAAACAAGGTGGTCGGTTGCTGTATTCTCTGTATATTAGGAAGAAGGGCAAGCTGTTTGGAAATTGTTGTTATTAAGTGCTATCGAATCAGTTCCAATTCATACCAACACTGTATAGGGTTTCCAAGGGAGGCGAGTGAGTTTGAACCACCAATCTTATGGTTCAAATCCACCTTGCAGTCCAGTGCTTCATCCCACACCAGGACTCCATCTGGAAATTGTTGTTGTTAGATGCCATCAAGTCAGTACCAACTCATAGCGACCTTATGCACAGCAGAATGAGACACTGGAAATTAGTGTGTGAAAAATCATGGACATGAGTATAAAATTATAGATATAAGAATAAGTATAAACAAGCATAAGTACAAGCACTGCCTGGAAGAACATGGCTCTTGTGTGGTGCGGAGCAGAGCTTCTGTATGAGCTACTCTGATTAAACAGGTAGACTTTTCAGCCCTTTCATTCCTCTATTTGTTCCTAGCTTCCCTCTTCCAAGGAGAAGTAGAGAGATGTGAAACACTTATTAGCCAAGTTAGCATGTGTCTTAGTTAGCTACTGTTGCTGTAACAGAAATGCCACAAGGGAGTGGCTTTAACAAACAGAAATTTCTTTTCTCAAAGTTTAGGAGGCTATGTTGTTATGTACCTACCATCAAGTCCATTCCTACTCATAGCAACTCTGTATAGGGTTTCCAAAAAGCAGCTGGTGAATTTGAACAACCAGCTTTACTGTTAGAAGTCCAGTACTTATCATACAGCACTCAAAGTCCAAATTGTGCTTGCTGCTGAAGAAGGTTTCTCTTTCTGTTGGCTCTAAAGGAAGGTCCTTGTCTCTTTTCAGCTTTTGTTTCTTAGAGATCTTAAGATCTGCCTTCCCTCATCTGTGCTTACTGGCTTACTCAATATGCTCTTTCATATACCAAAACAGATTGACTTAAAACACACGCTACACTGATACTGCCACATTATTATAACAAATAAACCCATTCCCAAAGGATTATAACTACAGTTATAAGGGATAGGTTTTAGTGCACAAATTTTGGAGAGTCGAAAATCAATCTATAAAAACAGGTCTGGAAGAAATTTGAAGGAGAAAATATATTAAAAGGAAGTGAGTCCATTCATTAACATTGTTAGTCAATGATCAACAATGTGGCTAGTTGAGTTTAAATATGGATGTGTTTTGATAGCTCAGATCACATCTCTTAGATGTGTTTTTGTTTAGAAAGACAAAATATATTTTATCTAAGGTATCTCAGATTACCAGCAGTTCATGGATGGCACAAATGGTTGAAAAATTGGCTACTAACTGAAAGGTTGGCAGTTTGAATCCACTCAGTGTTGCCTAGAAAAGAAGGCCTGACAAGCTACATCTGAAAGATCAGAGCCATTGAGAACCCTATGAAGCAACATGAGGTTGTCATGAGTTGGAATCAACTCCCCAGCAAATGAAATCTCTGGTCACCTATCTGGTAGTTGTTTTGAAGACTAGGAACAGACACAGAGAGAGTGCCTTGATCAAGTAGTAATCTCTGCCACAGGTAGAGGAAGAAGGAACGACAGTGTGCTCACCAGGTAATTGCCATGCCTGATCTTGTCAAATATCCTCATTTCACAAAATTTTAAAAATTAGAGTCAAGAAAGTTTAAATGATTTGCTACTTAGAAGCAGTCTGGGACTTTTGGGTACACTCACTAGTCATGTTTCTTCTATCACATCCCATTGTCTAACTCTTCATGAAAACAAGGACAACTCTCACATAGAGACAACACAGCTATAACATGTCTGTGCTAGGCTGAGTAATGCCCCCAAAAGATGCCTCGTCCTATTAGCCAGACCCTGGAAATAAAATGTTTTATTCTTGTTGTTGTTAAGTACCGTTGAGTTGATTATGACTCATAGTGATCCTGTATAAGGTTTCCAAGGCTTGTAAATCTTTGTAGAATCAGAAAGCCTCATCTTTCTCCCATGCAGCAGTTGGTGGGCTTGAAGCGCTGATTTTGTGGCTAGCAGCCAAGTGCTTATCCTACAGAGCCACAGCATACCCTGATTGTTCCTCTAGCAGGTAAATACTGAAAAATTTTTCTTCAACCTCAGTAGTTCCATTTTCTATTGATTCAATTCTATTTCTTTGCCCTTTCAGTGTATTATCTATTTCTGAAGCCTTAGTAATAGTCTTATGGCTTTCTAATTGCTGTTTCTCTATGGTTCCCATTTTTCCAATTTTTTGTCTATTTGTTTTCTGAATTTTTTTCATAGTTTTGTCTATCTTTTCCTTGATTTCATCTGTAGTTTTTTGCCATCTTCTCACAATCCCCTGAAATTATCTAATTAGTATTCTTTTAATTCCTTATCTGGTAGTTCTGACAGCATTTCTGGTGTTATATTTTCTGACTCTGTATTTTGGTCACTTGTTCAAGGCACTCTGTCTTGTTTCTTTTTGTACATTGAAATGGTCTGTTTTCTTCAAGACACTATAGTGTCATATTTATATTTAGCTGATGATTGCACGTTGGTGTATTCTCAGGCACTCTCTACCTGTCACCTGGTGGTAGAGAACAGAAATGCGAATGCAGTTAGTTCTCTGTTCACTGTTTGTGTAGCATAGTTCAGGGTGGATTCACATGCCTCCAGGAGCAGGGGTGCTATGCCAGACACCAGATGTCAGACCCCAAGCAGAAGAGAGAAACTAATATAATGACATACTTACACTTATTTGGGCAACAATTCAATCCAATTCAAAGGGGGTTATTTGCACAGTTTCTGACCCATACCCACCATGTGTCTATGTCACATTTTGGCTAACTATCAGGCATTGCTTATTCTTAAGAGCTCATGTCCTTTATTTTCACACACTAACTTCCAAGCAGAACTTGCCTCTTCCTAATGCAGTTCAAGTCCTGGTGTGGCACTGTGGGATAATGCGCTAGATGCATAGTTGGTTTGAACCACAAGAATGGAAGTTCAAGCTCACCAGCTACTTCTCAGAAACCCTATACAGGGTCTCTATAGGTCAGAACCAACTCGATGGCATTTAACAACAACAACAATACACAATTAGGAAGCAAAGTGGATCTGTATGATAGGCACTGGACTGTGAACCACAGGATTGGTGGTTTGAGCCCATTAGCCACTTCTCAGGAGAAAGGAGTCAGAGTCAACTTGATAGCACTTAACAACAATAACAACAGTATGCAGTTGTTAGTCATTTTTAAGTTGGGCTATGTAGAACCAATAACAACAATAATGAAAATAGTAATTTAGAGGCTCATTTCCCTCTTATAAATAATAAATCAAGAGGTAGGCAGTCTAGAGCTGAAATTGTGTTTCCATAGAGTCCAGCACTGATGTTCTTCTTTTTGTCATCTTCAGCACGTGGCTGTCTACTTCATGAACCAAGATAGCTGCTCAAGCTCAGTTATCCATCCCCATTCAAACCATAGAAAATCAAAGATTAAAAGATACTATGGGGTAAAAAACACCTTAACTATAAAGGAACAAGAGTAAGAATTACATCATATTTCTCTTCAGAAAACATGCAAGTAAGAAGAAAATAGAATGAATTCTGTATCTAGCGAAAGTATCCTTCAAAAATGAAGAAGAAATAAAGAATTTCTCAAACAACCAGAAATTGAAGGAATTTGTTGTCACTAGACCACCAATAGTCAAGAATTTCACTGTTCTTGGATCAACTATCAACACTCAGGGAAGCAGTAGTCAAGAAATGAAATGACGTATTGCATTAGGCAAATCTGCTTCACAAGACCTTTATAAAGTGTTGAAGAGCAAAGATGTCAGCTTGAGGACTAAGGTGTGCCTGACTCAAGCCACGGTATTTTCAATAATTTCATATTATGCAAAAGCTGAACAGTGAATAAGGAAGACCATAAAATTGATGCTTTTGAGTTATGGTGCTGAAGGAGAATATTGGAAGTGCCATGGGCTGCCAAAAGAACCAATAGATCTGTGTTGGAAGAAGTGCAGCCAGAATGTCCCTTGGAGGCCAAGATAGCCAGACTTCGTCTCTCATACTTCGGACATATTGTGAGGAGGGACCAGTTGCTGGAGAAGGATATCATGTTTGGTAAGGTGGAGGGTCAGAGAAAAAGAGGAAGACCCCAGTAAGATGGATTGGCAAAATGGCAGCATCAATGGACTCAAGCATGGCAACAGTTGTGAGGTTGGCCCAGGATCGGGCAGTGTTTCGTTCTGTTGTGCATAAGGTCGCTATGAGTCGTACCAACTTGATGGCACCTAACAACAACAACAAAGACCACTTGTGTGCCAGTTTGTCATGCTGTGGTGGCTAATGTTTTACTGTGATAGTGGAAACTATACCACTCATATTTTAAATACCAGTAGAATGAAATACCACCCAGTCCTGCTCCAATCTTACAATTGTTATGTTTGAGGCCGTGTTGTTGCCCCATGTGTCAGTTCTTCTTGTTGAGGGTCTTCCTCTTTTTTGCTAACACTCCATGTTACCAATTTATGATGTCCTTCTCCAGGGACTCCTCCCTCCTGACAAATGTCCAAAATACAAATAATGAAGTCTCACCATTCTCACTTCTAAGGAACATTCTGGCCGTATTTCTTCCAAGGCAGATTTTGTTGGTTCTTCTGGCAGTACATGGTACTTTCAATATTCTTTTCCAACACTATAATTCAAATACTTCAATTCTCATATAGTCTTGCTTATTCATTATCCAACTTTTACATGCATATGAGGTCACTGAAAATGCCATGGCTTGAGTTAGATGCTCCTTAGTCCTCAGAGTGACTTCTTTGATCTTCTTTGATCTTAAACACTTTGAAGAGGTCTTTTGCAGCAGATTTGCCTAATGAAATATGCCATATAATTTCTTGACTGCTGCTTCCATGAATGTTGATTGTGGATCCAAGCAAAATGAAGTTTTTGACAGCTTCATTCTTTTCTTTGTTTATCATGATGTTATTATTTTTGTTTCCTTCACATTGAGGCACAATCCATACTGAAGGCTGTGCCATTTGATCTTCATCAGTAAATAATTTAAGTTCTCTTTGCTTCCATCAAGGTTGCATAATCTACATACCACAGGTTGTAAATGCGTCTTCCTCCAAGCCTGATGCCACATTCTTCTTTATATAATCCAGCCTCTCAGATTATGTGTTCAGCACACAGATTGAAATAAGTAAGGTGAAAGGATACAACTCTAGTGCATACCTTTCCTGCTTTTAAACCATTCAGTATCCTCTTAGTCTGTTCTAATGACTGTCTCTTGGTCTATATACAGCTTCCACAAGAGCACAATTAACTGTTCTGGAATACCCAGTCTTTCCAATGGTATCCATAATTTGTTATGATCCACACTGTCCAGTGTCTTTGCATAGTCAGTAAAACACAAGGAAATACCTCTCTAATGTTCTCTACTTTTAGCCAAGATCTATATGATGTCAGCAATGATATTCCTCAGCCCACGTCCTCTTCTGAATCCAGATTCAATTTCTAACAGTGCTCTGTCAATGTACTGTTGCAACCATATCTGAATTATCTACAGCAAAATTTTACTTTTGCTTCCAGTCCTTCCAGTTTTAACACACATAGAGAGAGAGAAAATGATACTATTTGCACCATACCCTGCGTCAAATGCAGGAAGCTACTTGAGGCCAGAGGTGAGCATGTCAGGTGCTCCCTGATTCTCCAGGTCCCACATCTCAGCACCCTTACTACCCACACTCTGCATTCCAATATGCCATAGCATACTGGGTAGGAAACTAGTCATTATAAGAACCTTCATCAGACCACTTAACCACAGGGTTAACCAGTGACTCATTTGCCATACAGACTGTGATCCAGTGAACATACTTAACAACTCTCTTCTAACTTAATATGTCTTTGTAACTTATACAAAATGACTGGGTGGGAATCATGCAACTAAGGTATCTGGAACTCTAACAAGGGGAATGGCTAGTTTTGCCATGTCACTAAGTTTAAAGGGAGCAGTCTTAAAATCAGGAACAGAGGATCTCAAGACCATCAAGAAAGAGCAGCTGACTTTCTGGCCCATGGAGTGAGGAAAGATGGGTTCCTTTGGGCATTTATAAGGAACTTATAAACTTGCAGCAGTTGGGCAGAAGCCAAAGGGTTGCATGGCTGAGAAGCCAAAATGAGAGCGGAGTGCCTGCAGTGTGGCTGAGAAGATGCATTCCTGACCAGAGAACTGATGTATCCTGAGTTGTTTCTGATCCTGAATTGTACCCCATCAACTTTTCAATTGGATTCCATAATCATGAGTATTGTCTATGAATTCTGTGTGGCCACTGCAGTGAACCCAGCAGAGAAGTAAATTCCTGTGGTTGGTATCAGAATACGGTAATGAAAACTGGAGGTTGAAGGCACGTCTGACCTCTGCCTCATAGAAATTGACCTTGGGATGATATGGAGTTTAACTCGCCTCCTTGTGAAGCCAGAGGAGGTCAGACACCACCTTCATGCCATTTTTGCGCTGGTCAACAAGGCTATGATGATCATAGTGGCTGGCAGCCATACCGACAATAAAATAAATCAATTTTTTTAACTGTCTTCAAATTATTGTTGCTGTTGTTACATGCTGTCGAGTCAGTTCAGACTCATATGGTTTCCAAGGAGCAGCTGGTGAGTTTGAACTGCTGACCTTGCAGTTCAAACTGACTTAATAGTCAAGTGCTTATCCTACAGCTTCATAGCAGGACTCTATGAGCTAGAAGTCCTCAAACTGCCTATGAAGATCCAACCAACCTCTTACTTTTATAAGCTTGATTTTTCACTAATAGATAGCTAGTGTGATTATGAGTTACCTTGGTTATTACGTGTTATCTTGACTAGGCTGTGAACCTCAGTACTATACACTTATCCTCCATTGTGATCTCATGCTGATGTGAAGGGAGTTCCCTTAGGGGTATGGCCTGCATGCAGTATCTGGATGTTCTTGCAAAGTTTACTCTGTCTTAATTCTGCATCCTACTCAGCATGCTCTGACCTCTAGTTCTTGGGATGTGATTCAGAAGCCTTCTGCCTGACCTGCTGACTTCAGGTTTATCAGTCCCTGCAGTCATGTGAGTCAGGAAAAGCCTTCCAGCCGACACCTAACCTACAGATTTGGGAATTGCCAGCCTCCACAACTGCATGAGCCATTTCCTCAAACTAAATCTTTAAACAGATAGATAGACATTGTTGTTGTTGTATATATGTGCATGTGTGTATATATATATATATATATATACACATGTATATATATTCACATGTGTGTGTACATATATACATATATATAATCCTGTTGTGGTGCTGCAGGTTAATGTGCTGGACTGCCAGGTTGATTTGAACTGTAAGGTCTGCGGTTCAGGCTCATCAGGCTCTCCTTAAAAACCCTATACAGGTTCGCTATGAGTCAGACCCAACTGACAACACTTAACCACAATGGCAACATACATATATTGTTGTTGTTAAGTGCTGTCGAGTCAGTTCCAACTCATAACTACCCTCTATAGGGTTTCCAAGGAGCAGCTGGTGGGTTTGAATTGCCAACTTTGTGGTTCACAGTCCGGTGTCCAGTTTACAGTCCAGCACCACATCAACAGTCTACAAAGGTGTGTTGGGCAGGGGGGACTTCAAAAATTTCATTGTCTTTTAATTCCATTTTTCCACAAATTTTTTAGTGCCCCCTCATATGCCTCACTGGTTTTGCTCTTCTAGAGAAACCAGGCTAGACAGCTGAAGAGATGACCTAGCTATGGTACTGTAAATGATAGAAACAGGAAGAGGTCTAAAAAAATAGAAAATATAAACAAGAAACTAGACTGAGGGGCCCTATATGGAAAAGAACCTTTAGAGCAGGAGTCACTGAGCCAGGAATTCAGTTCTGAGAAATTAGGGTGTGAAGAGGAAGTAATAACCCACATAAATTATTAAAGTCATCATGTGAACAAGAATGAGGCTGCAAGAAAAGCTGCGAGGCAACCCAAGCCTGCACTTGACCTTGCTGATAGGAGCAACAGGAGCTTTTCACACAGTTGCTGTCATGGTCCACTTTATACCCTGTGAGAACTGGTGGCCACATAAGATGTAGCTAAGCTGACCTATAAGACACCAATCCTGGCACTATGAGGAAACGGATAAAATTATGTGCATCAGAACTCATCTCAGAAAGATTGTTAATGGTGGCTATAAGAAATAATTCAATAATTTCTTGCAGAGGGAAAAATGACAGGTGAAATCTTCCAAAAAGTATGCTTTGGATAACATCAAAGCCAGTTATCACTGAGTCAACTTCAGCTCATGAAGTCCCCATAAGTAAACTGTGCCCTCATGGAGTTTCAATGACTGATTTTTCAGAAGTAGATAGCCAGGCATCTCTTCATCTCTTTTGAGGCACTTCTGGGTTGACTCAAGCCTCCAACATTTAGGTTTGCACTCAGCATGCTAACCATTTGCACCACCAAGAGACTCCAAAAAACAGCAGTTGTGGAAAAAACTCCCTTTTAAGATATGTGGCTATAGTTTAAGATTTGTGGCTATATGTGGCTATAACTGAAGGATTTTTTATTTGCTGGGGGATCTACACATTTAGACCGGAGCAAAACTGCTCAGGACAATAGAGAAATTTGCTTTAGGGAATCTGCCCCTCTGTTCTTTTCTGAACGTCACTCAGATGCCCCGCTACATGACGATGACCAAAGAAAGAGTTGAATGTTAAAGTTCTACTCATAACAGGTTTTTTGGGTTTTGTTTTTTCATAACAGTAGTTTTTACCATGTAGAAGTGAACCATTTTTGCCAAGCAATTTGGTAATAAGTAATAGAAATTTTAAGTCCATATACTTTAATCCAGAAATATAATTTCTAGAAATCTGTTCTCCAGAAGCTGACGAGTCAGTTCCAACTTATAGAGACTCTGTGTAGGGTTTCTGATAAGCAGCTGGTAGGGTTGAACTGCCAACCTTGTGGTTCACAGTCCAGTGCTGATCCTGCTATTGTGGACACCAGGAGTCCACAATAGCACTCATAAATGGCTATAAAAGTAGATGTATGGATTTTAGTGACCCAGTATAGGGTTTCTGAGACTGTAATTTTTTTTACTGGAGAAAACAGCCTCATCTTTCTGCCATAGATCAGCTGGTGGATTGAACTGCCAACCTTGTGGTTATCAACCCAACACTTACCCTACAATGCCACTGCAGTTTAAGAAGAATTCCATAGATATAAATACACTGATATGGGAAGGGGGGCGGGGGGAGTCATAATATGTTGTTCAGAGAAATGGAAAAGAAAAAAGCACACACCATATTTTTACCCAAATAATATGTGTCCTACTTTTTTTTTTTGGTCACCTATGCCCTTTTCCCCAACCCCCACAAGGTGTTGTAAACATTTTTAGCAAATGTGATCATTAAGATTTTGTATCAGCTTGATTGGGCCAGAGTTCTCAGTGCTTTGGCAGTGAAGATGAGTAGTACCCCATGATAAGACCTGCTTTGAGCAGCCAAAAAAATGGGGGGCAAAGGGTGGTATGTCATAGATTGAATTGTGTCCCCCACCCCACCCCCACCCAAAATTTGTGTGTACTCGGCTGGGTCATGATTCTCAGTGACTTGGCAGTTTTGTAATGATATAATGTGGCAGTCATGTGATGATTCCCCATGATGTGATCTGATGCGATAAACCAATAAGAGGAGGAAGGGTGAGCTGCCAATACCCTTAATCCCAACACAACCCTGATCCCATGTAAGAGAGTTTCTGTGGGCTGTGGCCTACAACATCTTTTATCTGACAAAGGTAAAGGAAGAGAGATGTGAAAAAAGGAGTTACCTATTCATGAAATGTGCAAAGATCTGGAGTCAGAAAATCAAAACTGAAGAACACACTCAGCACTTCTGAAGCTGAAAGAACTGAAGGAAAAAATCAAGTCTTAGGTTGCAATATTGAAGGATTCTATGGGAAAATAATGAAAGTCACTAGAAATGTCAAAAGAAGATGGAAGGAGGGGAGGGGGAAAGAAGATAGAAGGAACACACAGAGTCACTGTACCAAAAAGAATTGGTCGATGTTCAGTCATTTCAAGAGGTATCATGTGATCAAGAACTGATTGTATTGAAGGAAGAATTTCAAGCAGAACTGAAGGCATTAGTGAAAAACAAGTCTACAAGAGTTGATGGAACACAAATTGAAATGTTTGACAAACTGATGTAGCACTGGAAGAGCTCACTTGTCTATATCTAGAAATTTGGAAGACAGCTAGTTACCTGAGCAACCGATTGGAAGAAACCGATAAGGGGACCTTACAGAGTATGGAAATCATCAATAATATCATTAATATCACATGCAAGTAAAATTTTGCTGAAAATAAATTTTAAAATGGTTGAAAAGGAACTACCAGAAATTCAAGCCAGATTCAGAAGAGGATGTGAAACTGGTGATATTATCATTGATGTAAGATGGATCTTCGCTGAAAGTAGACAGTGCCAGAAAGATGTTTACTTGTGCTTTATTGAGTATGCAAAGGTGATCTGTAATGTGGATCATAAACTATGGATAACATTGGGAAGATCTGGGTATTCCAAAACACTTGATTGTGTTCGTGAGGAACCTGTGCATAGACCAAGAGGCAGTGGTTAGAACAGAACAAGGGGAGACTAGATGGTTTAAAATCAGGGAAGGTGTGTGCCACAGTTGTATCCTTTCACCATAATTATTCAATCTGTATGCTGAGCAAATAATCTGAGAAGCTGGATTATATGAAGAAAAATGTGACATCAGGATTCAAGGAAGACTCATTAACACCTGTAATATGCAGATTACACAACCTAGCTTGCTGGAAGTAAAAATGACTTAAAACACTTACTGATGAACATCAAAGACCATAGCCTTCAGTATGAATTGCACCTCAATGTAAAGAAAATAGAAATCCTCATGACTGGATCAATAAATAACATCTTAATAAATGGAGAGAGAAAAAATTGAAGTTGTCAAATACTTTAATTTGCTTAGATCTACAATCAGTGCTCATGGAAGCAGTAGTCAAGAAATCAAATGACATATTGCATTAGGCAAATCTGCTGCAAAAGACCTCTTTAAAGTGTTCAAGAGCTGAGATGTCACTTTGAGTACTAAAGTGCACCTGAGCCAAACTGGTATTTTCAACAGCCTCATATACATCTGAAAGTTGGACAAGGTTATTTTTGGCAATGACATATTAGACAAGGGACTAATCTCTAAATTTATAGAAAACTCAATAAGAAAAAGACTAATAATCCAATATTAAACTGGGCAGAGGACATTAACGAACAATTCACCAAAGAAGAAATTCAGGCAGTCAACAAACATGAAGAAACACAAATCAGAACAATGAGATATAATCTCACCCCAACATTAATAGCAAAGTTCAAACAAACTGAAAACAACAAACCTCATGAAGGTATGTACAGATTGGGATCCTTCTATACTACTGGTGAGCTGCAAAATGTTGGAAACAGTATGGTATTTCCTCAAAAAGCTGGAAAATAGCAATAGTATATAACCCAAAAATCCCTCTACTTGGTATATATCCTAGAGAAATAAAAGCCACAACACGAATGGATAAATGCACACCCATGTTCATCACAGCACTATTCACAATAGCAATAAGATGGAGACCGCCTCATGCCTATCAATGGAAAAATATATAAACAAATTTTAATACGTACACACAATGGAATACTTTGCAACACTGAAGAGTAATGATGAATCTGCAAAACTGCCTCATAACATGTATGCTCCTGAAGGACATTTTGCTGAGTGAAATTAGTCAATCACAAAAGGACAAATATTGCATGAAACCACCATTTCAAAAAATCGAGAAAAGCATTTCATGCTAAAAAAATTATTTGATGGTTACCAGGGGTGGGAGTAAAAGGAGAATAATTCATTGGCTAGAAGGTTGTTGTAATTGTTGTTAAGTGCCGTCAAGTATATAGGGTTTCCAAGGAGTGGCTGGTGAGTTTGAACCACCAACCTTTTAGTTAAAACTGACCCTGCAGTCCAGTGTTTATCCTACAATGCCACAACAGGACTAAAGGGTTGGTTTTGGTTTTGTTAAGTGTCATTGAGTTGCTTCCAACTCATAGCAACCCTGTATAGGATATCCAAGGAGCAACTGGTAGGTTTGAACTGCTCACCTTATGGTTTCAAGTCCAGTGCTGATCCCACAGCACCACACCAAGAGTCCTAGACTAGAGGGCAGACTTGTATTAACTTGGGTAGCAGGGAAGACAATATACAGCAAGAGGGAGGTTGACAGAAGAATGATGAAGGCAGGGGAAGAGATGGGGAGAAGTACAAGAGTTAAATTTAAGGGAATGGAAATAAATACTGCTATATACTCAATCATGCAATTAGAGAAGATGCATGGATAAACACATGGGCTGAATGAGAGTGTTTGCCCTTTGCTGAAAATGGATCTATGAATGTGGGGGAGCATACAAGGAGCAAGGTTATGAATATGTTTTAGACATAACCAAATGCCTTAAAAGAATGAGTCACTGAGCCTGAGGGCTCAGGGCCGTGGTCTCAGGGAGCATCAAATCAATCGGCCTAACATGCTCCATTAAGACAATGTCCTACATCCTACTTTGGGAAGTAGTGCTTGGAGCCTTAAAAGCTTGTGAGCAGCCATCTAAGGTGCAACTCTTGATCTCTCCCTGTCTAGAGGTAAAGAAGAGTGTTGAAAATCAAAAACACGTGGAAACAATTAGTACAATGCGCTAATGGACCACATCAGACTCCACGACCCTCAGCCCAGAAGAACTAAATGACTCCAGGCTACCACTATCAACTGCTGTGAAAGGGATTACAATAAAGTGGGAGGAAAATGTGAAACAAAACTGAAAATCATGAAAATGATCAGGCTTACTGGTCAGATAGAGACTGGTGAAACCTCTGAGGCTACGGGCCTTTGTCACCCTTCAGGTCTGGAAAGGAACTCACCCCCATGGCTCATTTTCAGCCAAATAATACTGGGGAAGTATGTACACCTTAGAATAAACAACTATTTGAGATTAAAAGGGCAGCATTTACCCAAGGACAAAGTTCAGAGAAGTCAGGAAAGAAGGAGGAATGAAAGCAGGAAACACAGGGAGGAAGTGGGATAATGATGTTACATTGTGGGGATTGCAGTCAATGGCATGAAACAAAATGTGTATGAATTATTGAATGGAAAACTGATCTGCTCTGTAAATCTTTACCCAATTCACAATAAAAACAAAAGACAAAAAGGTATTGAAGTGGGTGGGGGAGCCAACACCTCTAACATGGTGGTACCATTGTTGCAGATCCCTGGGCCTCATTCTAAAGCTGAACTTTAGAGGCCTGCCCCCACTTCATTCATTTGCTCCTCCTCTGTGGAAAAGGGTTGTTGTTGTTAAGTGTCTTCAAATTGGTTCTGACTCATAGCGATCCTGTATAGGGTTGCCAAGGAGTGACTGGTAAGTTTGAACTGGTGACCTTGTCGTTCAATGCGACCTTGAGATCTGGTGCATTATCCCACAACATCACACCAGGACTCTGTGGAGAAGGGTTGGGCTGGTAAAATTTAAGTGGACCAATGAATTCATTGAGCTTCTTCACAATTATGCAAACTCTCAAGAGAAAACAATGGAGGCAAAGGCAAGGAAGTAAACAGTGTCTTCTCCTCCAAAACTTTTGCCCTTCTTGGCTTGAGAATGCAATACTCCTGCATTTAGACTTTGGATCTGACACTTACAAATTATGCACTTTGGGGCAAATTACTGCACTTCTCTGTACCTCTTTATTCACCTATTTAATGGAAATAATCAATCTACTTTGTTCTCTATGGACTAAGTAAAATTTAGTGGAGGTAGTTTTATTTAGTTAAGCGATGTTAAAGTAAAATAAATCAGAATAATGGAGAAATGTAGTGAAACAGATATACAGACATACTAATAATAATAATAATAAGTCCATTGTTTTTCAGTCAATTCAGACTCATAGCAAGTCTATAGGACAGAGTAGATTGCCCTATAGGGTCCCAAGACTGTAATCTATATGGAAGCATACTGCCACCATCTTTCTTGAGTTCAAACTCCTAACCTTTCAGTTAACAGCCAAGCATTTAACCACTATACCACTATGGGCCCTTTAATAGTAATGTTGTTGTTGTCATTGTTAAGAGTTGTTGAGTTGGTTCTGACTCATAGTGACCCTGTATAGGGTTTCTGAGGCTGTCACTCTTTGCAAGAGCAGAAAGTCTCATCGGCCTCCCATGGAGCCGCTGGTGAGCTCAAACTGCCAACCTTGTGATTCACAGTCCAGTGCTCATCCTACAGAGCCACCACACTCCCCTTCATAATAACAGTTACTAAAATTATTGGGACTTACTGAGTAACATGCATTGTGCTTAAACTTTACATATTCTGCATTTCAAAAATATGATGTAGGTATTACTATTATCCCGCATTCTAAAGATAAGAAAACTGAGGGTTCAATAGGCTATTTGTATGCAGGAAAATAAAATTGGTTGATGGTAAAGCAGAGGCAGAAGTGAAACCCAGGTCTGTCAGAGTCCTAACTCTAAATGGCAAAATGAGTTTCAGAATCATGTGTTTATCATAATCACCTGGAGGACTTGTTCAAATCACAGATTCTCAGATCCAAACCAACACTTACAAGGGTGATTCTTACACAATCTGGCACCAGTCCACCTGTTTGATTTAGGAATTACTGTCTACATTAAACATTCAAAAGATATTTATTATAAAAGTACTTGATCAGTATTATGACTCCAGCGATGCTTTAACAGCTATGAACATGTCTAAACAAGTTCACATAGTGCTGATTCTTGCAGTCGGTGTACTGAAAGTGAGAAGTGGAGAAAGAGTGGATCCGAAGAAGCATCATAAAATCACGACGTCATGGACCTCCAGTTTATCAGTGAACACCAAGACACCCAAATGCCCATCACTTCCCATAGCAGCCAATAAGAACTTGGTGCTTCTTGGATTTAAGCCTGGGTCTAGAACTTGCATGAAGCTGCATACAACTTTAAATACTGGAACTGACCACAGCAGCCCCGCTATGGGAGCCGCTCAGTCAAGAAAAGTCCTTGAGATGTTGTTGTTTTTTTCCTTTACAAAGGTCTGTAACTTATCTTTCTTTGACAGGAAGAACTTGGGGGAAGTACCTCTGACTTCCCCCTGCTGATTTTGGTCCATTTTGACCCCTTACTTGTGAGAACTTCCTGCTCTCTACTGCTGCAGACCAGATGGGCATCTTACTTTCTATTTGCCCAGGGTCCAAAGAGCAGAGGAAAACCTTCACCTATCTGAGGGAGACTTAGTTTAGAACCCTTCAGTGTGAAGCAAGGGAGACCATCACTCTTGACCATCACTCAGGTCTTTCTGGCAAGTGTCAATCCAGAAAACCTAGGTTTCAGCTGTACTATCTGGACATACTATTAGGAGGGACCAGTCCCTGAAGAAGGACATCTTGCTTGGTAAAGTGGAGGTCAGCAAAAGAGAGAAAGACTCCCAACAACATGGATTGGCAAAGTGATTCAAATATAATTAATGGATTCATATATAACAATTCTGAGCATGGTGCAGGAAATGAACAGTGTTTTGTTTTGTTGTATATAAGGTCTCTACAAATCGGAACTGATTCAACAGCACCTAACAACAACAACAACAAAATAGAATGACAAGCAAATCATTTATTGTGTCCACACATTTGTTTCCTAATCTAGAATACAAAAGATTGGTTTCAGATGATTTCTAGGTTCATCTACAATATAAGTTCCATGAGGGCGCAACAATGCATAATGTCATAATTTCTTGACCATTCTGACACAACTGTAGTTGACAGTTCCTCAAGTCCAGTTTTTCTGATCAGTCTCATCGCCTCAACCCTAACTCCGACCACCTCAAGTCACTAGCTAGCTCATGATCTCGGGGTGGGGAAAGAATTCTTACACAGAACAGTTGAAAAGCATTAACCATAGAAAAGATACATAAATTGAATGTATGTTCCCAAAATATATATAATTAAGAGAAAATGCAAACCATACCCAGAATACAAAGAGGCTTCAAAAAGTTTGTGGTTACCCACAAATATATATAGTTTTGACAGAAGATATTGTACCTTATTATCTATCTTTGCTGAAAATGTGTTCATGAATATGATGGCCCATACAGGAGACAAAATTATGAAAGTGTCTTAGGCATCACCTTAAGGGAATAAGTCACTGGGTCTGGGAACTCAGGACCAAAGTCCCAGGAGACATCATGATCCATTGGCATAACATAGTCCAAAGAGACAATCTTCTACATCCTAATTTGTGAGTAGCTACTCAGAAACCCTATACAGGGTTGCTATGGGTCAGAACTGACTCGACGGCACTTAACAATAACAACAACTGGTATCTTAAAAGTTTATGAGCAGACATGTAAGGTGCAACTATTGATTTTTTCCCTGTCTAAAGGAAAGAAGAGTGATAAATCAAAGCCATGTGGAAACAATTAGTTCTATGAACTAGTGGACCTCTCAAACATCAGACTCCATGACCCTCAAACCAGAAGAACTAGATGGTGCTAAGCTACCACTACCAACTGCTCTGAAAACGATCACATTAAAAGGTTTTGGATAGAGTAGGAAACAAACGCAGAACAAAACTCAATATAAAAAAAAAAAAAAAAAGATTGGGTTTACTGGGTTGATAGAGATAGATGGAACACTGAGACTAGCCCTTCATCACCTTTCAGGTCTCGAACTGACCTCACCCCGTGGCTCAATTTTCAGCCAAACTATAGACAGGTCTTTATGAGGAACATGGTCTATGTGAGAAACAGGAGTCCTGCTGTGGCTCTTCAATTTAATGCACTGGACTACAAGGTCAATTTGAGCCACAAGGTCGGCAGTTCAAACTCACCAGCTGTTCTTTGGAAACCCTATGCAGGGTTGCTATAAGTCGGAACAAACTCAATAGCACTTAACAACAACAACAACATATGAGAAACGATAACAGTAGTGAAGTATGCTCACCTTAGACTGTTTAACTCTTCGAGTTCAAAAGGGTAGCATTTACCCAAGGCCAAAATTCCGAATAGTTAGGAAAGAAGGCGGAATGGACAGAGAAAACATAGGGAGTGCTGACTCAACAGCACTTAATTTTATATACAACAGCTTATATGTAAACAATTGCTGCACACCAAAAACAAAAAGACCACAAACCCAAAGTTTTTAGGAATGGGCAAAAGACTTGAACAGCCACATAAAATAGGATATGCAAGTGGCCAGTAGGCATATGAAAAAGCACTCAACACCATTACTCAGCAGGGAACTAAAAGTTAAACCCGCAATAAAATATCACAAAATCCCATCGAAATGGCAAAACCTAAAAAGGCTGGTAATAACAAGTATCAGCAAAAATATAGAACAACCATATTGTTGTTGATGTTAAGAGCTGTCGAGTAGGATTCAACTCATAGCAACACTGTATAGAGTTTCTGAGCAGCAGCTGGTGAGTTCGAACCCACCAACCTTGCAGTTCAAACTGACCTTGTGGTCCAGTGCTTATCATACAGCGCCACACCAGGACTCCTGAACAATCAGAAGTCTCATATATTGCTGGTAGAGGTGTAAATTGGTAAAATCGCTTGAGGAAACTATTTGTTAGTATCTACTAAAGCTCTGGTAGTATAGTGGTTATGAATCAGGCTGCGAACCTTAAGGTCAGCAGTTCGAAACTACCAGCTGATCCGCAGAAGAAAGATGAGGCTTTCTGCTCCCTTAAAGATTTACAGCCTTGGAAACCCTGTACAGGGTCGCTATGGGTCAGAACTGACTCGACGGAACATAACAACAACAACAACAAGTAAAACTATATTTGTTTATTTTCTATGACCACATAAATCCATTACTCATATATACTCAAATAAATGATTGCTTATATCCACATACAGACACACACTACAAACTATATAGCAAAAATATATAATAGTCCCAAACTAGAAACAATCCAAATGTCCCTCAATAATAGAGTAGATAAATAAAGTGTAGTATAATTCCTAGAATGGAATGTTACACAGGTATGAAAAAGAATGAAGCCATGCTACATAAAACAACATGGATGACTTTCACAGACAGACTTGTCTTGAGTGAGTGTGAAAGCCTCAGAAACCCTATACAGGGTTGCTGTGAGTCAAAGCCAATTCGATGGCACTTAACGGAAAATATATATTATATCATTCCATCTATATGGAGTTCAAAAAGAGTAACATTTGATCTGTGATGACAGAAACCAGAATGCTGGTTATCTTTGGGTAGAGTGTTGACTAAAGTGTGCTGCAAGAGAGATTGCTGGGTTGTTGTAACTGTGTATCTCGTATTCTCAGTGGTTGTTCCATGGGTACCAACCTAGGTAAAATTCATGGAGCTGAACACTTAAGATTTGTGCACTTTGCAGTATGTAAATTTATGGTGTTTGGGAAGACTACTGAAAGTACGATGCAGTACCAGAAGAACAAACACTTTTGTGTTGGAAGACGTACAATCAATGGCAAAATTTCATCTCTCATACATCAGACAGATTATCAAGAGAGACCAGTCCCTGGAGAAGGATGTCACACTTGGTAAAGTGGAGGGTCAGCAAAAATAAGGAAGACCCCCAAGGAGACTTGACAAAGTGGCAGCAAAGATGGGCTTATGCGTAACAACAATTCATTCTGTTGTGTATAGTGTCACTATGAGTCGGAACTGACTTAATGGTACCAACAACAGCAACAAATTTTAATTCATTTTAAAAAGAAAAAGTTTGCAGCTACCTTACATTAATGTCCATCCCTGAATTGATCACTGTGGCCAAGGGAATACAATGTGCTGATTATCGTGGGTCTGGGTCATATGATCCATCCTTAGGACTGTGGATGGAGCCCACCCATACTTAGAATGGGCAGAGGAAGAGTCCTCAAAGAGGAATTGTGAAATGTTTCCGGAGTATTAGGAAATGGACGTTCTAAAGGAAGAAACAACTAATTCCCACAATAGTCATGACAGAGGTGCCCTGTCTGGACGCTGAGCAAATGGGGAAGAGAAACCTACTCTGAAAGAGAGATTACAGGAAGACCAAAGAGTAACCCAGTTCCTGACTTGTCAATTTCTGCTTCTGGTGCCTATGAGTGAAGTCTTCATTACCTGTTTTAGGATATAGATAAGATATCCCTGTATCTGCAGGGGAAGATTTTCCTGCTGACCATCTGGCATTTTGATACTCCTTTTATTTATCTGGGCAAGTTTTTCACTTATGAATCTTAGTGGAGGCAGAGGCAACTCCCACTCTCAGTACTGAAAATGCCAAATGCTCACTTTTCCAGTCTTCCTTGAAGGCAAGATGCAAACAACATGTGCCAAGGAGATGGCACCACTCAGAATTGCAGGGACTATAGGTACATTGTTTCTGGAGGAGAAGCCAGGCAGAAATGCTGAGGCTGTCCAGTATAGTACATGGCAGTGACCAGTGTCCACTAGGATGGCCCTGTGGTCCTCATGGATCATTTTACAGTGTAGTATTTGGTCCTTTGCTCAGGAATGAAACCCGAAACCTGATTCTCCAGCCTTCTTGACAATCTTGTGTCCCACCCAATATCTTTCCAATAGTTCCTTTTTCAGGTTAAATTAGTCAGTTTGTTTCTGTTGCATGAAACCAGGTATCCTAACTGATAATGGCATACTCCAGAAAGTTCTCTTTTTCAGTTTGTGAAGGCTTTGGTACTTGCAACATGGAGAAACCAAGCCTGAATCCAAAGGAGTGATTCTATTTCATGAATTTTCTATGTCATTGTGTGGTCACAGAAAGATGTCTGGTGGCAAGCAGACCCTTTACCATCTACAAATAACACTACAGGGTGAAAGGGAAATAAGCTATATAATATGTGTAAATAGTTCTTAGGTTAGTAACTTACTAATTCTCATAATAAACTCATGAGATAGGTAGTGTCCCAATATTGTAGAAGAGAAACATGAGGTTAAAACTCTTGTTCAAGGTCTAAATTAAAACTTTGTACTTTCCAGTTTTGCTTTATGGTTGCTATTTTGTTTTTGCTAAGTGTTGTTGAGTCCAGTTCAACTCATAGTTACCCTGTATAGGTTTTCCAAGGACCTGTCTAGTGGATTTGAACTGCTGACTTTGCGATTAGCAGTCCAGTGCTTATTCTCCAGCACTATACCAGAACTCCTTGCTTGTGACAGAAAGTATCAAATCCTAAATACTCAAGTCTGCAAAGCACTAGAAGAAAAGTATGTAGGAGTCACAGAGTAGAAGGAGGTGAATGAACTTTAGATGCAGCCAGTGTGATTGCCTGTCCTAAATCCAGTACTGGAGTCAGCAGCCAGAAGAGCTCCTCAGGTCAGGAGTTATACCCACTGGTTCCTCTATGAGCTCCAGCTGTGTCAGCAGTGGGTTCACTCCTACAACTGCCTCTCATTGCTCTGGGCCCTGAGTTTGTGTCCTGAGGCTCTCATCACTTTAAGAATAAGGCAAAAGGTATTGCTACAAAAGCATAGAGACCTTTATTAAACAAAAATGTAAAAATGTGAAGCTATGATTTCTCGATACATCCTCTATCAAGATCTGTACACCTCTGAAGGTGGTGTTTCTATCTCTCTAATCCTTCCCTGAAGAATCCTGTGCTCTTCAATTTACACCACCTCAAAATGGCAATTTGGGCATCCTTGAGGGACTCAGATCGTGTTCCTTTAAATGTTCTTTGAATTTGGGGAACAAAAGGAAAGCTGACAAAACAAGATCGGTGCTGTAGTGTAGAATGAGTAAGATTTCCCAATAAAATTCTCATAGGACAGTCCTCGATACCCTTGAAGAATGAGCAGATGCATTGTGATGGGGGAAAAAATTCCTCGGTCCAATTTCCCTGGCCTTTTTCTCACTAGTGCAGTTTTCAGTTTTTGAAAAAATTTTCATAATAAGCCCCATGATTTTCCTGTGTCCTTTAAGAAAATTTATCAAGACCTTTTTAGAATCTCAAAAAGACAGTCATCATAACCTTCTAAGTTCACCTCTCTGTCTTGAATGTAACTGGTCCAATAGACACCCCTAGACACCATTGTTTTGACAGAACCTTTTTTGAAGACACCCTAACAAAACTAAGAGAAGTGTATACTGAAAGAATTTGCCTATAGCCATCCACAGATTGCAGAGACATGTTTGAACACGTTTTGTTTGGAATAAGCCTATGTATGTATTAATCAGAACCCTACTAGCAATACTTTCTGACTCACTCTCATACATTAGGGGCAAGCCCCACATTTCACATTTCTCATACATCTCTCCACAACACTCAGCCTGAGTGCTCCAGTTCCATTTGGCAGAGAAACAAACACTAGATGGTTTTCGTGGCCCTGGTTTTTTTATTCTTAGTTCTGTGAAGCTGGACAAATCAGCTAAGATCTCTGATCATCAGTCTCCCTGCAGATGAGATGAGAGGTACAATGGCTCCCTCATAGGAGCAACAAGGTAGCATATGTGAAAAACAAAATTCTTGTACTAAAACATTATGAGCATTGTTTCTTAAACATACACATTCATCCCTAATGGAATTATCCTCAGCACTTATTTTAAGGAATATATATATATATATATATATATAGATTCTAATCATAGTGGTGTGATTATTGTTGTTGTTGTTAAGTGCCATTGAGTCCTTTTCAATTCATAGCAACCCTCCAAGGAGTGGCTGGTAGATCTGAACTGCTGATCTTGTGGTTAGCAGTCCAGTACTTATCCTATAGCACCACATCAGGATTATGGCCTCCCAAAATAGGTATTAAAATACTGGCCTCTGTGCCTATAAATATGATCCTTTTTGGAAATGGAATTGTCTTTGTTATGTTAATCAGGACATACTGGAGTAGGGTCAGCTCTAAATTAATTACTTCTGAGTTATAAAATGAGCAGACTAGACACAGACATACTTACAAAGGAAGGCAGACACCATGCGAGAATTATCTATTAACCAAGGAATAAAGGAATGCTTAGGGAGTCCTGATGTGGTGCTTTGGGGTAAAGCACTGGATTACGAGGCCAATTTGAACCACAAGGTCAGTGGTTCAAACTCACCATCCGCTCCTTGAAAGCCAATTTAACGGCACTTATCAACAACAGGGCTGCTGAAAAGGACTCAACATGGTTAAGACTCTGATTTGGACTTGCATCCTCCAGAACTGTGAGAAAATAAATTTCTAGTCTTTAAAGACACCCACTTGTGATGTTTGTGTTACAGCAGCACACACTGAGTTACTAAGACCCATGGTGACACTAAGATGGTGTCATTATCTCTTTCACAAATAGACGACACTAAGATGGTGTCATTATCTCTTTCACAAATAGACTTTCAATAGGCAAAGTATTCTCCTGGGACAGCATTTCTCAATTATGTTCCGCAGAATCCTAATAATAGTAAACAGCAATAAGGACATTCTACTAGAAACACTTCCATAGCCACATGTGAGATTTAAGTCCATGAGTACGGACTTCGACATCAGAGAGATCAGGGTTTGAAGCCAGGGTCAGTCAACTATTAGCTGTATGGTTTAAGCAATTAATGCTCTTAGTTTGTGTATTGTAAAATGGGAATAATGAAATACCTACTTCATACGATTGTTCTGAGGGCTAATACTATAAATTATTTATGTAAGGCTCTTAGTACACACCTGACATAAAAAAGTACTCAATAAATGGTATTATTATTATCACATTGTTGTTTTGTGATATTGAGTCAGTTCCGGCTCATAATAACCCTGTACAGGTGGTCCTGTAGTGTCAGTTACCAGTCCAGTGCTTAGCCTACAATGCCACACCAGGGCTAATTAGTATCATTGTCATTGTTGTCAAGTGCCGTCAAGTCATTTCCAACTCACTGCTGTTGTTCTTAAGTGCTGCCCAGTCAGTTTCCAACTCATAGCAACCCTGTATAGGATTTCCAAACAGCGGCTGGTGAGTTTGAACTGCCAACCTTACGGTTCAAACCAACCTTGAGGCCCAGTGTCTATCCTATAGTGCCACACCAGGACTCCATTGGTATCGTTGTTGTTGTTAAGTGCTGTCAAGCTGATTCTGACTCATAGTGACCCTGTACGGGGTTTTCGAAGAGTAGCTGGTGGATTTGAACTGCCAACCTTATGGCTCACAACCAGTGCTGATCCTATAGCACCACACTTGTTGATGTTGATTCCAACCCTTAGTGACCCTGTATAGGGTTTCCAAGGAGCAGCTGGTGAACTTGAACCACCGACCTTTCAGTTCAAACGACTTTGCAGTCTGATGCATTAGCCCACAGTGCCACACCATAGCACCACACTAGGTGTACTATAGGAGTTTCAATATTGTTAACATCTTAAAGATGGTCCTATAATTTTTTTTTTTTAACAATTTTGCTTAAGAAAAAAATAAGTTACTTACTGATGGAGTCCTGGTGTGTTGTTATGAGTTAATGCACTAGACTGCAAGGTTGGTTTGAACCTCAAGATTGGTGGTTCAAACTCACCAGCTGCTCCTCAAAAACTCTATACAAGGTCACTGTTGGTCGGAACCGACTCGATGGCACTTAACACAACAACAAGGGTAAATGTGCTGTGATGAGGCTCAATGTTATAAAGTATCAATGACCAAGACCAAACCTAGAAAAACCAGAGCCCCACAGGTGGCTGGCTAACTAATTCCTCACTCTGCCTGGCATAATAACAAAGAGGTTCTGGTCATAGGGATGTGATCTTATCACAAGTATTTGTCACCCTCCTTTCAGCACTTAGGAACCCTGGTGGCACTGTAAGCTAAGTGATGAATGCTAATGCAAGATTGACAGTTCAAGCCCACCAGCCACCCTATGGGAGAAAGATGAGGGTCTCTGCTCCTATAAAGATTCATAGTCTTGAAAACCAGTACAGGGGCACTATAAGTCAGAGTTGACTCCATGGCAGTGAGTTGGGCTTCCTGCTGATTCCAGACACTTACACACACACACAGAGGACCCCCTTGTCAAGAAGCTGGCCACAAACGCCAAATGATTAGAAACCTTACCAATAAAATTATCTTTTTCCCTTTTCACTCCCTGAATTTTCTATAAAAAAGGAATGATTTCTGTGAAGTTTAAATTCTTTTCAGTGATATGTATACCTGTGTAAATAATGTTTTAATATTGAAAACTTCAGTTAATCATTATTCCATTTCTAGGAAACCTTCCCTGGCCAACTCTAGGTCAGAAGCCCCTCTCAAGGCACAGAGATGAACTGACAAATTAACCAAGCTTTTGTGCCCTTTTGCCTTAAGCAGACTCCAAGCTCCAGGAGCACAGGGGCCCTGTTGTCCTCATTTAGAGATTCCCTGCAGCTTCACTAATAAATGCAGTGCTTAGTACAGCTACAATTGTTGAGTGTCCCCCACCCCCACCCCCACTTCCCCTTCCCCAGCTCCTGTGCATTGAGAACTGAGTCCGGACATCTTTCCAGGAGAGCAGCCCTAGGGGAGGGAAAGTTGGAAGTCTGAAATGCTACACCCGTGACCTGCAGGATGGACGCCCTTCCAAGGGCCCAGAGTGGCATTCTTATTACATCCCGGAAATCCCCTGGTCTGGGGCTTTTGGGGTGCCGGCCGGTATGTAAATACTCAGGATCTGACCCTGGTGAGCAGCAGCTCTCGCACAGTTTGTGAAAGTTCCACCCCCGGCAGCACTGGGCTCTTCATTAGTCATTTCAAAGCACACAGCTGTAAGGAATCTGGCCGGTGGCAAAGTGCAGGGCTGCAAAGTTCGATTTGGCTGCTGGTGGTGGGTAGAGTGGGTGCATTTTCCAGTCGTAGGCGTCCTGAAAACTTTCACACTAAAAAAAGTTCCGAAAATGATCATAGTCCAGAACGGGAAGCCACAAAGTAAAGGCTACTATGCTAGAGCGGCGTCTGTAGTGAAGAATGCTGGACTCAGAAACCAAATGACCCAGGCTCCGACGCTCCAGCCCTGTCACTTAGAGGTGTGTGACAACCTCAAGCAAGTCACCCCTACTCTGAATTCAGGTTGCTTGTATGTAAACAGAGAGCATACTGCCTCCCTGGTAGCTAATGGGTTATGAGTTGGGCTGCTAACCGAAAGGTCAACAGTTCGAATCTACCAATCGCGTTGCCGTGAAACTTTATAGCCTTGGAAACTCTATACAGGGTCACTATGATTCACAGCCGACTTGATGGCACACAACCAACACCAATGCCTCCCTGGCAGAGGGGAAAATTCAGCGAGGCAATGGGCGAGAAGGCCGGGGCAGGGCAGACTGTCGGACAGTATTCAAAGGGTGAACATTATTTGGGAAGCAGAGGAACGTGGAGACTAGGAAGGGGATCTGACTGAACCAGGTTGGAATCTTCTGCAGGGTCTGAGAAAGACCCATGTGGAGACAAGAGGGGAAAAGGAAATAGCTCTAGGAAACAGCTCTTCTTGCCAATGCAAGGGCCGGAGACCAGGACTAGGCTCCTCTTATCCAAGACTGAAATGCCCTGGATGTGATGAATTTAAGGATTATTTAAGTTTTAAAATAAATAAAGATTTACTATTAATCTAGTCTAGAGTTGGCTTTACTGCTGACAACTTTATCCTGGACTAGTCCCTTTCCTGATTTTGACCTCAGTTCTTCATGTGTAAGATGAATAGGATCCAAAAACAAATCTGTTTGCCTGTTCTCTTTGGTCACTGTACGTTCTTTCCCCTTGACTTTTACTTCATGATGCTGTTGTTGTTGTCCGGTGCCCTAGAATCATTTAGGACAAATGGCCACCCTGTGTACAATAGAAGGAAACACCGCCTAGTCCTGCACCGTCTTCACGATTGTTCCTGTGTTTGAGCTCACTGTTGGAGCCACTGTAACAACCCATCTCATTGAGGATCTTCTTTTTCAATGACCCTCCACTTTACCAAGCATGATGTCCTTTTCAAGGGATTGGTCCCTCCTGATGACATGTCCAAAGTTTATTAGATGAAGTCTCACCCTCCTCACTTCCAAGGAACATTCTGGATGTACGTCTTCCAGTGAAGCTTTGTTCATTCTTCTGGCAGTTCATGTTATATGAGTATTTAATATTCTTGATGAAGACCACAGTTCAAAAGCACCAATTCTTTTTCATTTTTCCTTATGTGTTGCATATGAGGTGATGGGGAATATCATGGTTTGGGTCAGGTACAACTTGGTCCTTAAAGTGACATTTTTGTTTTTTCATACTTTAAAAAAAAATTTTTGGCAGATTTCCCCAATACAATACGCCGTTTGATTTCTTAACTGCTGTTTCCATGAGCATTGATTATGGATACAAATAAAATTAAATCCTTAACAACTTCAATCTTTTCTTCATTTCTCATGATACTATTCATTAGTCCAGTGGTGAGGACTTTTGTTTTCTTTATGTTGAGGTGTAACCCATATTGAAGGCTGTAGTCTTTGATCTTCATCAATAAGTTCCTCAAATCCTCTTCACTTTCAGTAAGCAAGGTTTTGCCACCTGCATACCATAGGTTGTTAAGGAGTCTTCCTCCAATCCTGAAGCCATGTTCTTCATTTAGACCAGTTTCTCAGCATACAGATTGAATAAATATGGCAAAAGGATCCAACCCTGATACATACCCTTCCTGATTTTATACCAGGCATTATCTGCTTGTTCTGTTCAAATGTCTACCTCTTGGCCTATATACAGGTTCCACATGAGTACAATTACTATTCTTTGCAATGCTATCCATAGTTTGTTATGTTGAATGTCTTTGCATAGTCAGTAAAACACAGGTAAACTTATGCATTTGAAACGTGCTCAGTGAATAAGCCAACTGCAACAAGACAGAAAATTTTACCCTCTCACTGTCAAATGAATAAGGAAGACCACAGAAAAATCCACAGGTTTGAATTATAGTATTAACGAAGAATATTGTAAGTACCATGGACTCCCAGAAGAATAAGCAATCTGTGTTAGAAGAAGTACAGCCAGAACGTTCCTTAGAAGCCAGAATAGCAAGGTTTCATCTCTCATACTTCGAACATATTATCAGGAAGGACTAGTCCCTGGAGAATGTCATCTTGCTTGGTAAAGTGAAGGGACAGCAAAACAGAAGAGGCCCCCCAGCGAGCAAGACTGGCATAGTGGCAGCAGCACTGGGCTCAAACATAACCACACTTGTGAAGATACCTCAGGACCGGACAGTGTTTTGTTTGTTGTGCATACACGAAGCCTCTATGAGTCAGAACTAACTCAGCGGCAACTAACAACATCACACACATCAGTCCCACTCTTTGGATTTGCCCCTTCCTGGTCCTTTGAATGAAACCTAAGCAGACACCATGGCCATTTTTAATGGCCACTCTCAGCCATTAAATAGAGACCCTTTGTCTAGGCATTTAAAAGATCTGTGCAACACAATAATCAGTACTCCCTCAACATAAAGCTATAAACAAGGTTCCTTCCTTATCCGGCATATTTACTTAGAAACCCACAGTACTGAGGAGGAGGAGGAAGAGAAGAACTTCACTATTTTTTCCAATCACTGCACTTTGTTGTTATTGTTGTTAGCTGCCATCAAGTCACCCGCCTACTCAAGGTGACCCCAGGCTCAAACAAACTAAACACTAACTAGTTCTGCACCATACCCATGATGGGCTATGGATAGGACTGATGGGGGGGATGGGGAGTAGTTCATTGGCTTATTTTCAGAAGTAGATCGCCAGGTCTTTTATCCTAGTTCATCTTGATCTGGAAACTCCGCTGAAACCTGTTCAGCACTATAGCAAGCCTCCACTGACAGAGACGTGGTGACTGGACATGAGGTGAATTGACCAGGAAGACCCCCAACGAGAAGGACTGGCACAGTGGTAGCAGTAATGGGCTCAAATGTAATAAGCATTACATTTGATTTGATGGTTTGGACTGGGCAGTTTCTAGCCTAGGTCTCTGGCATAAAAGATGAGAACTCTACCTCTTGGTCACCACTGCCCTCTCCACTAGCTGCAAATTCTCAAGCCTCAAGCCTGAGGAGAGGAGAGGTTGAAGGAGGACACAGCTGTGCAAGGCTCTTGCTGTCAAGAAGAAGCCTTTGGAGTTCAAACGGATTTTCCTCCCTGGCTTCTTTTGAGCATGGTGCAGTTTGAAAGCATTGCCACCAGATGTCAGTAGAAGCCGTTTTTTGGTTAAACTCACGGCATTGGCATTGATTCTGATTCATAGGGACCCTGATAGTATCAGGTCTACCAGTGTTCTTAAGATAAAGTTAACTATATTTTCCCTCTATTTAAAAATAGAATAGAAAATAAATACTTAAAACTCCAAAGCTATCAACTTAAATGTTGGTGGTGATAGTAAGTGCTATGGCATCGGTTCTGACTCATAGCGACCCTGTATAGTGTTTTCGAGGAGCACTGATGAGTTTGAACAGCTGGCCTTGCAGTTCAAACTGACCTTGAGGTCAAGTGCTTGTCCTATAGCACCACACTAGGATTCCATCAACTTAAATAGCATAAATAAGCTAAATATTATTTAAAGCTGATACCTAAGGAAAAAATTTTAAAGATTTCCCCCCCCCAAGTAATTACTTATATAATTAACTTATTTCCCCTCAATCTCTGTAATTCTTTTTTAAATTATATTTTATTGTCTTTGGTGAAAGTTTACACATTGTTAGGTCCTCATTCTACTATTTTCACACAAATTGATCAGTTATTTTAGTTATATTTTTTACATTGTGTCAGTATTCTCTTAATTGTATTCTGGTTGTTCCTTTTCCAGTACTCTAGTTTCTAGAGGAGCTCTGGTAGCATAGTGGTTATGAATCGGGCTGTGAACCACAAGGTCAGCAGTTCAAAACTACAAGCTGTTCCACGGGAGAAAGATGAGCTGTTCTGCTCCTGTAAAGATTGACAGCCTCGGAAACCCTGTACAGGGTCACTATGAGTCGGAACCGACTCCACAGCGCATAACCACCACCACCAGTTTCCTTTCCCCCTTATCTTCTGTTCTTTGTTATGGGTTAAAT
>NW_006408618.1:2868295-2876788 GCF_000296735.1 Chrysochloris asiatica
ATTGTCCACCTTTGCTCCAAGGTTCCTGCGACGTTTTCCCGTGGTGTTTCTGCTCCCCTGCTTGGTCTTGCCATTTGGTCTTGCCCAAGATGTCAGCTCTGGGTCTCCAAGCCTGGCAGATTCAAAAATACGTGATTTTTTACTTCAGCTTTAAGTTTCACTAGCTATAAGCCTTCAAACTTTTAAAATATCCCTATCTCTGTGGTTCCAAGTTTTGGAACTCTGCCCTGGATCTGCTTTGCCTGGTATTCTGTGGTATTACTGATGGCAAACTTCACTGCACCTCCACCCTAGCCTCCATCAAGCCCCACCTCCCCTACTTTCTTATAGATAGCAAATTCTTTACTACAGACATCCTTTTCTCATGAACAACATCGTTAACTTTGGTCATGCTGTGCTCACAATCCCCCCATTTAGTGCCTCCTTTCCCATCACCAAAAAATAATAAGTATCTGATCTAGAGCGTGCTTCCCCTCCCTTCTCTCCTCCTCAACCAATGAACATTGGACTCTATATGTCTCAAAAGTTAAGTACGCTTTCCCTCTGGTTAGAAATAAAATAGAGAAAATTAACACTTATAATTCCAAACTGATCACTTAAATAGTATATAAGTACTCAAAAGGTGTGCCTTGGAAACCCTATACATGTCTAAATAAATCATAACCAACACAATGGCATTTAACAACAACAATATGATTTAAAGCTAATAAATTCTTGTAAAAGAATGATTATATAATATTTCCTTATGTACTTGATTTATTCCATTTAGCATTATGTCCTCCAGGTCCATCCATGTTACAATATGTTTTGCAGACTCATCATCATTCTTTATGATTGTGTAACAATCCACTGTATGTATGTATATTACATTTTATTTATCCACTCTTCAGCGGATAGGAACTTCGATTGTTTCCATTTTTATGCTATTGTGAATCGAGCTGCAATGAGCATAGGTGTGCATATGTCTGTTCATGTTACTAGTTTTAGGTGCACTGGACTGCAAGGTCACTTTGAACATCAAGGTCGGTGGTTCAAGTTCATCAGACACTCCTCAGAAACCCTATACAGGGTCACTATGAGTTGGTGCCAACTTGATAGCACTTAACAACAACAAGATGTATATACTAGGAGTGGGATTGCTAGGTCATAGGGAGTCCTAGGATAAACCCTGGACTGCTAAACACAAGGGGAAGGAGCAAACACACCAGCCGCTCCTAAGTAAACCTATACAAGGTCACTATGGGTTGGAGTCAACTCAATGGCACTTAACAACAACAACAACAACAGGGTAGCTGTAGTTCCCATCTTTTGAGGAAACATCATACAGTTTTCCATAGTGTTTGTGTCATTTTACAGTCGTACCAGTAATAGATAAGGTTTCTAATTTGTCAACATTTGTAGTTATCTTTTTCAATTAGTGCCATTTTAACTGAGGTAAGATGGTATCTTATTGCAGTTTTGACTTGCATCTCTCTAAGGAGATCCAGTAGTGTAGTGGTTATGCTAACCTCAGGGTCAACAGTTGAAACTACCAGCTGTTCCACAGGAAAAAGATGAGGATTTCTGTTCCTGTAAAGATTCACAGCCTCGGAAACCCTATACAGGGTTGCTATGAGTTGGAACCAATTCCACAGCACATAACCACCACCACCAATGGCTAAAGATCATGAGCATTTTTTCATTTATTTGTTGGCTTCTTGGATATCCTCTTTGATGAAAGTTATGTTCATGTCCTTGTTCCACTTTATAATTTGTCTTTTTGTTGTTGAATTGTTGAAGTTTTCTATAAATTTTATAGATTAGATCGTTATCATCATATTTTTTTTCAAAAATTTTTCCCAGTCTGGTTGTCTTTTTAATTTTTTTATAATGTTTGTTATTGTTGTTTTTGTTTTAAATGACATCTTCAATCTCTTCTTTTGTAATGAGTATTTAGATTTTATACTTCTGTTTGTGTAAGTTTAGGTAAGTGTGTTTCTGGGAATTTTTCCATTTAGACTAAGTTTTCAGTTTTGTTGGAGTACAATTTTTCATAGTAATCTGTTATGATCTTCTTCATCTCACCTGGATCTGTTGTAATTTCCCCAATTTCACTTCTTATTTTAGTTACTTGCCTCAGCTCATTTTTTGTTTTTCCAGTCTAGCTATTGGTTTGACTATTTTATTGATCCTTTCAAAGAAAAAACTTCTGGATTTCTTGATTCCTATTGCTTACTATTTTCTAGTTTACTTATTTTGGCTCTGATCTTTATTATTTCCCTTTTCTGGCAGTTTTAGGCTTCTTTTGCTCTAATTTTTCTATTTGTTCAGTGGTCACTTTTAGTTATTGATTTAGGATTTTTCTTCTTTTCTAATGTATGCATCTATCTGTTGCTATGAATTTTCTTCTCAAACTTCTTTTTCTGGGTCCTAAAGGTTTTCATATGTAGTTTTCATTTTCCTTTGATTCCAAGAATATTTAAATTTCACTTTTGAAGTTTTCTATGACTCAATAGCTTCTAGCAATGTATTATTTAGTTTCCTTATAATATCATTATTTTCTTTACATTGAGGTGCGATCCATACTGAAGACTGTAGTCTTTGATCGTCATCAAAGGTGCTCTGATAGCGAAGTGGTTACAAGTCAAGCTTCTAACCTCAAGGTCACTAGTTTGAAACTAACAGCTGTTCCATGGGAAAAAGATGAGGCTATCAGCTCCCCTAAAGATTTACAGTATTGGAAACCCTATGCTGGGTTGCTATGAGTCAGAATCGATTCCACAACATACCACTACCACCACCATTTTGTTTATAGGTTATATGGAGTACTTTTTTCATCCTTTAATTTTAAATCTACTTGTATCCTTATGTCTAAAGTGTGTTTCTTATAGACAGCAACAGAATGGATCATGTTTTCTTTAGTTAGTTGTGGTTTTGTTGTTTGTTGTTTGGGATTTCTTTTTATCCATTCTACTACTCTGTTTTTTCTGTGGGAGTTTAGACCATTTCCACTTAAGATTATTACTGAAAAGAAAGTATCTACCTTCATTTTCTTATTTGTTTTGGGGGTGTTTCATATCTTGGTTGTCATTTTATTTTCTTTATTCTGTTATTGTGTCTGGCTGCCTTCCTATGATGAGTCTTTTTTATTTTCTTTCTTCTTTTCATCTGTATATTTTTTCTGAGTGAGTTTTCAGTGATTACCACACATATTACATTACACAGCTTGCAATTCTGAAAACATTTAACATTTGAACAACAGATGTTGGTGAGTCTTCATTAACTTCATTGGCACAGCCTATATCTGATAGGTTTACTTTGTGTTTGTTTCTTGCTAACTCGATGTTATATTGCTAGTAGGATTAAATTATTGAGTTTGTTCCCTGAACATTGTTTATTGCATGGAAAAAAATATTTCATGGAGCATATACTTACACTAAAAAATTTTGTGTTGTTCACATGAAATCTAAATTTAACTGGTTGCTCTCTATTTTTATATGATAAATTTGGCAATCTTACCCCCATTTTATGGCTAAGGAAACTGAAACTCTAAGACGGTCACTAACTTAAGCATAGTTAACACCTGGTAAGCACTGGCACTAAGCACTAAGCCACAGATTCTGAGTGGTCAAAGGATACCCTTCCCTTCCTATCATGTTGGCTCCTCCTTGTCTGTTCAGAGAGTTCTAATCTGCCAGTTGCTTTCATGATGTGGTAATATAAACCTTGTCACCATTCTCAGCTAACCAGAATAAAGACTTTCCTTCCTGGCCAAGAGATTTAGAGATACAGGTGGCTCTTTAAATCTTGTTAAGCAAATCGCCATAACTGATTTTCTCAAATATGTCTTTCTTTCCAGGTTCCTTTCTTTTAGAAAAAACAATGACAACTGCCCTCAGTTTTTCTCATACTGAGTTATTTTCTGTAAACTGTCAGAAACCCTGACTCTAGTAAACAAATTGAAATCCTTCCCAACTCCCTCTTCTTGCTTAAATTCTGGAAACATAATTACAGTACTTTAAACAAAAATATAAGAAAAGAGAGGACTTCTAGCAAGATGGTG
The DNA here is from genome assembly GCF_000296735.1 of Chrysochloris asiatica. Taxonomy (NCBI): domain Eukaryota; kingdom Metazoa; phylum Chordata; class Mammalia; order Afrosoricida; family Chrysochloridae; genus Chrysochloris; species Chrysochloris asiatica. Next base: position 2,872,338 of record NW_006408618.1, read on the forward strand.
GACTAGTCAGACATACTACTCAGACCCTTTACAACAAAAATACAGAAAACTAAATGAAACAGACACAGATGATAATGCTGGAATACTGAGCTTCAGAGAAAAGGTCAGAGAAGTGGATAGAATACTTATTGGGAGGAAAAGCTGAGCAGAGAAGATGAAAGAAGGAGACTGGCCAGATGCAGCGCAGCCGTCTCAAATTTTTTCAAGCAGCTTTGGTGACAGAAGATGAACTGGCAGAGAAGGTTCACACAGGTAACTTCACACACCTTTCATACTGGAAAGGTGTAATTCCTTCTTTTTCTCCATGCTTTTCTGGCTACCAGAGGTGTGGCCAGCCTCCACCTTCATCCACCCCCATCACAGCCCCTGCTTTCTGGAAATTCAGAGCCACATGATCATGAGCCACAACCAGTGTGAGGTAGGTACTGGTTGCACTACCTTGGTGCCTCCACTCAGGCAGGTTAGAGTTCCAGACCTACAGAACCACCAAACCAGCATCAGTCTAACAGAAACCCTCATAACCAACTTCCCTGGCCCCCAGTTTCCCTATGGTCCTAACAGACACTGAAACCACCTCCTGTAAGGGCCTTCACAAACTATTTCCGAACTGAATGCCTTGAACACAGACAAGCCCTAGACCTGTAGGAATTCTATCTATGACCAGGAACTCTGCTGCCACATCCTTCCTGCTCCCACCTCAGAGCTCCATAACTGGCAGTAACCCCCAGAGTTTTCTCCTCTCTGGATCCAACAGCAGAATTGTTTTGAGTTTGGTTTTATCTTTTTTCTTTCGTTGTTTTCATGTATTCTTTCTTCTTCTCTTTCCCTTTCCTTGAATTATGTCTTTTCTAACTCTGCTTTCCTTTTTTCTGTTTTTCTTCTGTTTCTCATTTTCCACTCTTCTTTTTTTTTTTCCTTTTAATCTTTCTTTATGAATCTCTATACCCTCTCTCTTCCCTTTCCCAGGTTTTGTTTTGTTTTTTAAAAGTTTTTTGGTTTTCTTTTTAAAATTTCTTCCTTTTATTCTCTCTCTTATTTTTTTTCTTCTATGGATCCATTTTCCTGTCCCTCGTTTCCGTTTTTAGTTATTATATTCCTTTTTTCTTGTTGCTGTCTGTTTTTTTTTTTTCTTTTTTCTCTTTGTTATTTTTTTCTTTTCACTGTTACTCACTTGTTTGTTTGTAGTTTTTGTTTTCTTATGTGTGTGTGTGTGTTCTCCTCTTGTTCCACCTGACAGAAAATAGCAACCATGCCAATACACTCCAACCAAAACCATACCCTCTGCAGCTACACCACTGAGCAAGAGCCAATATCAGCTTCCATACTGTCTGATCAAAGATAGACAGTAGCCAACAGCAGTCAAACCCACCCCAAACTGAGCTGCAGTAACAGCAAATGGAGAACAGTGAACATGCTTCTCTTCTCTACCTATACCCACAAGAGACATTGGTGAAAGCCTAAGAACATGCCAGCAACACCACAATGTCTCAGAGACAACAGATAACGTTAGCTCACACAAAGAAACAAGAGAAAGTGACTCAAACAAATGACCAAGATGCAGAGTCAGAAAACGTTCCTGGAGAATAAAAGGTAATGGAATTACCTGAGAAAGAATGATATTTAGGTACCTTCAATGGATTGACAAAAAGATAGAGAAAAGTAAGGATAAAACAGAAAAAATCTTTAGATGAATTCAGGAAAATACTGTAAGAACAAACAGAAAAAAATAAATGCAAATTTTGAAAGAATAAAAATACACAAAAAGAAACACAGCAGACTTAATACTAGGATTTCAGAAATGGAAAATACTTTGCAAGGACAAACGATTAGATTTGAAATAATGAAAGCTTGAATTTGTGAGCTTAAAGATATGTCTCTCAATATAGTTGCTAGAAGAACAATCAGAAAAAAGAATGCATAATTTGAAGAAATCTTAAGAGTTATGTGAGACACCATGAAGTAACTTAAGGGTGATCAGAATTCTAGAACAGGGAAAGACAATAAAAAGCACAGAGAAAATTATCAAAGAGTTGTTGGGAAAAAACTTCCCTAGCATCATAAAAGATTAAAAGATAAGCAGACAAGAAGCTGCACAAACCCCACACAGGGTAGACAGCCAGAGAAAACTACCAACATATATCATAATTAAACTTTACAAAATCAAAGTCAAGGAAAGAATCCTGAGAGCAACTTAGGAAAAACAAAAAGTTACCTAGAAAGGAGAATTAATAAGACTAATTTCTCAGCAGAAGTCATGCAGGTAAGAAGGCAATTGGATGACGTACACAAAACACTGAAAGAAAAATAAATTGCCGGTTGTCCCTCAAATGCAAAGGCAAATTAAGACATTTCCATATAAATGGAAATTGAAATAAACAAATCAAGTTTACAAAAAGTACTAAAGGAGTTATTTGGACTGAGAACCAAAAACAGCAGACAGCAACATGATCCAAAACACTGCCCAGAATGCAATCCAGGCACAAAAGTATTTAAAGTAAAACAAGCCCTATAAGACTGAATATAGAGATATTAACTTATAATTAAGTCAACTACAAGGCAAGAAAAGGGAATAGTGTAGATATTGGAGTTTCAAATGGCTAGGAAGTCAAGTATATTTCAAAATAAAATTGACTATTTTTAAAAGAGTGGAAATTAATAAATTACAGGGTAACCTCAAAGACAATTAATACACCTTCACAACAAAATATTTTAAAATATGGAAAATCAGAAAGATTTAGTAAACATTAACACAAGAGAAAAGAAAATGAAAAGAAAACCCACTAACAAAATGAACTCAACACAGAAAAATTGTTGTTGTTGTTGTTGTTAAGTGCCATCGAGTCGGTTCCAACCCATAGCGACCCTGTACAGGGTTTCCGAGGCTGTAAATCCGTACGGGAGCAGAAAGTCTCATCTTTCTCCCACAGACCGGCTAGTAGTTTCGAACTGCTGATCTTAAGGTTCACAGCCCAATTCATAACCACTACGCTACCAGAGATCCTTACCTATTAATAATTATACAGTAAATAGATTAAATACACCAGTCAAGAGACAGAGAGGGGAATGGGTTATAAAACAGCATCCTTCAACATGCTGTATATAAGAAACACATCTTAACACGATTATAAATATTCATGCCCGTGTTCATTACAGCACTATTCACAATAGCAAAAAGATGGAGACAATCTAAATGCCCATCATGGAAGAATGGATAAACAAGCTTTGGTACATACACACAATGAGATACTATGCAACTCTGAAGAATAGCAATGAACCTGTTAAACACCTCATAACATGGATGAATCTGGAGAACATTATGCTAAGTGAAATTAGTCAATTCCAAAAATAGAAAAATTGTATGAGACCACTATTGTAAAAAATCAAGAAAGGGTTTTTATGCTAAAAGAAACATTCTTTAATGGTTGCCAGGAGTGGGTAAGAAGAGAAAGTAACTCACTGACTAGAGGGTAGATGCATGCTAATTTAGATGATGGGAAGAGCAAGATAAAGCAAAAGGTTGGTGGAAGAATGACGAAGACAGGCAAAGACAGGTTGATTAATTTGCAAAGGCTAAAGCTCTGGTAGCGTAGTGGTTACGAATCGGGCTGCAAACCTTAAGGTCAGCGGTTCGAAACTACCAGCTGCTCCACGGGAGAAAGATGAGGCTTTCTACTCCCGTAAAGATTTACACCCTCGGAAACCCTGTACAGGGTCGCTATGGGTCGGAACCGACTCAACAGCACTTAACAACAACAACAACAAAGGGTATAGAGGTGGATAATGTTATATGCACAACCTTGGAACAGCAGTGTTCTGTGGGTTTATGCATGAACAGAGACACAGGCTGAATGGGTGTGGGAGGAAGAGTGGGAATATACCCACAAAAAAATAAAAATTTAAAAGAGGGTATTTGTACACAACTATGAATGTGGTGTAGCAAAAAGCAGGCAAAATGATGAAACCTTCCTAGATATTGTCAGCCGTCTTAAGGAGGGGCAACCCTAGCACATGTGATATGCTCACCATGGAATGGTCAACCATTCAAGATCAAAAGGGCAGCATTTACCTGAGGACAAGGCTCAGAAGGGTTGGGAAGGAAGGTGGTCTGGAAACAGGAACCACAGGGAGCATGGATAACTGTTGTTGCAGGGAGGGGTTAGCAGTCATTGAGATGAAACAAAGTGTGGTTATTGGATGTAAAACTGATGATCTTCTCTATAAACCTTTACTCAATTCACAGTAAAAAGTTTGAAAAGAAAAAAAAAATCCAACAATGTATTGCATTAGGCAAAACTGCTGCAAAAGACCTCTAAAAAGTGTTAAATAGTAAAGATGTCAGTTTCAGGACTAAGGTGCACCTGAACCAAGCTATGGTATTTTCAGTCATTCCATATACATGTGAAATTTGAACAATGAACAAGCTATGGTATTTTCAGTCATTCCATATACAT
>NW_006408618.1:2877370-2893316 GCF_000296735.1 Chrysochloris asiatica
AAAGGTTACCAGGGGTTCAGACTCACCAATTGTTTCTCGGAAACCCTATACAAGATGGCTATGAGTCTGAACTGACTTGACTACACTTACCAACAACAGCAACGTATGCATAAAGATTTACAACCTTGGAAACTCTATACAGGAGCACAATGGCAGTGAGTTTTTGTTTCATCTTGCTTTGTCTGTTAAGCATATAGAATATATGCTCAAAATCAGCCTTAATGATCAAATTTCGGAGAGTGTTTGTTTGTTTTAACACCAGCCAGGTTTCTGTCAACATTTTGTTTCATGAGTGAGCAGATACTGCTTTCCTAGCTCACTCCTGGTAGTCACCCATCTTATTTTAATGTGCTCGTTTGCTGTAAACAACATCTATAAAGCCTACCACTTCCTCTGTTGCACCAGAAGATGTTATGATAAGAAAGCATTTAATGTGGGGCAAGGGAAGGGCTTATTGGTGGGGAGATGGAATACCAAAGGAAACACCTGAAGCAAAGAAAGGGAGACATGGGGAAGAGACAGGGGCTCCGTTTCATAGCAACCCTGAATAGGGATTTCGAGGCTGTAAACCATCATGGGAGCAGAATGCCTCACTTTTGTTTTGTGGAGCAGCTAGTGTATTTGAACCTCTGTAGGGCAGCACTTATTTATTATGATCCTTCTAGCCAAATCCTTCCATGTTGTGATGTATTATATGCCTAGCCTCTATGCCTGTGATTATGGACCCACATTAAAATGAGTTTCAAAGGAATAAAGTTTACAGTGGAATTAAGAATTAAGGATGCCCCCCTCTTTAATCTGGTAGCGTAGTGGTTATGAGTCAGGCTGTGAACCTTAAGGTCAGCAGTTCGAAACTTCCAGCTGTTCCGCGGGAGAAAGATGAGGCTTTCTGCTCCTGTAAAGATTTACAGCCTCAGAAACCCTGTACAGGGTCGCTATGAGTCGGAATCGACTCACAGCACATAACCATCACCAATACCTCTTTACTAAAGGTGTGACTCAAGTCACCACCCTTGGTATCCCTTGGGAACATGGTCTGACTCCAATTTATAAGACTGCGCTGGGCAAGTTCTCTCTCTTGCCCTGGCTGTTACATCTGGCCCATTCCTTCTAACCTTCAGTTTGTGGGACTTTGGGGCCATCACCTAACCTAATTCACCAGCTCCCACAGCCTTGTGCCTCAACAGGCTGTCTCCAGACCTGATTTCCTCAGCTCCTGAGACTATGTGAGTGAAAAGATCCCTCCAGACTGACCTCTGAACTACGGATTTGGGACTTGCCACTCTCCACAACCACCAGAAGCATTTGTTTTAACAATGATCAGTTTTGTGAGATGTTGCAACATGTTACAGAACCCGGGGACTTGAGAGAAGGGAGGAGTGGTGGTTGATATCAAGGACTATGGAGTGATATAACATGTCAGTAAAGTCTAACAGTTGGGCTATAGTTAATCTCCAACTCATAAAGATCAACCTTGATCTTTCTAAAAGAAATTGTTCATGCAACCTCCAACCTTGCATTTAGAAGTCCATTGCTTATCCTACAGCACCACCTGGGCTCTTCGTTGCTTGCTGTAAGAGTAACTAAGTTTATATTCATATTTTCTAACAGATACTTTTTAAGTACAGGCAGAGCAAGTAAGGTCTCTTCTATTCTATGGTTCTCAAAGGTGACTGGGGTTAGGATCAATGGTAATCAAGTCCAGTTCTTTTGGAAAACAACAAATCCATTTATGATGTGAATGCTGTTGTTGTTAAGTGTATAGCAACCCTATATAGGGTTTCTAAGGAGCAGGTGGTGGGTTTGAACCACCAACCTTGAGATTAGCAGTCCAGTCCTTATCCTATAGCACCATACTAGGACTCAAGCAACAAAAGGAGTTAAGTGTGAATTTTCACCTCTCATCTTAATAAGATTTCTTAAAATGTAACTGTGCCAGTAATTATCAAATCATAATTTTTCAGTTTTCCCCATTGCCATCCTTCAAAGAGCTAAAGAGCATACTATTTATATTGTTAAATTGCTATTTCTTTTGCGGGGTGAAGGAATGAGGGTTAGGTTTGGGACTATGGCTAGGTCTGGGCTAGGCCTGAGATTTAGTTTATTGTTAGGGTTATGAATAGGACTAGGGTTACTACGAAGGGTAAGGGTTGAGCTAGGGCTAGGAGTAAAGCTTGGTCTCATTTTTAGGGTTACAGTTAGGTTTATTTTTATTTACTTTCTTGAAATCTATTTGATTTCCTTGTCATCTGGAAGTTCTCTGATGACATTATTCCCTCTTTTTACCTTTTGGAGTATTTTTTATTGTTGTTATTGCAACTGTGTCTCTGGTATTCTGTTTTCAGTGTTTTAAGTCTGTTTTTCTTTGTATACTTTTATAGCTCGGTTAGGTCTAGGTTATAGTATCATATATTTTAGTCTCCACTTGTCGTCTGCTGTTGTTGGTTCTCTGTCCAAAGAATTCCTTTTAATATTTTGTGTAAGGTTGGTCTGGCTTTTAGAAATTCTTGTAATTTCTGCTTGTCTGAAAATGATCTAATTTTGTCATCATATTTGACAGTTTTGCTGGATATGTAATTCTTGGTTGCCAATTCGTTTTTTTTTTTTTTGTTTCAGACTTTCATGGATGTGATTCCATTGCCTTTTTGCATGCATGGCTTCTGCTGAGAAATCAGAGCTTGGTCTAATTAGTTCTCCTTTGTAGGTAACTTTTTGTTTTTCCTGAGCTGCTCTCAGAATTCTTTCTTTGTCTTTGGTTTTAAAAAGTTTGATGATAACTTGGTGTTTTTCAGATCACCACCTGTACCTGTTTCACTTTGTCTCGCATGTCTTTGTTGCAGAGGGTTGGCTCAGTGTCTGCTTACTCTGCCATCTTGCCCCAGACCTGTAGATAGTTATAAATTGGATCCGACTCAATAGCACTTAACAATAACAATTTACAAATCTAAATGGAATGGATTATTGTATTTGTATCCAGCTTTCCTTGGAGAATATTTTTATGTTTTTCATAAAAAATTGATTTTCTAAAAAATGGATTGTATATTCCAATACAATCCATTTTTTAGAAAATATGTCCATTTCCTTACGTAGTAACCTTCAAGTTGGGTTTTAATTAAAAAGTACTGTGGTTCCCTACAGGTTAAGGATTTTAAAGGTTTTTTTTCTCCTCTGTAGTTAGTAGGTTCTGGGCAGCAGAGGGCGCTCCAGCATAAGGATGCTTGATTTGTTACACCTGACTAGCGAACCCTGCCTGAGTACTTGGCATTGGGCTCTGGTGGAGCCTTGTATGAGCAGAATGAAAGTGTTGGCTCTTAGTACCTTTAGATGAAAGCACTATTTCATCCGCTTTTAAAGAACCTATTTCATTGAGCTGTCTCTCCAGCAGAAAAGCTGGCTTTAATAAGATTCTTTTTGCTAATACTACTACTTTCTGAAAACAGTGCAGAATTTTACAGTTGGAAGATTTCTTTCACGTGCATTATCTTGCATGTTGTTCTGCACTGACAATGTTCCATGGTCTCGGGATACATGGAATAAAAAGAGCACTTAGACTGTAACCTGAAGCCAGTGAAGTTTAGGTTGGGTTTTGATAAACATCAAGCTCTTACTTACTAACTCCTATTAGTCACACTTTTAGATGTTGTTGTTAGGTGCCGTCAAGTCGGTTCTGACTCATAGAATGAAACAATCCCTGATCCTGCAGTATTTGTTACATTTGAGCCCGTTAAACTGCCACTGTGTCAACCCATGCATGATGTTCTTATCCAGGGACTGGTTCCTCCTGATGACATGTCAAAAGTATGAGAGAATAAGTCTTACCAACCTCACTTCTAAGGAACATCCAACTGGATTTCTTCCATGGATTTGTTTGTCCTTTTGTCAGTCCATGGTACCTTTACTATTCTTCACCAACACCATAATTCAAATTCTTCTATGGTCTTCCTTACTCATTATCCAACTTGCACATGCATGTGAAGTGATTGAAAATACCAAGGCTTCAGGCTGACACACCTGAAACCTCAAAGTGACTGACATCTTTGCTCTTGAGCACTTTAAAGAGGTCTTATGCTACAGATTTGCCTAATGCAATACATCATTTGATTTCTTAAGTGGTGCTTCAATGAGTGCTGATTGTGGATCCAGGCAAAATGAAGTCTTTGATAATTTCAATTTTTTCTTTAACTTATGAGATCTGACCTAACTCTGGAAGCATATGCAACTGGTGTGAGAACAGAAGTGAAACAGAGGGGGACAGAACTGAGAGTAGATTGCCTTAATTTGATCCTCACCATTATATTAGAGCTTAAATTCTAAGCACTTGGTTTGCAGAAAGCTATGGTTTACAGGGGGAGTCCCAACTCTGTTTTGACTCAACATACACTCAACCATAACTGAATTTATTCTGACCAGTAAACAGCAATATGAAACGCTTTGCCCTCAAGCAGAATGTGTTTGACCTAGCTAACCCAGCAAGGGACAGGAATTTGCCTGAGTGTTCTCTTAATGGAAATTGGGGTACCAGGACCACATAGTCATGAGTCATACCCTGACTCAGGTGGTTGTAGGCCCCAGAACCAATCCTGTGCCTTCTCTTATCTGCAATATGTACTCCAATCATGGTCCCTTTCCAGTTCCATAGTCCTGCCTGTAACAGTGATGAAGCGATCTGCTTTCAATCATGATTTTGTGACTCATTTCCTTTGTTTTCTATATTCTATAATTAGTGTGGCCATGAAACCTTTGGATACCATTATAGCCTGGTGTTGATGGTCTCCCTCATCTGGATGATTTATTTTTTTGTCTTGTCTTTTTCCTGTTTAAGACTTAACAAAGGGGTCTCTATGAAATATATTTGAATTTGGGGTCTTTCCCTCTCCCCTAGAACACTATGTAGTATAAGAAGTAGGATTTGATATATTTTCACAACCTCTACCTAACCTTTCACTTTTTAAAAAATTACCACGTACTGAAGCAAAAGAAGACACTAGTGAGACTAGCGCAGAAATGAAAGTGAAAGATGGGACAAAAGTTGAGAAAGAATTAGAGAGTCAGGGTGTGTGTTATCCATACAAGTTGGCAATTTTCTATAAGCTATAATTTAATATTGGGGGATTTTAGGCTCACAGAATGGGTGTGGATATGAAAACATGCCATGTGCAATTTGGAGTCCTGGTGTGGTGCTTGCTGGACTGCAAGGTCGGTTTGAACTGCACGGTCTGTGGTTCAAGCTCACCAGCTGATCCTTAGAAATCCTATACAGGGACACTATGAGTTGGACTCAACTCCACGGCATTTAGCAACAACAAATGTGCACTTTAATGCATAAATAAGTAAATCTAAGAATTTTTCAATGACAGATGTATTTAGGGAAATAAATGTATCTACCTCTGTGAACATTTTTTAAAGTTAAGGTTACTTACTACGATCAATTATTTATTACATCAACTCTTGGCATGGTACTGTAGGATAAGCACTGGACAGTTTCTAAGGCCGTAAATGTTTATGGAAGCAGACTGCCATATCTTTTGTGGACAACTGGTGGATTTGAACCTCTGACATTCTGGTTAGGCACAGAGTGCTTTAACCACGGTTCCACCAGGACTCCTTATATAAGCAAGAAAGCACTGAACAAACACTGACAGTTATTAATTAGCCCATGATGTAATTTATTCTATGCTCTTGCTGAAGAGGAGATGCTGGCACCAGGTGACTTTGGCCTTCTGCCTGCCCTGGGGAAGTACTATGTGGACACTGTGTACCTCCCTTCAGTCATGCCCACTTCTGAGATACATGCACTTCCGGCCTGAAGTATGTCCCAGGGCACACAGATAAATTAGCTTAAGCCTGGAGCTTTCAAGAAGTTAGACATTTTGTCTGGGAATGAAGACATGGAATGATGTTTATTGTGTGCCTTCCATGCACTGCAAAATGATGCCAGCAAAATAGGAGGTGGGCTAGGACAGTCCCTGTCACTGTTTTGCATAAATTTTCAACTCATAGCAGGACCATGAGGTCCATAACTATATAAAACAAAATACAAACCAGAAGGATGTTTACACACTAACTCTATTTCCACCCTTGGCAGCATTAGAACATGGAGAGGGAGAGAACGTTACATACAAATTGGGTGGAGTCTATGAAATCCTTGTAAAATTATTAAAAGACTTAGCTCACAGATTTGTTTATGCAGTTTGTAAGACTTCAACACTGTTGATATGAAACAGATTACCCCACATCTTTGTATTCCACTCTGGTGCTCCATTTTCACTTTATCTCTGCTCTTTTATCAGGAGTTTTTTCTCCTCCTAGCTTTTAGATTCCAATTTTTCCACCAGGTTGTTCTTAAACCAGTTGTTTTTTATTGAAAAAGTAATGAGACATACAGTCTAAAAAAATCCAATTAGTACAAACGATAACACAACAAAACTTACATTTTCCTTTTACTCGAGAGTAACCACTCTCCATTTTTCCTTCCAGAAATACCCTGTGCACATGTTGTTGTTGTTGTTAAGTGCCGTTGAGTCGGGTCCGACCCATAGCGACCCTGTACAGGGTTTCCGAGGGTGTAAATCTTTACGGGAGTAGAAAGCCTCATCTTTCTCCCGCGGAGCAGCTGGTAGTTTCGAACCGCTGACCTTAAGGTTCGCAGCCCGATTCGTAACCACTACGCTACCCTGTGCACATATAGGTACAGAAATTGTTCTAATATCAACTCTTGTACATTGAAACAGAATCTGACAGGCACCTCTCTTTTAGATGATAATTAGTTTCAGTAAATTTTAAAACCTAGTTTAAAAAGCCTTCAAGTTAAATCTAATTTTAAAAGCTTAAATCCTTGTTTTAAAAGCCATTATGTAAAGATTAAAATTGTTATTCTACTTTAAATTTGATCATGTTAGTATAAAAATAAGAATTGCTTTAGTCTTTGTTTTTTAAACATTTAAAATTTATATTAAAGCATTTTTAATATTCAAAATGTAGATGAAAAATCATATGTAATGGAATGTACCTGATCATCTCAACTACTTCAAATACTGGACAGTACAGTTTTATAATCAGACAATCAGAAAACTATCTAAGCACTTGTGTAACTGCTACAAATCTAAAAACTCCAACATAAAAGTAACCAATCAGTTTATCTTAAACTTGTAATCATGACTTACAAATTTAACATTTGCTACATATTTCAAATTGTGAAAACAGAAATCATATTATGTCAGTAATATAAATTGATTTGAGTTCATTTAATAAATGATTTGCACATTGGGCAGCACTTCTGACTAAAGTCATAATATTCCAAAAGTGAAAGAACTTCCAGAGACTCTTCCACACCTTATCAACATTAAAATCTGTAAGTCAATTATAAAATACTTTGAAACATTGAAAATTAAAAGTCCAAATAAATATGTCAGATCCCCTAATACAACAGATAATAATAGAAAATTTTCAATCAATTTAATGAACAAGATGTACGTTACCACAGAGCTAATCAACTTATTCCTAATTTACTACCAAAGTATTAACACCATGGTTTGCTTTAATTTGCCATCACTCTACTTATGCCTCTTCCTAGGGTTGCAAAGTCGTTTGTCAACCTACAGCAGTTGCTGAAGTCCTTCAGTCTACGTCTTGAAACTAATGTTTGGTTGTAGTTTCAGGTTTTGGTTCAACATTTTTACAAGAACTTGAGACGAGGGTTGCACTCTTCTTTCAAGATGCCTCTACACCGGTAATGATAATGTCAAAACACTACCGTGAGAAGGCAATAAGGAGGAGAAGAAGGGCATGATCAGATTGTTGTTTTAATAGCCACATTTAATGGCAACATGTTGGTGGTTTGAAATTGGCCACAGTGGGAGTTTTCATACCAAAGAAATTTTCAAGAGCTGCAAATCAATTTTTTGTTTTCACTTTTAAGGAAAAACCCAGGTTAACAGCATCTCACTACCTAGAAAAGATGCCTGAGTGGTACAACAGTTAAGCATTTCCTACTAACTTAAAGGTTGGCAGTTCGAGCCTACCCAGCCACTCCTCAGGAGAAAGACCTAACAATCTGTTTCCATAAATGTTACAGTCTAGATCCTTATAGGGAAGTTCTCTGTCACAATGATAGATGATTGGTCACTGGATCTCGAGTCATAGATCAAATATAATGGTAAGGAGGATTATATGGGGGGAGGGGGGGATCATAATAGCCTTTCCTTCAAAATAGTCTGGCCTCTACCCTCAGCTTCTGAAAGGTCATCTCTAAACCTTGGGCATATTGTTATTGTTGTTGTTAGGTGCCATCAAGTTGGTACTGACTCATAGAGACTCTATGCACAACAGAACGAAACACTGCCCGGTCCTGGGCCAACCTCGCAATTGTTGCCACACTTGAGCCCATTGATGCTGCCATTCTGCCAATCCATCTCGCTGGGGAGTGTCTTTAGTTGGGGGGCCTTGGGCTAGCCAACCAAAAGCCCATTCCTATCAACTCATTTCCAACTCACAATGACCACCCTACTGGATAGAGTAGAATTACCCACAGGATTTCTGAGGATGTAACTAAAAAAAACTAGACAAAGACAAACAATGTCCTGGGTGAGGGAAAGCATAAATATCATGATGAACTTCCAAAGTTCTGTGAGGCTGTAATATTTATGGAAGTTTCCTCCAATAGAATGGCTGGTGGGTTCAAACTGCCAATCTTTTAGTTAGCAGCTGAGTGCTTAACTGATGGATCACCAGGGCTTTTTTTGGACCAAAATTATTTGAGAGTAGTTTTGGGATCCCCTCAGACTTGCAGTTGGTGTAAGAAAATAAGGTTGTCTTGTGGAGTTTGTTTCCTCAGAACTTGCAAGTTGAATATGGAAAGATATTTGAAGATGAAATTAGCAATATTTGCTGACAAAATAAATATAGAATGGGATGGTTAACAAGAGAGGAGAGGTGTCATCCATGTTTTAATGGTATATAAGTGTGAGCATCAAAAGCAATAATTTGAATTTGACTTTGAGACAAATATCCTAGACTCAGACAATAAGGTGTTTTAAACACTATTGTGGTGGTGGTTGTGTGCCGTGGAGTCAGTTCTGACCCATAGCAACCCTGTACAGGGTTTCCGAGGCTGTAACTCTTTATGGGAGCAGAAAGCCTTATCTTTCTCTGGTGGAACAGCTGGTAGTTTCAAACTGCTAACCTTAAGGTTCACAGCCGGATTCGTAACCACTACGCTACCAGAGCTCCTTTTAAACACTATGTTGTTGTTGTTGTTATTAAGTGCCGTGGAGTCAGTTCCAAGTCATAGCGATCCTGTACAGGGTTTCCAAGGCTGTAAATCTTTATGGGAGCAGAAAGCCTCATCTTTCTCCCGTGGAACACCTGGTATTTTCAAACTGCTGACCTTGGAGTTTGCGGCTCGATTCGTAACCACTTCACTACTAGAGCTCCTTTTAAAACACTATAGGCACCATAAGTTTGTCATTCATGATCTGGTCTAATCCATCCCTCCAAACTCATCCTGGACCATTCTCTTCCTCACAGCCTGGCCTCAGCCCCATCTGCTGCCTTTCAGTCCTTCTTTAGAAGACTCATTTAGCATCAGCACCTTCAGCCTGTTCCCTAATCTGAGAGTGTTCTTCTCACAGCTTTCTGCGTGACTGTCATTTTTTTTTTTTCCTTCAGGTCCCAGCTAATAAAAGAACATCTCCAACTGGACTCATTGAAACCAGTCTCTCTCCGACCTTATCTTCAATCCCAGGACGTTGTTTCCTTCCTAGCCCTGCAATACAGTGAGTGAATTATTTAGTGTGTCTTTTCTACCCACCAAATGACTTTTTCCTGATGGATCTAGTCAGGGAAGATGCTGATAGGATTATATGGTTATATGATTCATCTGTGAATGATTGTTAATAGGACCAACTGTGATTGTAAAGACTTGGAACTAACATGGTGATTGGTCAATTTTGCCATCCTGCTGGGTATAAAATGAGTCATCCCAGCAGTATTAGGGGGATTTTACTACCATCAAGAAAGAGAAGCCAGGAGTGAAGCGTGTTCTTTGGACCCCGAGATCTCTGCACAGTGAACCTCCCCAATCCAGGGACAAAAAGCAGATACCAAGTGATTGGCAGTAGTAGAACCAAGACTTAGAGTGGTGGGCTTCTCAGGTCACACAGTGAGTAAAGCTGAGTACCTTTGGCCAGGAGGCTCACTTGCAGTGTGAGGTGCCTCCAGGCACTTAACTAGATGAGCTAGATTTGCTGACCTGCAGAGCTAGAGCCTAGTACCTTTGAGCTGAAACTTACAGTGGAATGGAGTAGCCTTTGGGTATTTATCAACAGTGCTAAAAGAGCTTTGTAACATTGGAGTCCTGGTGTGGCACTATAGGATAAGCACTAGACCGCAAGGTTAGTTTGAACCTCAAGATCTGTGGTTTGAACTCACCAGCCACTCCTCAGAAACCCTATGCAGGGTCACTATGAATTGGAGCTGTCTCAAAGGCATTTAACCACAATAACATTACCTGAGCAGGACTGAGGCCAATGGTACATGTGACTGAGAGTCAAAGGACCAGAAAGAGGCCTGTCTGCCTGTGGACATGGCTAAGTAGAGACTGTCCTGGCCAAAGAACTGTGCCTTGTAGATTTCTGATCCTGAATTTAACCTGTTAACTTCCATAGTAAGCTCCATAATTATAAGTATTGTCTTAGAGTTATGTGTGGCCATTGCAATGAATTATCAAACCCAGCAGACAAAAGAGTGCAGTGGAAGGGGCAGTTGGCATCCGTTTTTTGAGAAGGTTAGAGGGTAAAGGCATACCTGACCTCCACCTCATAGAAATCAACCTTGGGCTGGTAAGTTTGATTCTCCTTCACCCTTGTGATGTCAGAGGAAGTCAGAGACACTACCTCCATGGACTTTTTATATTTATCACTACTTATAATCATATATTTATCTATCTGTGCTCTGTCTTCCTCAATGGATTGTAAGCCTAGAGAAGATACAAGGCACATCTTTTTACTTATTTCTGCTTCCTCAGTATCTAGCATAAGAGAAGAAGCCTGCCCCAGCCTAGAAAACAAGACCAACATTGTACCACCTCTGCACCATCGAGTTGGTTCCCACTCATAGCATCCCTGTGTACAACAGGATGAAACACTGTGTGGTCCTTCCAGCTGTTGTTACATTGCTGCTGCCACTGTACCAATCCATCTCAATGGAGGTCTTCTTCTTTTTCACTGATCCTCCACTTGACCTAACATATCATTCTCCAGGGACTGGTCCCTCTTGATAATATGTCTGAAGTATGAGATATGAAGTCTCAGAGACCCTTTAATTAAAATCTCTATCTAGCAATACAGTAGAGACTGTGCCCATAGTTTGTGTGCATAGCACAGACCACTGTCAGGAAAGTCCATCTGGCAAATGGCATCTTTCTCTAAAGCTGAAATTAGCTTGACTTGGGGTGAGACATACCCCTGGAATCTACAGGTGCCCATTCCTCTGCATTTTCACCTCAATTAACTGTGAATTCCATTCCTTGAATAGTCTTGTTGTTAAATACTGTGGAGTTGGTTCCAACTCACAGTCTAAAAGCTAGGAAATATCTAAACCCTGGGGCAATCGCAGCTCTGATTAAACCTCTACAGACATCAACATCATCCCTAGGATCCTTGATGAGCCCACCTAATCAATAGGTTGTAATGTGTCTTAGTTATCTAATGCTACAGAAACACCACCAGTGGGTACTTTAACAAACAGCCATTGATTCACTCATAGTCTAGGAGGCTAGAAATCTCCATTCAGAATGCCAGCTCTAGGGCAATGCTTGCTCTTTCTCAGCTCTGCAGAAAGGTCCTTGTCTCCTTTCAGTAGCTGTAGGCCCAGCATTTCTTGGAGATCTTCTGTGTCTTGGCATCAATCTTCCCCTGGATCAAAGAGCTTCAAAGTACAGGGACCCCAGGTCAAAAGAATGCACTGCACTCCTAGTGGTAGTAGATCCCTCTTCCTCTGCTCACTTCTCTCTCCTTTTATCTTTGTAAGATAAAAAGATGTTGTCAGACACACACACTCCTAGGAAACTCCCTTACATTGGATCGGGTTGTGATGGGATTAAGCATTTTGCAGCCTGCCCATAATCCTCTTATTGGTTTATCCCATCACATCACACTATGGGGGATCATTGAGTATCTGCCATATGACATCATTACATAACTATCAAACCACTGAGAATCATGACTCAGACAAACTGACACATACTTTGGGAGAAACAAAATTCAAACCATAACACCCATATTCAGGCCAGAAATTACACATAAGATTGTGGCTCATTCAATCATTAAATCCACAAATATTCCTCCTCTGTGTCATATGCTAGGGATGCAGCATAAGACAAATGCTTGAAGTCTTGCCTTCGTGGAGTTTACAATGTAGTGAAAAGAGAAAGACAATAAGAATGAGCAATGGCTCCATGCAAGAAGCACTGGACTGTGAACCATAAAGTCTGTGGTTTGAGCCTGCCTGCCAGCCAATCCACAGCAGAAACATGAGGTTTTCTGCTTCTGCACATATTTAAAGCCTCAGAAACCCTATACAGGGCTGCTATGACTGGAAACTGACTCAACGGTACTTAACAACAATATTTTGAATACATGCACATACAATATGTTAAGTTGCTAATTGCCTATGAGTCCATTCTAACTCATAGCAACTCTGTTTAGGGTTTCTGAGGAGTGACTGGTGGGTTTGAACTGCCAAACTTGCAGCTCAAGCCAACCTGCAATCCATGGAAACATCCCATTATCTTTTCATGCCATTTTTTCACAAACTATTTTAAACCCACTTGTGTGTGTGTGTGTGCATGCACATGTTTGTGTGTATTGTGTTAAATGGAGGTAGGAGACAAAAGAAGCAGAAAAGATGAATGGGGGAGTGCCTGGAGTTTGGGAGCTTCTGTTTTAAAAGAGGTGCTCAGATTGTTTCTCACTGAAAAGGAGAAAGCTGAATAAAGATCTGAAAGGTGTGTGTCTTACAATTCTATAGTAGTCAATGCTCATAAAAGGAGTTTCACAGATTTTATGCATTTTCACATGAACCCAGTGATGTAGGCAAAGAACACTCTCACTGTGTAGTGATAAGGAAGTTCAAATTCAGCATCTTCCCCAAGTTCACATGGCTAGAAAATATGAAGTCAAATTGAAATCCAGCTCATCTGCTTCCAAGTTGAGAGCTCCTTGCTCTATTCCATTTAGAATGTGTTTTATGTATCTGCTAAGCAACTCAGTGGCAACTGGTTGGTTTGTTAATATGGTAAATCGAGTCCCTGGGTTGTGTAAACAGTTAACAGTTTGACTGCTGACAGGCTGGAGGTTTGAGTACATTAAGAAGCACCTCAGAAGAAAGGCCTACCAATCTACTTCTGAAAAATTATCCATTAAAACCCTAATGGAGTGTAGTTCTACCCTGACACACATGGAGTCTGAGTAGACTGCACAGCAACTGGTAATGTGACAGATAGATAAGCAGAGATTCCAGGAGTCCTCTTGTGGTGCTGTGGGTTAATGCGCTAGACTGCAAGGTCACTTTGAACAAGGTCAGCGGTTCATGCTCACCTGCAGCTTCTCTGAAACCTTATACAGGGTCTCTATGAGTCCATAAAGACTTGACAGCACTTAACAACAACAACAATATAAAGCACAGTCCCTGTCCTAACAGTTTAAAACTTGCACCTAGAAAACAATTTGAGACAGTCACTCACCATCACTACATGCTGAACTGACAAGTAGGAACTCAGAGAGAGAACTGTAGGGCCAAACTCAGAAGAAGCTGCCAGTCCTCAGCCCCCTTTAGTGCAAAGTAGACTTGAGTTCACTGTGTCCCAGTGAAGCTCATCTCCTTGACTTTTACTGATGACCACATTCAGAACAGAAAGGCTCTTTAATATTAAACAGCATGTTGTGCATGTAAATGCTTACATTGTTACTACCAGCAGGACAACTTCTCACCACTTTTACTCCCTGATCAGTCTTGCATCCTCTTGCTGCTTTTTTATGCTTTGTCAAAATTTTCTACAATATTCATTCACTTCCTAATGAGTCAGCAGTCTGCAAAATTTTCTTCTCCAGAATCACCTAACGTCTCAAAATAGGATGGCAGATCACAGCTGCTTTCTTTTAGATATCACATCAGCACCCCAACCTCTGACTGCCTGAAATGGTCGATAATGCAGGTGTTCAGCATGTATTTTCTTCACAGCTAAGTTTCTAATTCCTGAAGAAGAGCAGCTGTATGCCACTTCTAGTAACTCTTTCGGAGTCCTGGTGTGTAGCACTGTGGGCTTATGCGCCAGACTGCAAAGTCGTTTGAACTGCAAGGTCGGTGGTTCAAGCTCAACAGCTGCCCCTCGAAAACCCTTTATAGGGTCGCTATGAGTACAAACCGACTTGACAGCACTTAACAACAACAACATTAACTCTCTCAGAGTCCTGGTGTGGCACTGTGGGCTATGCGCTGGACTGCAGTCAGTTTGAACCTTAAGGTCCGTGGTTCAAACTCACCAGCTGCTCCTTAGAAACCCTATCAGGGTCGCTATGGGTTGGAACCGACTCACTGTCACTTAACAACAACAACAACATTAACTCTTCATCAGCACCTAATTCTACCTGTTCACACTGTGGTCTTGAACACTTACTTTCTGAGAGGAATGAATGGGCATTAAAGATACAACAAAACTATTCTGAATGATACAGTAATATTGAACACATGGCATTATGCACTTATCAAAACCCAAACTGTACAACACAAAGAGCAAATCCTAATGTAAACTATAGACTTTGGTTAATAATAAAATGTGGTCATGGTGGTGGTGTGCCACCAAGTCAGTTCTGTGTCATAACGACCTTGTATAGGGTCTGAGACTATAAATTTTTACAGGAACAGAAACCTTCATCTTTCTCCCACAGAGCGACTGGTTAAGTTTGAACTATTGACCTTGTGGTTAGCAGTCTGGCTCTTAATTTGCTACATTATCATGGCTCCTTGATTAAATATGAGGGGGCTTTAAAAAAGTTCATGGGAAAAAATGCATTATCTTTCATTCCATTTTTCCACAAATTTTTGAAGCTCACTTAATTATCACATAGGTACCACCTGAAGGTAAACGCTAACAATAGTAGAAACTGTGTGCAGAGGATGAGGGAGTCTATACTTTCTGCACATTTTTTTATGTAAACTTTAAACTACTCTAAAAATAAAGTGCAGTTTTTCAAAAAGGATAAAGATGAAAACCAAAGGTGGGGTGCGGTGAATTATTGAGTAGATCTCATCTAGCTTTAGTTTACATCTTTCCACTACTCATTTGACACTTTGTCACACTGTGGTGGCTGGACTACTGCTGTGATGCTGGAAACAATACCACCGATATTTTAAATACCAGCAGAGTGACCATGGGGGAGAGGTTTCAGAGGAGCCTCAAGACTAGGACAGACTGGGAGGAAGGAGAAGCAAACCACTTCTGAAAGGTTAGCCACTGAAAACCTTAAGGATCGCAACAGAACATTGTCAGATGTGGTGCCAGAAGATGAGGCACTCAGGTTGGAAGGCACTCAAAATATGACTGGGGAAGAGCTGCCTCCTCAAAGTAGAAGTGACCATAATTACATCAATGGAATAGAGCTATTGGGACCTTCATTTGCTGATGAGACACAACTCAAAATTAGAAGAAACAATTACAAACATCCATTAATTATCAGAATGTGGAATGAATGTACAACGTATGAATCTAAGAAAACTAGAAGCAGTGAAAAATGAAATGGAATGCAAAAAGTTTGATTTCCTAGGCATTAGTGAACTGAAATGACTTTCTGGATTCTCCTGCAAATTCCCCAGCTATAAACCCCCCGAACCTCCAAACATACCTTTATATTTGTTACAGAGTTCCAACACCAACTCATGAGTCCTCTTG
>NW_006408618.1:2894876-2915390 GCF_000296735.1 Chrysochloris asiatica
GGTGAGGTTGGCCCAGGATCGAACATTGTTTCGTTCTGCTGTGCATGGAGTCGCTATGAGTCGGTTCCGACTCGATGGCACCTGACAACAACAAAGTGAACTGAAATGGACTGGGATTGGCCATTTTGAATTGGACAATATGGATTACTATGCTGACAACATCAAATTGAAGAGGAATGGCATTGCATTAATCATCAAAAGGAACATTTTAAAATCTATTTTGAAGTATAATGCTGTCTTTGATAGGATAATATCAATACATCTACAAGGAAGACAGGGTGTGGTGCTATAGGACAAACAATGGACTGCTAACCACAGGTCAGTAGTTCATACCCACCAGCCCCTTCTCAAAAACCCTACGCAGAGTTGCTATGAGTTGGAACCTTCTCAACTGCATTTAACAACAAAAAACAACAAGAAAAATCAGTTAGTACCACTATTATTCAAATTTATGCACCAAATTCTACAGCTGGTGATGATAAAATTGATGAATTCTACCAACTTCTTCAGTCTGAAATTGTCCAAATATGCAATCAAGATACTTGTAAATGGAATGCAAAGGTTAGAAACAAAGAGGAAGGATCAGTAGTTGGGAAATAAGCCTTGGTGATAGAAATGATGATGGAGAGCACATGACAGAATTTTGTAAGACCAATGACTTCTTCATTCTTACACAAAAAAAGGACCTCTCCAGGTGGAATATGAAGGAATAAAACAGAATACAACGGTAGGAAGAAAAAATGGAGCAGCTCAATATCATCAGCCAAAACAAGGCTAAGGGCCAACTGTGGAACAAACCATCAATTTCTTATATGTAAGTTCAGGCTGAAGCTGAAGAAAATTAAAACAAGTCCACGAGAGCCAAAATATGACCTTGAGTATGTCCCACCTGAATCTAGAGATCATCTCAAGAACAGATTTGATGCATTAGACACTAATGATTAAAGACCAGAAGAGCTGTGGGATGATATCAAGAATATCATACAGGATGGAAGCAAACAGTCATTTAAAAAAACTGAATCATTTGCACTATGGTGCTGGAGAAAATATTAAAAGTACCCATTTGACCTAGCTACAATGGCTTGATGATCACAACTTGACTGTTGTGGTGGTTATATACCGTGGAGTCGGTTCTGACTCATAGCAACCCTGTGCAGGGTTTCCGAGACTGTAAATCTTTACGGTAACAGAGAGCCTCATCTTTCTCCCACGGAACAGCTAGTAGTTTTGAACTGCTGACCTTGAGGTTAGCAGCCCTATTCGTAACCACTATGCTATCAGAGCTTCTTACAACTTAATTAGAGGAAGATTTAAAAAAAAAAATTTTTTTTTTGATAAAGGAAACAAGGGTAAATTGCTACAATTTGATGAACTCGACCTATAGTCAGGGAGGATTGTTGTTGTTGTTGTTGTTGTTGTTGTTAAGTGTTGTCGAGTCTATTCCGACCCATAGCGACCCTGTATAGGATTTCCGATGAAAAGCTGGTGATCTGGTACCACTGACCTTGCAGTTCAAACAGCTTTGCAGTCTGGTGTATTAACCCACAGTGCCACACCAGGACTTCATTCAGGGAAGTAGTAGCTCCAAATACCAACAGAGAGGGAAGGAGTCTTCACATCATGTATCAATGCTATCCCCTCTGTATACAAGGTAGATAAGATAAGGGACAGGCAACCTAGACATTGGCTACCGAAAATGAGGGGGCGATAAAGGCACAAAGTGACTGGTTTACAAGGTTTCAAGAGGGAGTTTAAGAGTGTATGAGGGAAGATAGAGTTCCCACTGAATAGTTTTCATCTTGTCTAGATGGGTCTGGTAAAAAGAGATGGGGATAACATTCTTATGATTCAATAGTGAGTAATTGTTATTATGACTAATAGCAATTGTCACAATTGTAAAGGTAGAAGTTTTGCAACAAAAACAGAGGAGTAATTAATCTTATAGTCCAGAAACAGAGGACCCTTAGCACCATCAAGGGAGAAGAGCACAAGCGGAATGCGAGAAGCAGCGACACCAGAGCTGGAGGCAGAGATGGGGACATGGAGAGAGAGAGCAGCTGAGGACTCTAGATTCATGGGAAGAGAGGGACTGAGAGCTGGTAGACAAGGAGGCAAACTTGCAGAATGTGCCCTTTGGTGGTGTAAATTATTATATATGCCTGAGTGTTTTTTTAAAAAAGCTAAAATGAATAGAGAGAAACGCTGTTAACAGATGGTACATGGAGGGAATTATAATCATTTTAATGAAACAAGGTGTATGATTTGTTCAATACAAAACTGATGATCTGCCCTGTAAACGTTCACTCAATTCACCATAAAAACATTAATATATATATATTTTTTAAGTAGTTTAAAAGTTAAAGAAGAGAGACATAGCAGATTTCTGGATGAAATGAGGGAATCTTATAAAAGTATCAATTTTCTCAAAATTTGTCAAAAATATAATTCTAAATATATTCTAGAAGAACATTGACAAAATAACTCTAAGCTATATCTGGAAAAAATTGATTATCCTGTTCTTATGCCCTTTCCCCTATGGAAGGTCATGCTTGAGGGGAAAAGTTGGACTATATTTTACATCTCACTAAAGAGTCCTGGTGCGGCACTGTGAGTTAATGCACCAGACTGCAAGGTTGTCTGAACTGCAAGGTCAGTGGTTCAAGCTCACCAGTTGTTCCTGGGAAAGCCTATACAGGGTCACTATGGGTCAGAACCGACTCGACAGATATATATATCTATCTTTGTTGTTGTTGTTAAGTGTCATCAAGTTGACTCTTGACTCATAACCGTCCTGTGTAGGGTTTCCAAGGAGCAACTGGTGAATTTGAATAGCCTGCCTTGTGGTTCAAACCAACCTTATAGTCCAGTGCTCATCCTACAGCACCACACCAGGACTAGGTGGATATGAAATGTGCGTGGCTGTTACTAGTAAACTTCATACAAAGGTAGACACTCTATTCCATACTTAAAACACTACTAATTAAAAATTATGTATTTTAAAATGTAATGTCTATTCAATATACCTTAACACTTAGAACTGGAAATCAAAAAGAGAGTTTATCTTGGCAAGGCTTACACTTCTAACTTTCTTTTAAATGAAATGCATACAAGCACTGATATTTATTGATCACTTTCAGTTTTCTAGGTAGTTTTCATGTGTTTTCTCTTTCAGTCTTATGTTCAATAAAATGAGGTAGCTATACTAATTGTTCCATGAGATAATTAAAACTTGAATAAATGACACATCTGCCATTCAACTACTTGGTAGATTCAGTAAATCCCTGGACTTTTTGGTTCTAAATTCACACCCTTTCATCTGTCACATTGTTTTCTTATGATTATTTTTGTTGTTGTTTCTTTCATTTTTTTTAACAATTTTATTTTAAATGCTATTATTTTTTCAAATGTTATTACTTTTAGTTTGGGTGTTTTCCTGTTATTTGAGTCCACCCTAATTCTTCTTACAATTGTTTATTTACAGCATGTTTTTGGTGTTGTTAAGTGCTATGTCTGTTTCAACTCATAGCAACGTTGCTGCATATGATTTCTGAGGTTGTAAATCTTTGAGGGAGCAAAAAAAATCTCATCTTTCTCCTCAGAGTAGGTGGTGGGCTGGAACCACTGAATTTGTGGTTCACAGTCCAGTGCTTATCACTTCATTAGTTAAATTATGTTTATTTTATTTGGAGGCCTTTGAATATTGGTGGGTGTAAACGTGACATCAGAGATGTTTTTATCATGGAGACTCCAAGAGTTTTCTGAACTTGGATTAATTTGAATGTTGATATTTTGGCATGTAATTCTCACACCATTGAACTTGCATGTATCAATACACACATGTAAAGTAGACTTGGGATTTCAATCTCTCTTCAATGATATATTCACTTCAAAGAAAAGCGATAATAACAAGTTATCAAATAATAACATCTGAAATAAGAATATTAAAGTTTGCTAAACAAATAAAAGGAGCAATAAAACCATAAGAAAATAATAACATGGCAGATGAAAAGGCATGAATTTGGAACCCCAAAGTCTGGGAATTTATTGACTCTACTAAGTAGTTGAATGGCAGAGTTAGAAAGATGAAAATATAACCTTCAGAAATACATAGACCTAGATGGAAGATATGTCAAGAAATAATGGCTTCACAATTTGTTATAATGGAGGTTGATATGATTCTGCAGCACATACACAAAAAGAAAATATTAAAAGTAAATGGACTGACAAAAGAACAAACAGATCTGTTTGCAGAAAGTGCAACCAGAGTCCTCCTTAGAAGCAATGATGAGACTTTGTCTCTCATACTTCACACATGTTCTCAGGAGGGACCAGTCCCTGGAGAAGGACATAATGCTTGCTAAAGTGGAAGGTTCATCAAAAAAGGAGACTCTCCACTGAGATGGAATGACACAATGACAGCAACAGTGTGCTAAAAAATACAACTGAAAGGATGGCACAGGACCAAGCAGTATTTTGTTTTGTTGTGCAAAGGGTCTCTGTGAGTCAGAAACAACTCAACAACATCTAATAACAACAACAACAAAAAGCTTTAGTCTTTGTAATTCCAACTAAATGAAGTTCTTCCTGATGGATTTGGCAAGAGAAGGTGGGAGATGATACTGATAGAATGACATGATTCAGCTGTGGATGTTAATAAAATTAATTGTAATTATAAAATCTTGACACTTTACCATGGGTCTACAGTGAGCCATCTTGGTGACAAGAATGGACTGTGTACTCCTTTGCTTAAGCATTCCAGCTCACCTCCATTTAACCTCATGTTTGGGACTTCAGCCAGCAGCCTGACCTGATGTTTCAGCTTCTACAGCCTGTGAATCAACAGTCCAATTCTATGTATATGAGGAAACCCCTCTGGACTGGTGTCTGCAGATTTGGGACTTGCCAGCCTCCACGCCCATGTAAACCATTTCCTTGATGGACTCTGAGTTCTGTGAAATGTTGCAGTGAATTGTATAACTCAGGCACATGGGGAAAAATACTGAGAGGAGGGGTAATGGTTGATATCAGGGATTATAAAGCAGTAAAGAACTTTAAGAAAGTCAGACACGGCATGTCTTTACACTCCACATCATAGGAACCAATCTTGCTGATCTTTCTAAAAGAAATTATTTTTGCATTTGGTGTCAGAATGGTGGGGCTTGCTGAAATAACCCTGACTCACTAAAATATGTGGTTTTTGGGAAGGTGGAATAAATGAGGGAATGAAAAACCTTTTGTTCCTGGAATAAAAAATACCCATAATTTAATCACTTACCTAAGACAAAGCTATTCCTGGAATATAGAATTCATAGATGTAGATTTAAGTCCTGTTGAATTAGCTAGTTGTATCCATATGGAAATCAGAGTAACATGGAAAAGGTGAAACATACAATCCCTTGGTTTGGGATTTGTTTTGTTTTTTAAAATCAGTAATAGCTGCAATTACCAGGAAAAAGAACGTAGGGGCTGATTGTACCACTGAACCAAATCCAGATCCAGTTTAGTCAGAAATAAGACCACTTGTCTCAGACTCCACTCAGAAAGCAAAAACTGGGTTTGAACAATACAACAGGAGGTACCTAAACAGCTGCTGGTCACCAAGAAAGTAGTCTGGGAAGGGAATGGGCAAAACAAACTATTGAAACCAGGGTTTTAGATTGTAAAATAGTGACTTCCATATGTAGATAGGTGTCTTCAGGAACCATTACTAAAATGGATTGTGAGAATGTCTAATTTAGGGCAGTGACTTCACTTTTGAATACTGTAGAATGGCAGAGTATATTTGGGTTGATGCAAGACCCACAGCTCACAATGAAACAACCACAAATAATACTAGATCCATTTATACAGAGAGTTAAACCAAAGGGTTATTTAGTGGACCGGATCAAATTTTCAATAAGATCTGTTTACCCTCAGAAGGAAAACTGTCCCACTCCCCCTCTAAATACTCAATGGAGCACTCCAAAAGGAGCAGCTGATGTGCTACATATATATATATATGGAAGTAATGTCAGAATGGCTTTATGGTGACCACAGTATTCATCCAATGAGCATGCCCCTTAAACTGGCCATGCATATATGGTAATCAGGGGATCCCCTGCTATGTGGGCACCACATGTAACATTATTGTGAAACAAAGCAACAATACATGAAGCTGTGTCATATTTGTTGACACAACTTCCCCACATGTGTTTTACACATGACCCACAGGCAGGTAATCTCTTTTCCCAAAAGTCCTACCCTTGAACCACCTGAAAAGTTGCCAGAGCCCATTGCCACATAGACAGTGCCCTATGAACTGCTTTCTGCTGACCAGCAGAAGGTTGCTTTGTTCACTGATGACAGTTCCAGGATATATGGACAACATTTGATATGGAAAGCTGCTGTATTAAGACCAGCAGTGGAAAGACCCTGATTGAATAAGATAAGAACAGTTCAGCTTAATGGGCTAAACTATATGCTGTTTTTTTTTTTTTTTGCCATGGTAAGAGAACTGGACAATGATGAGAGCCCATATGTTTGGATTTTTATTGATTCATGGGCAGTGGTCAGTGGCCTGGCTGTATTATCTAGAAAATGGGCAGTAGAAAACAGAACTGTTAAAGGAACACCTGTACAGGCAAGGACCTATGGAAAGCACTATGGGAACTTAGGGCACGTCAGAGTAGAATATTTCAGTGCTCAGCAGAAGAACCCCCTTCTTGGATAAGAAAACAATTGGAATCAGTAAGTAGATATGTTGGTATACTCCCTTGAGGTGACCAATTGATCCATGAAATGAGTGGATGTGGAGTGCTGCAGCAATGCAGAGATGGACTGGATCTAGACACATCTATTTTGTACCCTCTCAAGCACAAAACCTCTGTCTTTCTTCCATCAAGAAAGACAGAGTTTACAGATAGCTATAGGACAAATTTCCAATGTGGGGGAAGGAGGGGGAAGGAGGTTAGAAGTCCCTGCACAAAGCTGGCAAATGGATTATATTGGACCAATGATATCAGTAGCACCAGGTGGCTGCAAATGGGTCCTCACAGAAATAGATACTTAATCTGGAGTGAGCTTTGCATAACCCATAATGCCTTGAGTTGCTAACGGCAACATTATGGGATTAAAACAAAAGCTATTGTACCAATTTGGGCTACGAGGCTTTATTTCTTCAGACCAAGGAACAGACTTTTCTGCCTACAGGGTACAGCAGTGAGTCAAGATACATATTAAGTGAATAGACCATGCTGTACACCACCCTCAGAGTAATGGGTTGATAGAAAATTAGAATGGGCAAATATTTTTTTTATTTAAAATAAGGGGAGATACATACACCTTCGTGAGTGTATACTCATACTCAACATGAGTGGTGCAAAGAGAAGGTCACTGTTGGATAGATTCTTACAGATTTCAGGAGGACCTGGAGAAGAGGGAGTAGGGGAGGATGCTGGTGCCACTGTACAGTTCTTCGCCACATCACCTGAAATTGCATTTTTCCTGCTGGATGCCACAGTCCCAGGATCAGGAATGCAGCTGCAAGTACCCAATGCAGTGGTGACCCTTCAGCAAGATACTGTCACTATACCCTGAACCTGTATGCCAGAATTCCCAAGGACTTGATGGGATGAATTGTATCTTCCCCCATTTGGCAAAACTGGGATTGACAGTGAGTAGTACCACATTGTCTAGTGATATTGTATCTATGTAATAGTTTTGTACCTACTAGTCTTGTACCTGTGTAATCCTACCCAACATGAATGTGAGTGGACTGAGAGGGAAACACTTGTTAGACTGGTCTTGTTACCACCAATCTGGACTGGCACAGCAACAGAACCTGATGTTCTTTCCCAAAGTGGAAAAGTTTGGGTAAAAATAAATGACAAATGGTTGGAAGGAGAAATAATAGCTTAAAGTAAAGCAATGAATAAATAAGTTTGCAATGAGGGAAATCTAATATATTGCTGGTATCTCAGGAGAGACTCAGAGCAATGGAATAATCTTCTCTCCATTAAATTTTGTCAGTAAGTGTGATGAGACCAGTTTTTAAGAACTTGAGCAGATTAGATGAACATCTCAGCAGACTTGAATGACTGATACCTGAATAACCTCACCTTTTGACTCTGGGCCATACTGAAGGACTAATTATTAATGACTATTTTGGATTGTGTTGTTGTTGTGAAGTGCCGTTGAGTTGATTCCGACCCATAGCTACCCTGTATAGGGTTTCTGAGGAGCAGCTGGTGAGCTTGAACTGCTGACCTTGCAGTTCAAATGGCTTTGCAGTCTGGGGCATTAATCCACAGCACCACACCAGGGCTCAGTTTTGGATTGGGAGGGGAAAATTAATCCTGCATGTATGAAATCATGCTATCAATGACTAGAAAGGTGGCCTGTGGTGTTGTGAATCATTTAATATGTCTCTTCTAGCCTTAGTCTTTGGTATTGCTAAAATGACATGATTCAGCTGTGGATTCACAGAATTAATTGTAATTATAAAAACTTGAAACTCTAGCATAGGCATAAAATGTGTCGTCTTGGTGATGTCACTGGGCTGTGTGCTCCTTTGTTGACTAATCAAGTTCACCTGCACTTGATCTTTGGTCCTTGGGACTTGAGCCAGCAGCCTGACCTAATGTGCCAGCTGCCATGGCCAGTCTTGGGAGTCAACAGCCTAATTGATATTTGAGACTTGCCAGCCTCCACACCCAACCCGTTTCCTTGATGGCCCATATGTTCTATTAGTTGCTGCAGTGGAACCCTGGGACATGGGGGGGGGGGGAGGAAATGCCGAGGGGAGGGGCAGTATTTGATATAAGAATTATGATAAGGTAAGCAGTTCAAACCCACCAGTCGATCCTTGGAAACCCAAGTATCACTATGAGTTGGAACTGACTTGACAACACTTAACAACAACATAGCACTTGAGGAAAGTCAAATTTTTAAGATGTCGTTAACCTTCACCTCATAGGAACCAGCCTTCTGCTGATCTTTCCAGAAGAAATTGGAAAGAGGTGGGGTGTGGGGAGAGACAAATAATAAGAAGCTCTGGTAGCGTAGTGATTACGAATCGGGCTGCTAATCTCCAAGTCAGCAGTTCGAAACTACCAGCTGTTCCACGGGAGAAATATGAGGCTTTCTGCTCCTGTAACGATTTAACAGCTTTGGAAATCCTGTATAGGGTCACTATGAGTCGGAACCTACTCGACAGCGCTTAACAACAAGAGGTTCAGGAAATGGATTGGGAAGGAAAAAGAAGATTGCTAATAAAGAGGATATAAAAAGGCAGATGAGAGGTATAGTTACATACTTGCATTCTAGTGGTAAACTGAGATTGCAATTGGTACTTAAAAGTGTAGGTCTTAAATTGTACTTTTGGTGTAGAGGATTATTTAATGTCTCTTTTAACCAGAGTCTGTAAAACTTCCATCAACCAACTTTTCCCTGATAGGTCCAGGTAAGTAAAGGTGGGGAAGGTGCTGATAGTTTATATGATTCAAATAGGAAAGATTGTTAACAGGGAAGAGGGGAGGAGATCTCATTACCATCAAAAAAGAAGAGCTAGGAGTGGAATGTTTCCTTTCAATTCAAGAACATTACACTGAACCTCCTCTATCCAGGAGACAAAGAGCTGTGCCACCAAAGACGTTGAGAGACAATGAAACGCAGCAGCAGAGACGCAGTGGCAGCAGAGGCAGCCCAGCACAAGACAGAGTGGTGGGCTGCCATGGAGTGAGAAAGCCGAGTGCCTTCAGCAGGAGGATTGCTGGCACAGCAGAGAGCCTCTGAGCACCTGACTGCTGGGGGGTTGGGAGAAGCTGTTTGCTGACATATGGAGCTAGAGCTGAGAGCCTTCTGGTAGAATGGGGTGCCTCTGGCATTTATTAGTAGAGCTAAAGGAGCTCTGGTAGCGTAGTGGTTACGAATCGGGCTGCGAACCTTAAGGTCAGCGGTTCGAAACTACCAGCTGCTCCGCGGGAGAAAGATAAGGCTTTCTACTCCCGTAAAGATTTACACCCTCGGAAACCCTGTACAGGGTCGCTATGGGTCGGACCCGACTCGATGGCACTTAACAACAACAACAAAGAAGCTTTGTAACACTTGTCTAAGCAGGGCAGAGATCAAGAGGTCATGGAACCTGACTGTCTTGATCAAAGAATTGTGTATCCTGAGTTGCCCTGAACCTGAATAGTCACCTGTTAACTTCCCTAATAAGCTCTGTAGCTGTGCGTATGGTCTATTGAGTTCTATGTGGCCATTGCAAAGAATTATCAAACCCAGCAGAGAAACAATGTCATGGGAAAGACAGTTGGTGTCAGAAACAGTGAAAAGGTTGAAGGGTAGAAGCATGTGTAACCTCCACCTCCTGGGAATCAGCCTTGGGCTGATGTTCTGATGGTAATTCTCCTCATTAGAGGTGGTCAGACACCACCCCTACCCTACCCCCACATCATTGTTGCAAACATATAGATTAGAAAAGAAGAAACAAAAATAACTTTATTCACAGATTACATGATTGTCTGTGTAGAATATTTTAAAGAATAGCTTCTAGAACTAAGTTAACAAAGCAGCATTTAAGTCAATATGCAAAAGGTAATCATATTTCTATAAGCCAGCAATGACAATTTTTTTGTGGTGTTTTGTTGTTGCTAAGTGCTGTCAAGTCGGTTCCCACTCATAGAAACCTGTATAGGGTTTCTGAGTAACAGCTGATGGATTTGAACCGCCAACCTCACTGGTCAAACCGACCTTGTTGTCCAGTGCCTATCCTATGGTGCCACAGGACTTTAGTAGTATTTATTCAACAGAGGAAATGAGAGGACAGCCTAATCCAATCCAATGCTCATGTTGTTGATGTTAGGTACCTTGAAGCTGGTTCTGACTCATAGTGACCCTGTATAGGGTTTCCAAGGAGCACCTGGTGGATTTGAACTGCTGATCTTGTGGTTAGAAGTCCAATACTTACCCTACAGGCTCCACAGTAACATCATATTCTTAAAAGGAGTTGTTAAGGTGCAAATTAATTTACTCTCACAAATACCCTAAAAAAGATAACATTCTGTTACCTTTTTTATTGGTTCCACTTTCCAACACTATTAGCATTTTTCTAAGTCTTTCCCACCCTCTCTCTAATTTGTCCCCTAAGACTGAGAATCTGAACATTTCCTTCTAGAAAGACAATACTGTGAAATACCCACTGGCATAAACTGCTCATTCTTCTGAGTAAATGATAACTTTCAATAACATCAATAACCTATATACTTTACATTCTTCATATTTTTAACAAATTAGATCACTCATTTTTAATCAGGTACAGAATTTTAATCTACCATTGAATTCCTTAATTCAAGGGATTAGAAACAAGGCAGGAGTCAGTAAACGATCACAGGAAGTATTGGGAAAAAGGGAGGCAGGAAAAAGACAGAACCAAGGTTGCTCCAGGTTGACTGGGCTCGCTATACCATGAGAGCGGCCGCACACAGGAGGAGGGACAGTGGGCCAGTAATCAATATAAAAGATGGGAGATATCTGACTCATCTTGAGGAAATGGCAAAGTGAGCAGGTAAACAGCTATTGAAGCGATGGGTCTTGACTGGGCAACAGGCAAAGGTAGGTGTGTCTAGACAGGGATCCAAGGAGTGGAGGAAAAACCTGGTTCCGCCCAAAAGGCCAGATGGATATGCAGATAGGTTCTCACAAAACCACTGCCAGAGCATGACTCTTGGTTCTGAATCTGAAGTCTCATCCTGAACACAAGCTGTAAGAACTGAAGTAGCTGGGTTAGTGTTCTCCTCCACAACGAGAATTCTGCAGGTGCCACTGGCTGGAGCCACAGCCTAGGCAGGGAGTAGGGTCCACTGGAGGGTCAAACACGGGGAAGTGCAATGGTGAGAAAATAGGTTCTCCAATGAATAGTCATTGTTGGACATACTCCCATCTAATTTTCAGGGTATAAACCTGGTTTCTGAGTTTATAAAGAAAGTTCTGAAAGCAAGTAAGTAGTTGGGAAGAACAATTAGAATTTGAAATTTAAATATATATATATATATATATATGCCAGAATCAATAATACTGGAAATACTGAGTGGAGTAGCTGGATGTAGAGTAGCTAGAAAGCTCATTTATTGCTGGTGAGACTGTAAAATGATGCAGAGCCTTGGAAAACAGTTTGGCAGTTTCTTATAAAATTAAACTGATGTTTACTGAATGATTTAGCAAACCTACACCTAAGTATTTACCCAGAGAAATGAAAGTTTACATTCACACAAAAACTGTACATGAACACATATACTATAGATTCTATAGGGACTTTATCATTAAAAACTGAAAGCAATCTAAGTGTTCTTCCATTGGTGAATGGATAAACAGGTATGCTAACCAAAAACGTTAGATATTTCAGTCCACCCAGAGGCACCTTGGAAGTAAGGTCTGGTGATCTACTTGGGAAAAATTAAAAAATCAACCATTGAAAACTCTGTGGAATGTAGTCTATTCTGAAATACGTGGTGTGGCCATAAGTCACAGTGAACACCACACTGATGGTAATGGTGGATCCACAAGATGGCAACCACATGACTGAATCTCAAATGTATCACACTAAGTGAAAGAATCCACACTCAAAAGGCAAAGCTATAAGAATAAGAAACAGATGAATGGTGTCAAGGGTTAAGGGCTGGAAGAGAGATCAATTACAAACACAATTTTGGAGGTTGATGGAAAACTGTTATATATCTTGGTAATCGTGGCTACACGACCATATGCATTTTTTCTAAGCCCAAAGTACTTACTATACAACAGAAAGAAAGAATTTTAACATATGTTAGTTTTTACATGGGAAAAAGATGATGCTTTCTGCTCCTACAAAGATGCACAGACTCGGAAACCCTATACAGGGTCGCTATAAATTGGAACCAACACTAAGGCACTTAACAAAAACAAGCTTTTTTAAAAGTGTGAAAAGGAAAAGAAAGTGACAAAAGGATTAAACCAGCACAGCAGAACTGGACATGGAGAATGACCTTGAAAATCCAATGACCCTTTTTTAAGCTTGTAAAGTCGGACACTAAACAAAATGTTGCAAATGGACTTTTCAGAGACCCGATAACACTAGGTCAGTTGCCCTACATGGAAACACCATGTAGAGCTAAGGAAGGGCTACTCCCTTTAAATGAGATGTGTACTCTCCCAGGTCACCCTCTTTGTCACTCAGCAGCTGCCACCACTGTTTCTATTGTCTCCCTGTTTTTCAGTCAATCAGTTATATTCATTTAAGAAAATCCCTGGTTCCTGAAACATTTGTCTCAGTTCTAGGGAGAAGGGAAATACTCTGCTAAGAAAAAAGGAAACTTTTTTTTTTTTTTAACTGCCTTCCTTTATATGGTAACACATAGTACTTTAGTGCTAATAAAGCCAATATAAAACAGTCAACTGAACCAAATACATAGATTATTATATTATCGTTGTTGCTGTTAAATGCCATCGAACCAATTCCGACTCAGAGTGATCCTCTATAAGGTTCCAAGGAACAGCTAGTGAGTTTGGAACCACCAACCTTACGATTTAAACCAATCTTGCGGATCAGTGCATTATCCTGCAGTACCACATCTGGACTCCTTATCCTACAAGGAGAGAAAAAAAAAGGAACACAGCTCATTTTATGAGTTTTAGTGTTACCACGTAAAACCAGACAAAGACATTATAAGCAAAGAAATTTCAACCCCAAATTCCTCATGAACATATACAAGAATCTTGACAATATATTAACTAAATCCAACAAAATATAAAAAGGAAACTATATCACAGCTAAGTGGGGTTCATCCCAGGAATGCAAGCTTCATTCAACAGCCAGTGGGACTATTTACAAAAAACCAATGCTGGAGAGTTGAAGAGTTGAATCTAACTTTTAGTGAAGCCTGGTATGGTGTGGTGTGGTGTTGAGGACCGGTGTCATGGACGAAAATCCAGCACGTGGCCATGCTCAGGCTTGCTGGCCAGAGGCTCTGAGGGCTCAAGGAAGTAACCTCCGGACGTCCTGGGTTCATTGGCTTTTACGAACTCACTGTTGGGCTAGCTCTGTATAATTCTCTTTAGTCCTATTATTCATGCTATGCTTTGAACTCCTGTAACCGTAGCCTCTGAGAAAATGGTTTCTTATGTGCCCTTCTTAATGTCTCCACTGTGTTGGCAGTGCTTAAGGTTCTGGGAACAAATCTCTCTGAGGAAAAAACTCTGGCCACTGGGCAAGCTCGTCCAAATTGTTCTTTATCAAATTACTCAGTTATGTTTGATATTAACTTAATACATGAGCCCTTGATACCCATGGACAAATATTAAAACAAAAAACTGCTCCTAAAGCCGAGGCTGTAAAAAGATCCAAAAGCAAGTTTCCCCCAAGGAGTTCACTAAAAGTGTATTGGTGAATTCCAGGGTTTTGTCTAAAGAATAATAGGTGTCTGCATTCCCAGATAGACCCCAGGTACAAACCATTCAGCTAGGCATCTTGCTTCCTCCTGCAAGTCTCGGCCAGGCAGCTGACACAGCGGGACTCCTTTCAATCCCTTTCACCTGTTCTCATTCGAGATTAGGTGCTATAGGTATGTTAATTAGCCTGGAGAAACGGAGTTGCTGCCCTGGGATTTGAACCTGAAAAGTAATGTATAAATTTGCTTGAGTTTCTGGAAAATTAAGGATGTTAGATTATCAAGACAATTTGTGATGTATGTTTTAGAATTTGATTCCTGTAAATTATTGTGTCCTGTTTTGAATGATTAATCACATTTCACTTCTGTACCCCGTCTTAATAAACCCCGCCTTCCTTTGTGTAAAGCTCCTCCCCGAAATAAAATGGAGGCGCAGACCGAAGCCCGCATGTGTTGTGGCTGGCAGTACAGGCAGGCATTGCAGTTGGCAAGGTGTGCAAACAGCATGCATAGCCAAAATGTTTACAATGCAGGATCTGTCTGACGCCAGTTACTCATCCACTCTAGTTCCTGGGTGTCTATGTGTCTCTCTTGTTGTGTCTTTGTGTGTATTCTTTAACTGTCGCTGTCGCTGCCAGATCTCCCAACTTCGTGAACCAAACTCCCCTGTGGAGGCCGGTTCTCGACAGTGTGGTGGCCTGTGTGGCGCTGTAGGATAAGCACTGGACCACAAGGTCAGTTTGAATCACAAGGGAGGCAGTTCAAACCCACCAGCCACTCCTCAGAAATCCTATACAGGGTCGCTGAGTCAGAAACAATGGCAAGGCACTTAACAACATAATACAGTAGAACTACCCTATAGGGTTTCCAAGGCTGTACTCTTTATAGAAACAGACTGCTACTCTTTCTCCCACAAGGTTTAAATTGCCCACCTTCCTGGTTGGCAGCTGAGTACTTTAACCATTGTGCCATGGGTGCTCACTGAACTAAGATTGTTGTTGTTGGGTGCTGTGGATTCATTCCAACTCATAGAAATCCTGTATAGAGTTTCTGAGGAGCACTGGGGGGGTGGGGGTTGAACTGCTGACCTTGCAGTAAGCAGTCCAATGCTTATCCAACAGCACCACACCTCTAAATACCTGAAAGGCTCCAGGAGGAGGAAGGATTAAATGGATTCTGTGGAGCTTCCTCAAACAATTCAAAAACAAAGCCTGGGATTTACAGGAAATAAAGCTTGAGAGCCCTGGGAAGGGCAGTTTGGGGCCCAAATGAAGCTGTGCAATACTAGAATGATTTATCACAGGCGACAGTGGTTCCTCAAGAACTAGAAGCATTCACGCAGATCTTTTTCTGTTTATGGATTTAAGACAATGTATTAGGGATAGTTCAGCTGCAAATATCAAAAAATACGTAATATTAATGTTGTTGTGTTAAGTGTGGTTGAGTTGGTCTCTATTCATAGTAATCCTGTCTAGAATTTCCAAGGAGTGGTTGGTGGGTTTGACCTTGCTGTTAGCAGTCCAGTGTTTATCCTATACCACCACAGGAAGACTCCAAAGATAATAATGTTGTTGTCAAGTACCAACAAGTTGGTTCCAACTCAAAGCCACCCTGTATAGGGTTTCTGAGGCTTTAAATCTTGGCAGGAGCAAAAAGCCTCACCTTTCCCCCATGGGAACAGCTGCCAGTCTCAAACCATGGACCTTTGAGTTCACAGTTCAGTGCTTATTGTATGGAGCCATTTCGCTCCCTAATAATGTTGTTGTTGTTAAATGCCATCAAGTCGATTCCAACCCATAGCAACCCTATATAAAGTTTCTGAGGAGCAGCTGGTGAGCTTGAACCACCAACCTTGCAGTTCAAATGACTTTACAGTCTGATGCATTAGCCCACAGTGCCACACCAGGACTCCAGTGGCTTAATCAAGAATTCTAAATAGGCAGTCCAGGACTGGTATGGCATTCTCCAATGTTAGGAACCCAGATTCATTTTATCTTAATACTTCGCTAGACATGGCCTTAACTTCTTTATAGTCCAAGATAATAGCATCCCACTTTTCAGGAAGAAGATGGAAGAGGGACACAGAAAAGTTTAAACATATGCCTTTCTTCAAAAGAAGCCTCCCTTGAGCTGCTCTTTAGACCATTGTGGCAGTGTTGGTGTTGGCGTTAAATGCTGTTGAGTCAGTTCTAACTCACAGTGACTCTGTATCGGGTTTCCAAGGAGCATCTAGTGGGTTCAAACCACCAACCTTGCTGTTAGCATTCTACTGCTTATCCTACAGCTCCACACCACTGTAATCATGTACACCATTGCCAAACACAGAAGCGCTCTTGTAACTATGTACTAAGGAAGATGTAGCATAGTGGTTACGAATAGGGCTGCGAACCTTAAGGTCAGCAGTTCGAAACTACCAGCTGTTTCACAGGAGCAAGATAAGGCTTTCTGCTCCCGTAAAGATTTACAGCCTTGGAAACCCTGTACAGGGCCACTATGAGTCGGAACCGACTCCACAGCACATAACAACAACAACAAGGAAGATGGTAATGGGAGAAGGTGGCAGTCTCTACCACAATAAGCATAAACATCATTCAAATGGTACAAAGTCACACAGGAAAATAGAAGTTTCCTTTCCACCCTAAACCCCCATCTTGAATTCTCCTTCTAAAAAGAAAATACAGTTTCTTGTGTGTTGTTTCATATTCTATTTTTTTCAAGCAAATTTTAAAAGGAGAACATTTCATAGCAATTGGAGGACAAGGAAAAATTAGACACTATAAAAAGAAGGAGCCTATGCTATGTGGAAGGACTTTAGGCATCAGAAGACTTTAGACAAGATAGCCTGTAAGTAAGTTTTCATGTCTGAGATCCTGTGGATTCATCCATTCATTGAGAATGCCTTAAATAAGCATCTACTAGGTGCCAGGCACTATGTAGGCACTGGAGGAGCTGACACCTGAGCCAGTCTGAAAGAAACAGTAGGAGTTAGTCGAGTGAAATGTGCAAGAATAGCATTCGATCAAGGACAAAGACATAGAACTAAGCAAAGCATAGTGTTTATAGGGGAAATAATACTGACTCCACAACCAGTCTGTCAGACTGGCTGTGGAGCCAGACAGTATTTGAAAGCCAATGATATCTTCTTTGCAAATACCTTTTTTAAACATCATAAAAGATGACCATACACTTGGGCCTCCCAGATGGAATACACAGAAATCAAATAGATTATATCAATGGAAAAGCTCAATAGTACCAGACAAAACAAGGCCAGGGGCTGACTATAGAACAAGATCATCAATTGCTCATATGGAAATTCAATCTGAAGTTGAAGAAAATTAATACAAGACCATGAAAGTCAAAATATGACCTTGAATATATCCCACCTAAATTCAGAGATCATCTGAAGAACAGATATGAGGCATTCAACACTAAAAACTGAAAATGAGAAGAGTTGTGTGTGATATGTCATCAAGAACATCATATAGGAAGGATGTAAAAAGTCATTAAAGAGACAAGAAAGAAGGAAAAGACCAAAATGGATGTCAAAAAGACTCTGAAATTTGTTCTCCAGTGTAGAGATACTAAAGCAAATGGAAGAAATGAGGAGGTAAGAGCTGAAGTGAAAATTTCAAAGGGCAGCTTGAGAAAATAAAGTCAAATATAATGAAATGTGCAAAGATCTGGAATTAGGAAACTAAAAGGAAAGAACACAGCATTTCTCAAGCTGAAAGAATTGAGGGGAAACTTCAAGTCTTGATTTGCATTGCTAAAGGATTCTAGGGGTAAAATATTGAACGATGCAGAAAGCATTAAAAGACAATGGAAGGAATAAAATCACTGTACCAAAAAGAAATGGTTGATGTTCAACCATTTCAAGAAGAAGCATAGGATCGAGAGCCAATAGAACTGAAGCAAGAAGTCTAAGGTGCACTGAAGGCATTGGCAAAGAAAAAGACAGAATACAAATTGAAATCTTTCAACAAACTGATGCAGCACTGGAGGAACTCACTCATTTATGCAAAGAAATTTGAAAGACAGCTACCGTGTCAACAGACTAGAAGAGATTCATATTTGTGCCCATTCCGAAGAGAGTTTACCCAATAGAATGTGGAAATCACTGCACAATATCATTAATATCACGGGTAAGTAAAATTTTGCTTAAGACAGTTCAAAAAATGGCTGCAACAGTACATTGACAGGGAACTTCCAGAAGTTCAAGCCAGATTCAGATAAGGACATGGAACAAGGGATATCATTGCTGATGTCAGATGAATCTTGGCTGAAAGCATAGAATACCAGAAAGATATTTACCTGTTCTTTAATGACTATGCAAAGCTTTTCAACTGTGTGGATCGTGACAGGCTACAGACAACACTGTGGAAAATGAGTATTCCAGAACACTTAATTGTGCTCATGAACGACCTGCACATGGAGCAAGAGGTAGTCATTAGAACAGAACAAGCGGACAATGAATGATTTAAAACCAGGAAAAGTATGCACCAGAGTTGTATTCTTTCACCACACCTATTCAAGCTGTATGCTGAGCAAATAATCTGATAAACTAGATTATATGAGAAAAATGGGGCATCCAGATTGGAGGTAGACTCATTAACAAGCTGCAATATGAAGAACCCAAAAGACCCAACTAGAAAAATTCCCTTTTAAAAGAGTCAGTCTCCCTAAAGAAATTTCTTCCCCATATCCAAATCCACCCTAACCACCACTAACCGTTAGAATCTACCAGTAGCTGTTAGAATCCACCCTAACTGTCAAACCCTCTCACGTCAGCAACCTCCCCTAGATAAGAGCCAATCAGAGCAACCTCCCTTAGATAAGAGCCAATCAGCTTGAAGGATACCCCCCCCCCCTATAAAAAGGCCTGCGTTCCTGCATTCTGGGTCTCCATCTTCTTGGATGGTTGACCCACTGTATGCTGTGTAGAGATCAATAATCGCTTCTGCTGATTGCATACGCGAGAGAGAGTATTTCGTGGGAGACACAAAATCAGGCACAACATCTGGGGCCTCGTCCGGGATCGTGCCCCCAAATCCTCTCCTTGCATCCAGCATTTGATCTCCTGGCTGGTAAACTCACGGCCAGTAAGTTTTTTTTGTGTGTGTGTGTGTCTTTGTCCTTTTTTCTCTCTCTTTTCTGTGATTCGAATCAAATCAGAAGGCCCGGCGGTCCAGGCAGACATGCTATTGGATGCGCTCTGCTCAGGGAATCGGGGAGACGTCCCACGGTTCCACCTGGGGAATCGGGGAGATGTTCCACGGTTCCATCTGTTTCTGTCTCTGGCTAGTCAGAAGGGAATGAAGCAGGTCGCTCCTGTAAGCGGAACCTCTTAGAGGATACGCCACCGTTCTGATCCTTGTGGATCCTGGCTACTGTTGCTTTGTCAAAGCTGGTTCGTTATTGTCTTAGCTGTATGTCGAGTGAATCGTTGGATGATTGTGGTCAGAGTGTAACTGAACACAGCCTGCTGTGTCCAGTCTGTGAGGCTCCAGGGCATCAGCTACGGAGTCTGATTGGGCCACCACCTGCGGTTCCACGACTCTCTCATACTGCATAACGGTGATTCATCACTTCCTTAGCGGTGACCAGGGCTGGGGTTTATACGGCTACACCTTAGCCAAGAGAGAGTTGAAACACCCTGCGAGGGGCGTGGCCAGGAAGGCGCCTGAGTGAATACCCCTGTCCATTACCTGACCTCAACCCTATGTTTTCCCCTTGGTCTATGTGTATTATGTCATGCTATATGGAGAAGATGGAATTAATCCTTCAGAACCAGGGAATAGATGAGGAGGATGTGGAAAAACAGCCAGAAACAGCTCTTCACACTCAGTCTCCTTCTGAAGAAATGGATGAAGAGATTTCACTCCCATCCTTAAGATCTATCAGGTTAAAGATGAATACCTTTTACGATGCCCAGGTAGAGTTTGTTAAAAGCCCTTCTGAGTTTTGGATTAGGTTAAGGAAACACAATGGTACCTTCAACAAGTTGATGAGGAGAATGTGCAATTTCTATTCCTCCGCCACAAAGCTGGATGGTGTAGTTTTGAAACCTGAACCCGATGACCTTTGCTGTGTCAAATGGAAAGAAAATGGCTAT
>NW_006408618.1:2923995-2925266 GCF_000296735.1 Chrysochloris asiatica
TTTAATCTGGACTGAGTCTATGGAAGAGTCATTTAAGACACTCAAATCAGCCTTACTTAGTGCACCCGCTTTAGCACTACCAGACGTAACTAAACCATTCCATCTGTTTGTAGATGAGCAGAGAGGAGTTGCAAAAGGTGTGCTTGCCCAAACTCTAGGCCCCTGGAAGCGTGCAGTGGCATACTTGTCAAAGAAATTAGATCCAGTTGCAGCAGCGTAGCCCCCTTGC
The DNA here is from genome assembly GCF_000296735.1 of Chrysochloris asiatica. Taxonomy (NCBI): domain Eukaryota; kingdom Metazoa; phylum Chordata; class Mammalia; order Afrosoricida; family Chrysochloridae; genus Chrysochloris; species Chrysochloris asiatica. The sequence goes on from NW_006408618.1 coordinate 2,924,225, forward strand.
CTCAGAATTATAGCAGCTACTGCATTATTGGTAAAAGATGCTGATAAACTGACTCTAGGGTCAGACTCTTAAAATCATAACCCCGCATGTTATTGAAAAAGTGCTACAGTCCCCTCCAGACAGATGGATGTCGAACACCCGACTAGTCCATTATCAAGCTCTACTGCTCAATCCTCCAAGAATATAATTCACAGCAACAAGCGCCCTCAATCCAGTATAGACCCTGAAGCTGAAAACAACCAATCAGCTGTCAGTTTGGCCTTCATGAACCAGTCTGCACCTGACATCCAGAGAGGTCGGCATGGTTTCTTGTCTTTTGGCTTTCGGCTTGGAGGAGGTGTAGGTGCAACTTTTCTTTGGTCGTCCCTCATCTGGGTTCATCCGACACCAGCCGCCTCCCCCATGCCTCCGAAGTTCGACCCCAACGAGGTCAAAGTCGTGTACCGAAGGTGCACCGGAGGGGAAGTTGGGGCAATGTCCACTCTGGCCCCAAGATCAGCCCCCTGAGTTTGTCCCAAAAAAAGGTTGGTGATGACATTGCCAAGGCAACTGGTCACTGGAAGGGATTAAGGATTACCGTGAAACTGACCATTCAGAACAGACAGGCCCAGATTGAGGTGGTGCCTTCTACTTCGGTCCTGATCATCATAGCTCTCAAGGAACCACCCAGAGACAGAAAGAAGCAGAAAAATATTAAGCACAGTGGAAATATCAGTTTAGATGAGATCATCAGCATTGCCCATCAGATGCGACACCGGTCTTTGGCCAGAGAACACTCTGGGACTATTAAAGAGATTCTGGGGACTGCCCAGTCAGTGGGCTGCATCACTGATGGCTGACACCCTCATGACATCAATAGTGGTGCTGTGAAATGCCCATCTAGTTTAGAATTGCAAAGAAAAGCCAACATAATAACCCTGGGTGCCGAGAGAGAGGTAATAGGCCTGGAACTTATTTGGAGATTGACTTTACCGAAATTAAACCTGGTATGTATGGATATAAATACCTTTTAGTATTCGTAAGATACCTTCTCAGGCTGGGT
>NW_006408618.1:2926588-2947284 GCF_000296735.1 Chrysochloris asiatica
AAATCGGGCACAACACAATATGCAGATGATATGACCTTACTTGCTGAAAGCAAAGAAAACTTAAAATACTCATGAAAATCAAAGAGCACAGCATTTGGTATAGACTGCATCTCAATGTAAAGAAAATAAAAATCCTCACCACTGGCCCAGTAAATAACATCTTGATAAATGGAGAAGAGATCGAAGTTGTCAATGACTTCAGTTTGCTTAAACCCACCATCAACACTCATGGAACCAGCTGCAGTCAAGAAATCAAATGACATATTGCATTAAGCAAATCTGCTGCACAAGACCTCTTTAAAGTATTCAAAAGCAAAGAAGTCATTTTGAGGACTAAGGAGCGCCTATCCCAAGCCATATATTTTCACTCACTTCATATGCATGTGAAAGTCAGGCAGTGAATAGTGAAGACCATAGAATAATTGATACATTTGAGTTATAGTGTTGGAGAACAATACTAAAAGTACCATAGACTGCCAGAAGAACAAACAAATCTGTGTTGGAAAAAGTACAACCAGAAGGTTCCTTAGAAGTCAAGATGACCAGACTTTGTTTCTCATACTTCACACATATTATCCAGAGGGACTAATCCCTAGAGAAGGACGTCTTTCTTGAACAGTGGAGGGTCAGTAAAAAAGAGGGAGACCCCCCAATGAAATGGATTGACATAGTAGCAGCAGCAATGAGCTGAAGCTTAACAATTGTGAGGTTGATGCAGGACTAGGCAGTGTTTCGTTCTGTTGTGCATCGAGTCACTATGAGTTGAAACAGACTCAAAGCCACCTAACAACTGTGTGGCTGGAACTTAAAGCAAAAGCAAAAGCAGAGTGGTCAAAGATAGAACTAGAGAGATAGGTCCAAGATCAGGAACATTCTTTTTCTCTCATAAGGACAGAAACAATCCATGGTAGGAAAACTGCAAAGTTGACATCATCACTCTGAATATTCTCACTCCTCCCCAAGTGGAAAGCCCAACAAAAATTAATGACACCGCAAAACCACCTGAGGAAGAGTGAGATGTAGAGGTTAATGATTTGGGGAGCTAGTTTAATTTGTTGTTAAGTGTCGTCGAGTTGGTTCCGGTCCCATAGTGACCCTGTATAGGAGGTGAGCAGCTGATGAGCTTGAGCCGCTGACCTTGCAGATCAGACAGACTTTGCAGTTAGTGCATTAATCCACAGCACCACACCAGGTGTAGAGATTTTACTTTACTAACACCACATTGACCCCCACTAATGCTTCATCATCCTGAATAAAGAGGTCAATAAATTACTGGCAGTGGAGAACCCCTAAAGAAATATGTTTATGCTTTCTACTTTGCCAAGCCAGACCGTCAAGGTTTGTCTGTCTTCACCCTACTTTTTGAAGCTTTCCACAGTGCTTACTCACAATGCTTTCTTCAAAACTCAACAGTACAATACTCTGCTCTACCCAAAAACTGTCGATTTAATTATGTCCCCTCCCCTAGAAGATATTTAGAAGTCTTATCTCCTAGTGTGAACAGGAGCTCTGGTAGCGTAGTGGTTACGAGTTGCGCTGCCAACCTCAAGGTCAGCAGTTTGAAACTACCAGTGGTTCCGTGGGAGAAAGATGAGGCTTTCTGCTCCTGTAAAGATTTACAACCTTGGAAACCCTGTGCAGGGTCACTATGAGTTGGAACTGGCTCCACAGTACTTAACAACAACAATACCCTAGTGTGAACATGATTAGGCATTGGTGGTTCAGTGCTTTCCATGAGCAAGACCCAGGTTTGATTCCTGGTAGTGCGCCCCTTGAGTAGTTATTTCCTGTCTGTAAAGTGGAGGTCTTTTTTGTTGCTCTGAGGCTGAGCAGGTTTCAACAGAGTTTCCAGACTAAACTAGATGACGATGAAAGGTCTATAAAAATCAGCCAATGAAAATCCAATGAATCACAACAGTCTGATATACAACCAGCCATGAAGATGGTATGTAACCAGATAGTGTTTCCTTCCTTTGTGTGCAGGATTGCTGTCAGTTGACTAGGCACACCCACCAGCAACAACAACTTGTGAATGTGACCTTGTTTGGAAACAGAGTCTTTTGAAAATGTTATTAGTTGACTTCACGCAGAGGAGGGTTAGTCCTAGGCCCCTCTGAATTCTGTCCTTTTAAAAGAAGAGAACAAACATGAGGAAGAGGGTTCTGTGAAGATGTATCTACACTCCATGAAAGCCAAGAAGCCACCAGAAGCTCTTGAGCCCTTAAAAGGAATCATTACTGTCAGTAACCTGATTTGGACTCTAGTCTCTAGAACCGAGAGAGAACACATTTCTGTTCTTACAAACCACTCAGCTTGTGGTATTTATTACAGCAGCTGAAAGATACCAAATGAGGGCTTAATTGGATGATTTCCCCATGTGTTCTGTTTTCATGTGGTGATCTTTTCCATTAGCCTTACTGGAAGATCTTTTAGAGAAGCTTCTATGTTTTACCTTTCTTCTGAACCTGTCCTCTCCCACCCACCTTCCCACTTACCTGGACCAGCCTTGCACATAAGTCAACCATATCTGCTTAACTAAGGAAGTTGCAGACAGAGTAGATGATACTATAAACACTTTATGTCCAAAGGTAAGCAAAAAAGTATTGCTGCAAAATCATAGAATCCTTTATTAAACGAAGTATCAAAATGTGAAGCTGTTGTTTCTTGACAAATCCTCTATCTAGGTCTAAAAATTCTTAAGGTGGTTTTCCACATCTCTAAGTCTTTGTGGCCTGTGGGTTAATGCACCAGACTGCACAGCCATTTGAACTGCAAGATCAGCGGTTCAAGCTCACCAGCTGCTCCTCGGAAACCCTGTACAGGGTCGCTATGGGTTAGAATCGACTCAATGGCACTTCACAACAAGCCCTACCCAAAGAATTATGTGTTCTTCACTTGATGCCACATCAAAATGACAGTTTGCGCATTCTCAAGGGATTCAAATCATCTTCATTGTAAATGTTCTTTGAGTTTGGGGAACAAAAAGAAATCTGAAGGGGCAAGATCAGGGCTGTAGAGTGGATGGAGTTTCCCAATAAAATTCTTGTAGAACAGCCCTTGATAACGTCAAAGAATGACCAGGTGGATTATTGTGACAAGGAAAAAAATTTTTTTCTCAGTTTGACTTTCCTGGCCTTTTTCTATCAAATTAAGTGTTGCATTTTCTTAAAACTTCCTCATATAAGCACCTATGATTATCCTGTGTCCTTCAAAAAAAAATCTATCAGGATGACCTCTTTGGAATCACAAAAAAAGCTGTCTCCACAACCTTCTGAGTTGACCTCTCCGCCTAGCGTACATCTTTGAAGTCTTCCTGACCTTCCCTAAATTGATTACTCAATCTAAACACTGTTGCTTTATGTGGGGAACCATTGCTGTACAATTGTAAATTTTGAATGATTTGGAAAGATATCCATTTGAATTGTGTTAAAATTTTTATATTAGCCTTGACCTCAAAACTCATTTTTCAGAGAGCGCTGGTGGCCAGCCCGGCAGCAGGGCAGACTCAGTGTTCTAAGGGTGATCGGGCTCTGGTGCTGTCTGTGAGGATCTACGCAGAGGTCGAGCAGCAGAAAGACAAGACCCTGGAGAGTGCCTTTCTGGCCCCGGCCATCCTCCTCATCCTTCTGGGGTATGTCATGTTCATCGTCTCCTTCACTGGTGTACTGGCTTCCCTCCGGGACAACGTGTGCCTTCTGCAGTCGTTCATTTATATCCTGGGGAGCTCATTGGCCTTGGTCTTCCGGAACCAGACCATTGACTTCCTGAACAACACATTCAAAGAGGCGAACTACTATGACGACGTGGACTTCAAAAACATCATGGACTTCATTCAGAAGCAGTGCAAGTGCTGTGGTGGGGAAGACTACCAAGATTAGAGCAAAACCAGTACCGTGACTGCACTGCCCCCGGACCCCTGGCCTGTGGTGTACCGTATACCTGCTGCTTCAGAAACAAGACAGAAGTGGTCAAGACGATCAACAAGGAGCGCCTCGTTGTGCAGGATGCCATCTACGTGCGGGGCTGCACCAACACCGTGTTCATCTAGTTCATGGACAACTACATCATCATGGCGGGCATCCTCCTGGGCCTCCTGCTCCCTTAGTTCCTGGGGGTACTGCTGACCATCCTGTACGTGATCACCCGTGTGGAGGACATCATCGACGAGTACGCAGCCACCGACGGGCTTCTGGGGTCCGGTGCCAAGCCCAGCGGGATGCAGCGGGTACCGGGTGCTACATGTGCTACCCCAAGTAGGGCTCCAGATGGACCTCCGCGGGACCGGGCCACGGTCGCACCTCAGAGCTCACGATGGGGGCTGGACAAGACAGTGGCCCCTCTACCCTCATTGACCAAAGTCCAGTGGTGTTTGCCTGGTGCCTAGGCTGCATGCGGAGCAATCCACAACTATAGCATTGTCGGGGGACAGGGCCTGCATCCCCTCCCCCAGGTCCCCTCAGCAGACCATCTGGGATCAGAGCCAGGGCTTCAGGCGGGGAGAGGGAGCTCAGGGCTGATTCTTACCGTGCCTCATCCAGGGTATTTATGACCCTCCACATTGAGGGCAGTTGAGCCCCGGTGACTCAGTAGTGAAAACATTGAGTTGCTAATGGAATGATCCGTGGTTCAAAGCCACTGGCCAGCTCTACAGGGGAAAGATGTGGCATTCTGCTTCTGTAAAGACTGGAAGCCCTATAGGGCAAATCTGCTCTATCGTATGGGGTCGCTGTGAGTTGGGGTCCATTCCAGGGCAGTGGGTTTGGTTTGGGAGGGCAGTTGTCTAGTGATTTGTAAATTGGGAGAGAGAAGAATGCTGCTTCTGAAAGCAGTGGTGTTTTCTAGCTATGTGTGTTACCCAGGTGAGAACGAAGGGGTCATCCCAGAGCCCAACTGGACTTTCTTAGCCTCTCAGGTGCCTTGAACCTCCCCAAGGGCTGCTACTTGGCTGGCTCTATTTTTTTTTTTTTTACAGGTTTTTACACCCATCTTCTTACAGTTAATAGGAGTTTCTGACTAATAACAACTGTGTCTTTTCTTCTCCATGTGTCCCTTCAAACCAGCTGATTAACCAATCAATAAAGACGTGATTTAAAAAAATAAACCTCATTATTTCCCTGGCACAGAAAGTATCTTTAATTTGATGGTGTCCTAATGAGACTAAAACAAGTTTATTACAGAATTGCAGCCATCCTCTGATCACAGTGGTGGTGGTGTGGTGGTCACAGAGGCATGTTTAAACACGTTTTGCGTGGAATAAACCTGTGCATGTATAAACTGGAACCCTAGTAGCAATACTTTTGGACAATCCCCACCCCCACCCCCCGCATACTTTGACCTCTACACACACAGGTTGACAGTCTCTCTCCTTCCATTATATTCATGCAGACACAAGCCCTACAATCCAGCTCAGTCTGGGAACACACACACACACACACACACACACAAACACACAGAGGTTTTTATTTGAAGAGCCAAGTTTTTTCTATGTAATTACCAAGTACCTTTAGGTAGGTCCTTTTATGAGACTATTTGAGCTACTCACAACTCACATTTCTGACTTTGTTTATTTTCAGTGGTTGTTTCCTCCTTTGATCCCCCATTCTGGATCCAATCTAGGATCTAACGCTGACATACAAAAATTAATCCATTTGGAAGGGAAGGTGGAAAAGCCAGTTCTATTTGTTCTCCCAGGATCTGTCCACCTGACCACTGAAATACACAGTTTAGCTTCTTAGTATTTATTCATTGTTCTCAGTAAATATTTAGTAAGTAATCACAACAAATGTATTGGGCAAGTGAAACAGATCATGTATTATGTATTCAGTCACAAGAAAGTACAAAGCCAGAGCACTCAACTCTCAAGAGTCCATCCTAAATCAATAGTAAACACATACCTTTATATTTTCAAAGCTTGTTCTTAATGGAACAATTCTCTTCTCCTTTCATTGGGTGACACACCTCTGTGACTACATTTTCCAGATTCCACATGGACAACGTAGCTGGTCAGAGAGAATCCTCTAAAACTAAAATTGTGTCAGAGTAAGTTGTATTTGTGCTGGAGGAGAAAAAGAGACTTTGAAAGAATTCCTTCAGTCTAATAGAGTTTAAGGAGTACCTAGGTAGTATAAATGGTTAACAAGTTCATCTGCTAACTGAAAGGTGGACAATTCTGATCTACCTGGAAATGCCTCGGAAGAAAAACTTGTCAGTCTCCTTCTGAGAAAACCAGCCATTGAAACCCTATGGAGCACAGTTTTACTCTGACACACATAAGGTTGCCAGGAGTTCAAATTGACTCAAGGGCAACTTTTTTTTTTTTAGAGCTTAGCATCTGTCTTGGACTCCAGATGTGGTGTTGTAGGATAAGCACTAGACTGTAAACCACAGTTCAGAAGTTCAAGCCCACCAACTGCTCCTGGAAAACCCAATGCAGGGTCACTATGAGTTGTACCAGACACAGCAACACTTAACAACAATATTGTAGTGCTGTTATGATAAAATGCAAGAGGATTACTTTAACAAAAAGAAATTTATTTTCTCACAGTTTAAGAGGCTAGAAATTCAAATTCAGAGAATTAGCTCTAAGGGAAGATTTGCTCTGTCAGCTCTGAAGGAAGATCTTTTGGTTCCTTGGAGATCTCTCTGTGTCTTGGCATACTGCTCACCCTCCTCTGTTCACTCCTCTAAGGTCTTTTATATCTCAAAGAAAGTGAACTAAGATATACAAGGAATATACAAGATATACAGGAATCTTGCCTTGTTAACATAACAAAGATGACAATTTCCCAAACGGGATTGTATCCACAAACATAGGGTTAAGGTATACAACACATATTTGGAGAGGACATACTTTGATTCATAACATTGTACCATTTGGTCTCCAAAGTATCATGTCCTCATCACACACAAAACACAGTCACCCTGTCATATCATTGCAAAAGTAGCATATTAACTCAAGTCCAAAATCTCATCATCTGAATAACCTATATCAAAATGAACGAGACTTTAGCATATTTCATCCTGGAGCAAAATTCCTCATTCGCTCTGAGCCTATGAAATCTAGACTACAAGTTATCTGCTTCCAAAGCACAAGGATGGATCAAACTCAAGGTAGACATTTCCATTACAAATGGGAGAAATTGGAGAGAAAGAAAAGATAGCAGGCATCAAGCAATTACAGAACCCAGCAGCACAATTTACATTGGTTCTTGAAGCTTGAAAATAATCCTCTGTTCTCAGAGAAAATCTGGGTAATGACCCTGACCTCCAGACTCTAGACTCTTTATTTTCTGAGTGGATGTGCCCATTGGCCCTAGGCTTCAGCTTGGCCTTCCAGGCCCTATGAGGTGGCCTTATTCTCCTAATCCATCCGAATGGTAACCCCAATCTCTAAACCCTGGCAGGCCCTATTCTTCTGCCACTTGGGCAGCTTTGGGTGGCAGGTCCATCTCCCTTGCACACCTTAATGGCAGTCCCACACTCTGGAACCTCCTTGGTGAAGATACTTACTCTTTGAAACTTAGGAAGCTATGACCCTACCTTTGAAACTGAGAAGGTTCCACTTCATGTGTTCCTTCCAACAGATCTGCTGATGTTCGAGCTGCTCCAGGAATGGTCCTTTTCACTACGTGAAGGATAGAGGTAGCTCCTTTGGCCTGTTTCATAATTATAGACTTCCAAGAGGCAGTGTTCTTTCCATTTATTCGTTCTCTGCCCCCTTCTGTCAACACTTAAGGGTTTTCTGCTGTGGTAGTTAGTTAGTTAGATCCATCAGTCACAGCCATAATCTCGTTAACATAAGATTGTGTAGCCATAGTCTTGGTGAACATTCTAGCACATGTGTCTTTAGTTTGAAGAACAGAATTTTCCAAATATTTAAGTTCTGTTTCCATTTTGCACATCAACTTTTAAGTCCCTCTCTTTCTCTCACATGTTACTATAAACAGCAAGGAGAAACGAAGATCTTGCTTAGAAATACCATCAGTCAGATATCCAAGTTCATCACTGACATTCCTCTAAAACATTTGAACATAATTTAAACAAGTTCTTTAGCGCTATATAAAAATCATCACACTTTTTCCATTGTACAATCACATGTTCATTATTGCCTTTTAAAGCTTCATCAGAAGTGCATTTAACATCTATCTACATTGGCACCATATATATTGTCTAAGATGATAGAGATTTTTTCTATAGCTCTCTCCTCCCCTCTGAGCTCTCATCAGAACTACCTTTGATGGCCATAATTCTACCAACAATCTCTTCAAGACAATCTAGGTTTTACTATTAAATAACCTACTATCATTGAGTTAATTCTGACTCATAGTTACCCACAGGGTTTCTAAGACTATACAACTTTATAAAAGCAGAATGCCACATTTTTCTCCTACAGAGCAGCTGGTGGGTTTGAACTCCAACCTCTCAGTTAGCATCTGAGCACTTTAACCACTATACCAATGGGGCCTTTACTACTAGGCACCTTAAAGCCCAATTCTAAAACCACCTCCATGTTTTAGGTACCTCTTAGAGAAGCACCCCATTTTTCCAGTACCAAATTCTCTTAACTATTGCTGTTATAACAGAAATACCTAAAGTGGATGGCTTTAACAAACAGAAATTTATTTTCTCACAATTTAGGAGGCTATGTGTCTGAATTCAGAGCTCCAGCTGTAGGTGAAAGCTTTCTCTCTGTTGGTTCTGAAGAAAGGTTCGTGCTTCTTCAGCTTCTGCTTCCTGGTTCCATGGAGTTTTCCATGTGCCTTGCTTACACGGTCTCTCCTTTGTTCACTTGTTTAATCACTTTTATATCTCAAAAGAAATTGATTCAAGATACACCTTTCACTCATTAACATAACAAATCATGGCTTGGGATTCTAACCACAGGCATAAAGGTTAGGATTTACAATGCCTATTTTGGGGAAACATGTTTCAGTTCATTGCAGTGTCCAACATGGAGTCCCTGGTTGGTACAAATGATAATAACTAATCACTAGCTGATTCGTTGGAATCCACCCAGAAGGATCTTGGAAGGCAGGCCTGGACACCTGCTTCTAAAAGCTTCCAAAATCCTGTGGAGCAATTATACTCTGCACACATGAGGTTGCCATGAGTTGGAATCAATTTGACAGCATTTGGCAACAAATGTCCAATAGTATGGAATTGATCTTCGTAAGGCAGCTAAACATTGCTATGCTAACCTCATACTTTCAATTTTCCAATAAGCAGATAGCTCCAGGTTTGAGTTAGTTCTATCTCCTTATTGTTGTGTACCATCCAGTCAGTTCCTACTTCTAGCAACCCTACTAAGTATAGTAGCCAAGAGCGACTGGTGGGTGTGAATTACCAACCTTGTGGTTAGCAGTCCTGTGTTCATACTGCAGCACCACACAGGTAGCAAATTATCTTTATTCTATATTTGAAAAATAATGTAAGGTAGGGGGAGGTGAGAAAGAAGAACTGTTTGTGAAAAAGGAAAGGTAAAACAGAAGAGATGAGGGGAAATATCAGCTCTTTGAGGTCTTATACCAACATCTTACATTGTGCTGTGCACAAAAAAGAGGAAAAATAGTTTTTGGATGAATAAATGAACAGAAGAAAAAGAGAGAAAAACAAAACATATGAATAATTTAACTTTATAAATAATTTCAGGTTTTAAATATATCAGTCTCTTTAAATAATCAGTGAATCTGTTCTTATATTAAAAGGCAACACCAATGACATTTGTTTCCAACTACTTCAATCAGTAGAAATAATGTACTTTCAATGACCTGTCTTCTATTAGAGATAACCATCTGTCCACCAGTCTTATTTCTTACTGAGCTCACTTTATGACAGGAGTACTGATTTCACATATGGGAGTATGGAACAGGGCAAAGTTATCAGGTACCCATTAGGCCTGTACCCATGGTTTGGTTTTCACTGGAATTTAGCAACTTTCAACTAACACTAGAGGGATATGTTTTATTGACAAGAAATGACTGCATGCCTAAGAAAGTACACACAAAGATCAACCAGAGGTATAAAATTAAATTGTGAGGCTCCACTTCACCAATTAAAATTTCAGGGAGAGTTTTCATTGCCAGCCCAGGAACACTTATGGGAAAGCATATCACTGCCTGGATAATACATGTAAATACTCTGTTCTCATGGCCCTCTGCAAAAGAAACTATTTAGTTTAGAGACATGTGAGCTCAGTATCCAAGGACTATGACTTCACATTCCTTCTCCTTGAAGCATAAGACCCTCTCTTTCAACAGCTAAAGTGTAGCCATTTGCTAAAGATGACTCAGTGCTCAGAAAGTTTAGAAGAGACCTCAAAGTAAGAGAACAACTCTGTCAAAAACCCCACTCTGGTCATCCAAGATTTATATGTCAAACCTGAAAACACCCATTGCCATCAAGTTGATTCTAACTCATAGTGACCCTATAAGACAGAGTAGAACTGCTCCGCAAGATTTCCAAGGCTGTAAATCTTTATGGAGTCCTGGTACGGTGCTGTGGGTTAATGCGCTGGAGTGTGAGGTCAGTTTGAACTGCAAGGTCAGTGGTTCAAGCTCACCAGACGCTCCTTGGAAACCCTATAGAGGGTCACTATGAGTCAGCACTGACTGGATGGCAATTAACAACAAACAAATCTTTATGGAAGCAGACTGCAATATCTTTCTCCATGAAGTGGCTGATGGGTTTGAACTGCTTGCTGATCTTTCAATTAGTAGCCCAACTCTTAACCACTGTGCCACCAGTGATCCTTATTTAAATGACACAAAAGTATTATTAATAAGGTCAGAAAGTTATAAGTCCATTTATTTTGTATCTGAATCTGACAAAGTAAGAAAACAATGCTAAGAAGTCTAGAATTAACAATAGATATTTAAAGAGGACTCTTCTATTTAACACCTTCGACATGACGTATCACATTTAGTTATGAAACTATGGTGTTCAAAGACTCTGGTTTGGAATGTAGAACCTAGTATTTGGTAAGGATATAACATTTAGGCTAGCCTAACTAGCACTTACATCTGAAAATCAAGCCAGACTAACTCTCCGGAAAAAGGAGCAAATCTGCAAACCCAGATTCAGCTCCAGATTATACAAAGGGGCCTGCTGCCGCTTGCAGGCAACTGCAACTTGCTGAAATTCAGCTCTTCTTACAAAACCAGTGGCAAGAAAGGATATTTGAGGTAGTGTAAGGAATGGAGCTCTGATAGCGTAGTGGTTACTAATTGGGCTGTGAACCTTAAGGTCAGCAGTTCAAAACTACCAGCCACTCCACGGGAGAAAGATGGGGCTTTCTGCTCCCATAAGCCTCGGAAACCCTGTACAGTGGCACTATAAGGAGCTCTGGTAGCGTAGTTGTTATGAATTGGCCTGCTAACCGTTACCAAGATCTCCTACCAAGATCGACAGTTCAAAACTACCAGCTGTTTTGCGGGAGAAAGATGAGGCTTTCTGCTCCCGTAAAGATAGCCTCAGAAACCACCCTGTGCAGGGTCACTATGAGTCGGAATCGACCCCATGGTACTTAACAACAACTATAAGATAAGCATTGGACTGTTAACTGTGAGGTTGGCAGTTCAAACCTGCCAGCCACTCCACAAGAGAAAAATGAGAATTTTTGTTTCCCTAAAGATTTACAGCCTCGGAAACTTTATGCAAGGTCGCTATGAATCAGAATTGACTCGAATTTCTGCTTCTGTAAAGATTTACAGCCTTGGAAACTCTATGTGATGTCACTATGAGTCAGAATTGATGTGATGGCTGTGGGTTCAGTTGGGGATTTTTTATTGATGTACTGGTGGTGGTGTTGGTAGGTGTCACTGAGTAGGGTCTGACTCACAGTGACCCCATGCACAACGTAATCAAGCACTCCAGGTCATATGCCATCCTCACAATCATTGGTACACTTGAGCCCATTGCTGATGCCACTGTGCCAATCCATCTCACTGTGGGTCTGCCTCACATTTGCTGACTATCCACTTTACCAAGCATGATGTCCTTTTCCAGGGACTGGTCCCTACTGATGAACATGGCCAAAGTATAAGAGACGAAATCTGGTTATCATGGCTTCTAAGGAGCACTCTGGCTGTACTTCTTCCAACACAGATTTGTTTATTCTTCTGGTAGTCCATGGTACTTTTCATATTCTCCAGTACCACAAATCACATGCATCAATTTTTCTATAGTCTTCCTTATTCATTGTCCAATTTTTATATGCATATGAGGCTATTGAAAATACCGTGGGTTGAGTCAGGTACATCTTAGTCCTCAAACTGATATCTTGAGGGGTATTCCTCTATTTTGTGAGGCATTTGCTCCACATGAGGGAATTATCTGGTTTTTGTTTTGTTTTGTATTGCAGAAAGAAAAAGAAATCCTTCTGATAAAGAAAGGTAAGCTACTTCCATTGGCAAGAAAGATACAAAGTGGCTCATGAATTTAAGATTCTCGGTTTCAGCTGAGTCCACCCCATTTCAAGTTTAGGGTCCCAATCCTTACTAAGCAATAATCTAATTTCCACTTGGGAAACTTGGTGAAGTTATAAATTCAGCTGATGTTGTAATTCTGCAATTGCACAATTAAAATTTGTGTTTGATTTTCAACAACATCAACCCTGTAGCTATAAGAAATAAAAGATTCTTTTAAGTGTATCGTGGAAATTCTCTGGTTCTCAGACCAAGTTTGAGAACCTGAGCTTTTCAATTTCTTTCATTAAGTGTTTCATTATACTCATTGGCTTTGATTTTGTTTTTAGAATTATATGAAGGCAAGTCAAAAAGTGTTGTTACTAGTTTTCCAGTTCATATATACATGGGTTTGTTCCAAACAAAGCATGCTTAAACATGTCTCTGTAATCACGGGAAGGCTGCAGACATACTTGTCTTAGTCTCATTAGGGTGCCTTCCAAAAATAGGTCCAACCAAAACAATGGCTTCCAAGGTGATTTTCTAGACCAGTTACAGTCAAGACAGAGAAATCAGCTCAGAAAGTATGACAACTGTTTCATGAGACTGCAAAGGGGGACAATAGATTTCACTATTAGGAGTCCTGGTGTGGCACTGTGGGTTAATGCGCTGGACTGCAAGGTCAGTTGAACTGCAAGGTCAGTGGTTCAAATTCATCAGTTGCTCCTCGGAAACCCTAAACAGGGTCGTTTTGAGTTGGAACTGACTCAACAGCACTTTACAGCAATTTCTCTATTAAGGAGATAAGTTTTATGATATGTATTAATAAAGGTTGTTGTTGTAGTTGTTAGGTACCATCCTATCAGTACCAATTCAAAGCAAACTTATGTACAACAGAACAAAACACTGCCCAGTCCTGCACCAACCTCACAATCATTGCTACGCATGAGCCCACTGCTGCTGCCCCTTGTGCCAATCCATCTTGTTGAGGGTCTTCTTCTTTTTCACTGACTCTCCATTTTACCAAGCATGATGTCTTTCTCTGGGGACCAATCCCTCCTGATAATATCTCCAAAGTATGAGCGACAAAGTCTGGCCATCCTGGCTTCCAAGGAGCATTCTGCCTGTACTTCTTCCAACACAGACTGGTTTGTTCTTTTGGCAGTCCATGGTACTATTAATATTCTCCTCTAACAACATAATTCAAGTACATCAATTCTTCTATTGTTGTTGTTGTTGTTACGTGCCGTGAAGTCGGTTCCGACTCATAGCGACCCTGCACAGGGTTTCCGAGGCTGTTAATCTTTACGGGAGCAGAATGCCTCATCTTTCTCCCGCGGAACCGCTGGTATAGTCTTCTTTATTCACTATCCAACTTTCACATGCATATAAGGTTATTGTAAATACGATGGCTTGAGTCAGGTGTACCTTATTCTTCACACTGACATCTTTGCTTTTGAACACTTTAAAGATGTCTTGTGCAGCAGATTTTCTTAATGCAGTACGTCGTTTGGTTTCTTAACTGCTACTTCCATGAATGGCTTGAATTTTTTCTTCACTTCCCTCGGCTTGAGAAATGCTGAGCGTGTTCTTCCCTTTGGGTTTTCTAACTCTAGGTCTCTGCACATTTCATTATAATATTTGACTTTGTCTTCTCGAGCTGAACTTTGAAATTTTGTTTAGCTCTTTTACCTCATTTCTTCCGTTTGAACAAGTTTCAGAGTCTCTTCTGACTTTCAGTTTGGTCTTTTCCTTCTTTCTTGTCTTCTTAATGACCTTTGCTTTCTTCTGTATGATGTTCTTGATGTTATACCACAACTCTTCTGTTCTTTGATCATTAGCGTCTAATTCCTCAAATATATTGCTCAGTCTGCCTCTGGGTTTGTTTTCTAACAGTCCTCCACAAGACCACCCCTCCTCTGACACTAACTGTGAAGATGGAGGAGCACTATAACTACTCTCCGCCTCCATAATTTATTATTATGACATATGAAACTCATTGAAAGCTATTATATTTGTGGTTTACTAGATGGAATGGATGTAGATTTAAGTTATGCAAACTATGAGCTGCATAGGGCAGAGTCTGGGAGGGATCCAGTTGTCTTCTTCCTGTATAGTCATGGATGACATTACTTCTTCCCAGCATTGATGTGTGACAATACTTACCGAGTATTATCAACCAGGAAAACTCATCCAAGTCTTTGGTGGCCAGAATTTCATAATGGAGCTCAATCAGATACTATCTGTATAGATAATCTTTGGTTTCCAGCCCTTTATGGAAATCAGGCTAGTAACTTTAGATACCAGTTGTCCTGGAGGTCAGAACTAATATTGCATGTCCCAAAGGCCCCATCATATATTACACTGTTATTCTCCTTCCATGTCCATGAACACAAAGGCACTCCTATCAGATAAGACGTTCCAGAGTCCTAGAGATCTCCTCCCAGGAGCTGAGGGCAAAGACCAGAGCTCCCTTTAGGTAAAATGTAATTCTTCTGTAGTGATTCTTGGCTAAGTACTATAAAAACCAAGTCATTTTGATGGGTCTTATTTTAACTCTAAGAAGTGCCTAACTGACCTTCTCACTTTCTCTATTTCTTTTCTCTCTCCCTCACCTTGGATGCAGCTCAAAAATGGACAAAGAAAGGGTGAGAATGAGTCTCAGGAATAGTGAGAAGAAACATGTATGTTGAGCACATTATTTGGTAAATTTTAAAACGTGAAAGTGTAATAAGTCTGTTTTTTAGGTCACATCAAAATGTCTCCAATTCTTGAGGTAATAATTCCTGCATTAAACAGTATATTTGAAGTAAACAACAATTGCTCAGTAATTGTAAAGTCAAAGCAGTGGGGGTGGTTGTGTGCCATGGAATGACTTCTGACTCATAACAACGGTGTATAGGCTTTCCAAGGAGTGGTTTTCTAGTGGTTTGAACTGCTGACTTTGCTGTTAGCAGTCCAGTGTTCATCCTACAGACCACACCAAGGGCACATTTTGCAGATATTTTGACTTTGTTAAAGTTCATTTATGAGCTAAAGACAATTATTTACATGAAATAGTTATTATTTAAGACTGCAATTAAAGTAACAAAGTTCAAGTTGTTACATATAGATAGTGTCTTAATTATCTAGTGCTGCTATAACAGAAATACCACAAGTGGATGACTTTAACAAACAGGAATGTATTTTCTCACAGTTTAAGAAGCTAGAAGTTCAAATTCAGTGCATCAGCACCAAAGAAAGGCTTTATCTCTCTGCAGCCTCTTGGAGAAATTCTTATCGTCAGTCTTCCGTTGGGTCTAGGAAGTTCCTAGCACTAGGACCCTGGGTCCAAAGGATGCAATTCACTCCCAGCTCTTCTTTCTTAGTGGTAGTAGGTCCTTCTCTTTCTGCTGAGTTTTCACTCCTTTTATTTCTTGTAACATAAAAGGTGGTGCAGGCAATTTCCAGAAAAACACTCCTTATATTAGATCTGGGCTATGACCAGATTACGGGTGTCACATCTCACCCTAATCCCCTTACAACTGATTGGCTGATCACATCAGACACACCATGGACGTTAACATCATTACATAACTTTCAAATTACATCGTTACATGCCAAACCATTAAGAAACATGGCCAAGCCAATTTGATACATACTTGGGGGGTGAGTGGGGACACAATTCAATCCATGACAGATATAAAACATATTCAATAAATATTTATTCTTTTTCTTACACTGTAACATTTCTATTGAAACATTTTTTAAATTGACATGATTACATATCCTTTGTGCTTGAGTAAAACTCCAAGTCTGATGCATCACTAAATTCTCTAAATTATTGTAGTGAATTATTAAACACAAGGGTATGGCAGCTAGCAAGTCAGAAGCATAAGAACCCTTAAGTTTAGCGGATATTCTGAGGAGGTAGAGGGAACTTCCACATTTATAATCAGCAGGTCAGAAGTAAGGGTGCTATGTGAACTCCCAATTTTGAGACAGAAGTCTTGGGCAGCCTTGTTACTCTGGGGAACTGTGTCCTGTAACTTGTGAGCTTTGACGGACCTCAGAATTGTTAGGGTCAGAGGAAGAAGTACTGTAGGAGCAGCTAAAAACAAAAGTGGCAGAGAAGTGGAATTTGAGTTTTCCACACACCTTCTTTCAGCTCCTGGCCCTGCTCTGAACTGCTAACTGATTCTACATGTCTTGCATTCCAATGAACAAGAGAGGATCCAGGCCGCCCCACAGGCTGTTAGCCAATCTGTACATTCCTGGCCTTTCAGCCAAACACCCAGTCCTGTTCAATCACCCATAACAAGGTGGCAGGGTCATGTGGTTAGTTTTGCTTCAGAGGGAGCCTGGGGTACAGGCATTCAGACAGCAATAGATTTCCTCTCCCAAAGGTTTTTTTTTTTCCTTCTAGGTCCTACCCTTTCCCAGCTCTTTTGATTTTTTTGTTTTGTTTTGTTTTTTTGCTATTTGCATTCTCTCCTCTTTTTTCCTTGCCCCACTCTATTCTGTGACAATCTCTGTATATGGGTGAGCTTCATGAAGTTCATGGAAAAATGGAATTAAAAAATGATGAAGTTTTTCCATGAAATTTTTGAAGCCCCATTGTATCTATATAGATGATAGATAGATAGATAGATAGATAGATAGATAGATAGATAGATAGATAGATAGATGATAGATAGATAATGAAACCTTCAAAGATTTCCATTCAAGGCCCACTCTGTAAAAATACTTTCTTTTCTAGCATGAGGTCACATATGCTTAACTACAAGTACATTGGACAACTGGCTTAATGAATTTAATTTGCCCCAAAATATTTGTTGTTGTTAAATGTCATCTAGTGATTCCTGGTTTGGCACTGTGGGCTAATGCACTGGACTGCAAGGTTGGTTTGAACTGTAAGGTCAGTGCTTCAAGTTCACCAACTGCTCCTTGGAAACCTATACTGGATTGCTATCAGGCGAACTGACTCAATGGCACTTAACAACAACAGTCATTTCCAATTAATATCAACCCTGTATAGTGTTTCCAAGGAGCAGCTGGTAGGTTTGAGCTACAGACTTTGTGGTTAGCAGTCCACCACCTATTCTACAGCGCATACCAGGACCGCAGTCCCCAAACATTGTTGTTGTAAAACAAAAAACAAAAACCTGTTGCCATCAAGTCAGTTCTGACTCATAGAGACCCTAAAGCATGGGGTAAAACTGCTCCCACAGAGGATCCAGGGCTGTAATCTTTACAAAAGGAGCTCTGGTAACGTGGTGGTTACAAGATGGGCTGCTAATCCCAAGGTCAGCAATTCGAAACTACTAACCATTCCGTGGGAGAAAGATGAGGCTTTCTGTTCTAGTAAAGATTTGTCACCTTAGCAACCCTATACAGGGTCGCTGTGAGTTGGAACCAACTCCATGACACACCACAACCAATCTTTACAAATCACAATGTCACAACTTTCTCCCTAGCAACAGCTGGTGGGTTTGAACTGCCATCCATCCAGTTAGCAACCAAACTCTTAACCACTGTGCTCCACCCATTGTCTTTGAGTGGATTCTGACTCATAATGACCCCTATATAGAGTTTCTGAGGCTGTAAATCTTATAGGAGCACACAGCCTCATCTGTCTCCCAAGGAGCAGATGGTGGGTTTGAATTGCTGACCTTGCAGTTAACAGCCCAATGCTTTTCCTACCGTGCCACCAATGCTCCTTTACTGTATTACAAGGGCTCCTTATATCTGTAGGTATAATCCCATTTGAGGTATAATCCCACTGTAGGTATAATCCCTTATTCTTTGTTATGCTAAAGAGATCGTATTATTGTAGGATGTGCCTTAACTCAATTGCTTCTGAGATGTTCTTGTTAAGTGCCATCAAGTCAGTTCCAACTCATAAGGACCCTGTATAGGATTTCCAAAGAGCAGCTGGTGAGTTTGAATCACTGACTTTATGGTTCAAACTGAACTTGAAGTCCAGTGCTTTTATCCCACAGTGCCATACCAGGACTTCCTTTTGAAATATAAAGCACAAATTGAGGAAGCAAGCAAGCAAGCACAGATGCAGTGGGAGACAGACTCCACATGATCACCAAGGAATGGGAATAAAAGCTGGAAAGGGACAAAGATCTTCCCCAATTGCCAAAAGCCTTTCCTTAGAGCTTGAAGGTTTCTAGCCTCCTAAACTATGAGAAAATGAATTTATATGTGTTAAAGCCATACTTCACTTGTGATATTTCTGTTATAGCTTCTTGGTGTTGTCAAGTGCCATGAAGTCAATTCTGACTCACAGTGACCCTGTAGGGTTTCCAAGGAGTGGCTGGTAGGTTTGTACCACCAACCTGGAGTTCACAGTCCAATGCTTATTCCATGGCATCACACCAGAAATCTGTTATAGCAGCACTAGATAACTAAGATACTCACCATTTCCCAAAATGTTCCAAAGTGACTTTTGAACCTAAATTACTCAATGATTACGTCACACTTTTAGATCTAATCCTTTAACCATTTATATCACTGATGCAACAAATCATTCTAGGGGAAAAAGATCCAAAATTCAAATATATTTTATTGAGACTCCTTTATTAAGACTTAAGCAGGACAAAGAGACAGAGACAAGTCATCTGGAGGAGGGAAACCATCAGCATGACGCCATTATAGTGGCCAAAGGATTCATTCAGTCACGTGGCTAATTATGTTGTTCTTGTTGCTGTTGTTGCATGCTGTCAAGTCTGTTCTGATTCAGAACAACCCTGAATAGGGTTTCCGAGGAGTGGCTGGTGGGTTTGAACTGCCGACCTTGAGTTTCAAGCCAACCTTGGGGTCCAGCACCATACCAGGACTTTTATAGACAAAAAGAGAAATCTTCACAAAGTCATGATTAGCAACACATCAATCGGTGGCAGGCAGGACTACAGAAGTAGTCCTGGGGCCCTTCAACCACCTGGCTACTAGGTTCTCACCCTAACTTGCAGGTGACAAACATCTGTAAGTCATTAAGGACACACTCAGATAAATGCCCTGAGGGCCAGACTGCCCATCCTTGGATGGGCCCTGGAGTTGTAATCTACTTTCAAACATACTCTGCCTCGGGCAAAGCTGCCACATTGCTGGTTAATAAATGGTCAGACCGAATTCAAATGGCATCTGAATTTATGTCAAGACTCAATATGGTGTAGGACACCCACTGTAGACCTTAGCCTTCCACAAACCAAGTGGAAGAATTTAAGTTCTAATACAATATAAACAGCAAACATTCAGGGAGCTTTATTTGAAGAAAAAAAAAAGTGTCAGAATTCATTATTCCAAACCCTTCTAAGGGCTAGTCATCATTCAAGCATTTTTAAAAGCTACTATCTTTTCATTTTTTATGTCCACATTTCCTGGTTTGATTTCTCTCTGGAGTGTAGAAGTCCTGTAGTACATGTAATAGGAGGGAGTAACCACATTATTCCCTACTAGGGAGTATGTTAAGGAGCTCTGGTAGCGTAGTGATTAGTAGTGATTACAGATCGGGCTGCGAATTGCAAGGTCAGCAGTTTGAAATTACCAGCTGTTCCGCGGGAGAAAGATGAGGCGTTCTGCTTTAGTAAAGATTTACAGTCTCGGAAACACTGTTGCTACCATAAAGATTTACAGCCTCGGAAACCCTGTTGCTCCCGCTCCCGTAAAGATTTACAGCCTCGGAAACCTTGTACAGGATTCACTATGAGTAGGAACCGACTCCACGGCACACAGCCACCAGGAAGTGTGTTGGTGTCCTGGCGTAGCACTGTGGGTTAATGCGCCAGACTGCAAAGTCTCTTTGAACTGTAAGGTCAGCGGTTCAAGTTCATAAGTCGTTCCTCAGAAACCCTATACCAGGTCACTATGGATCCGAACCGACTTGACGACACTTCACAACAACAACAAGGAAGTGTGGTGGCTCCATAACAATTAACAGTGGACTGCAAACCACAAGGTTGTGGCAGTTAATCTGAGCTGGCTGAGAGAACTCTGAGACTCAAGGAAGGCCCAGGTCTCTCCATCTCTCTTGCGTACAGAACTGAAGGCAGAATTGTACTGATTACGCTTATACCCTATAGATGAAAGAATGCTGACCTTTGAAAGATTGTTATGGTCTTTCCTCCTTACTCATTACTCACCCTTACTGCTTATGCATGCAACAAATGTTAATTGTAGAAAAAAAACAAATTGCTGAAACCCAATAAATGGGCTGCTCTACAGCGCCTGTAGGCGCATGGACATCATCCTATCACTTAAAGCATTGTACCTCATGACTGATGTGGATATGTTCTTTTTGACAATGAA
>NW_006408618.1:2950558-2958606 GCF_000296735.1 Chrysochloris asiatica
ACTTACTGATGAAGATCAAAGACCATAGCCTTCCTTATGGATTGCATCTCAATGTAAAGAAAACAAAAATCTTCACCACTGGACCAGTAAACAACATTCTTATCAATGGAGAAAAGATTGAAGTTGTTAAGGACTTCATTCTTCTTGGATCAACCATCAATACTCATGGAAGCAGCAGCCAAAAAATCAAATGACATTAGGTAACTCTGCTGCACAAGACCAAAGTGTTGAAGAGCAAAGATGTCAGCTTAAGGACTAAGTGTGCCTGACCCAAGTCATAGTATTTTCAATAACCTTATATGCATGTGAAAGCTGGACAGTAAATAAGGAAGACCATAAAAGAACTGATGCTTTTGAATTACGGTGTTGGAGAAGAATATTGAAATTACCAAGGCCTGCCAAAAGAACAGATCTGTGTTGGGATCTTGCCTCCTTTTGGGGTCCGAGTTCAGGGCAAGTATACTGGACACATGTTTTGGAACCTCCTATATTCCATAACAAAGTCATTTGAACTACAAAGTCGGTGGTTCAAGCTCACCAGCTGCTCCTTGGAAACCCTATACAGGGTCACTATGGGTCGGAATCAACTCAATGGCACTTAACAACAACAGCAATATTCCATCCTGGAGTCCTGGTGTGGCACTGTGGGTTAATACGCCAGACTGTAAAGCCATTTGAACTGCAAGGTCAGTGGTTCAAGCTCACCAGCTGCTATGGGTCAGAATCAACTTGACGGCACTTTAACAACAACAACAACAACAACAACAACAACAACAACAACAACATATTCCATCCAGTAACTTGGGAGGACCCTGAACCACCTATAACCTCCAATGACACTAAAGTCAGGGGTGGCATATGGCTTCCCCTGGCCTCAAACTTTGTCCAATTCTTACAAGGTAAGGAATATTTAGCAACCTGGCACCGGTTGAATCAAACATGGAGCTTTAATAGCTCAGCACTGCCCTACTGTGTACAATATAATGACTCCTCCAAACAACATGAGCCATTGTATGTAACTTTCTCCCATAAATGGTACACTGGTTCTACTTATTATAATACACCATAGCCTACTGATGCGGTTCATCTAGCCTTCATAAGGGGACCGGGGTTACAGGAAACTTAACATCTGGGTGGAATGAATCCAAACCATACACCCAGAGATGCCCTACTAAATGGGCATCTGGAGAAGAGTTACTTGATCTTCAGTGGCATACCAGCTGATCTTCCAATGTTACCACTCAAAATTTGAATGCCAAATTAACCTTAGAAAATTAGGGACTGAGCGGACTTAATGTCCTAGCAAGTAATCACACCTGATCTTTTGAGACTCCCTTTCATTATAATGCATCCTCTCGATATTGGAATCCTGGTCTAGTATGACCATTACTACATCTTAAATATAACCAAAATGCATTTTCTCCTCTCCGAACTAACAGATGGAGACTAGTCCTTCCTTTCTGTTAGGACCCTTCAACAAGGACATTTTGCACATCGAAATTAGCAGCCTGTACACTGGATTACTAACAACTCTACTGATTCTGTTATGATTTGTACATCACGACCTTTTATATTTGCCATAATAACAAAAACAGAAAACCAAAGTATATTATCACCTGGAATAATGATACCCAAGTCTTTATCACAATTCTCCCCAAAAATACTTTACTCACTCCAAAATATTACTGAAAGCAACATAGCCCAGAGAATCATATTGAAACAAAGAAGTGAAGTTTGGCTGCCTGGAAACATACCCAGAAAATGGGAAAGCACTAACCCATTACAAATTATTACACATGCACTAGAAAAAATTTGTATAGTAAGATTCCTTGGGACGCTCATTGCAGCAATTATTGCAGTGACTACAGCGGCAGCCACTGCCGCCACTGCAGCTGTGGCACTTCATCACTCCATCATTACCAGTAAACAATTACATACATATATGCAAAGTAGGACCACTGACATGAAATCCCAATTAGTTATTGATCAAGAGCTTATGCAGTGGTTAAATACTTTGGAAAATTCAGTCCTCTTCGTAGGGTCTGAAAGGAGAAAAACAAGGAGAAAGACAACAAGCATTGTGGACCCGTCAACAGCTTACCTGTGATGGGCTCTTGTCCCAATATTGTGTAACAGCTCTACCATTTAATCACACAGATTGGGACATGTAGAAACAATATCTTTCTTCAGCCTTTGCCTCCCACCTTAAGACAAATGTTAAACGTCTACAGGAAAAATTAAAGAAACAATTAGTTCAACTCCAAAATGAGGCTTCTAAACAAGGCTCAATGAAGCCTTGTTGTTGTTGTTAAGTGCCGCTGAGTTGGTTCCGACCCATAGCGACCCTGTATAGGGTTTCTGAGGAGCAGATAGCTTTCACTGCCAACCTTGCAGTTCAACTGGCTTTGCAGTCTAGTGCATTAACTCACAGCACAACACAACGGATCCTTAGAATCACTAAATCAAAAAAGATGGTTTTCCAGCCTTAATCTAAAATTTGGGGCCATGGGGAGATTGTTGTTGTTGTTGTTAAGTGCCATCGAGTCGGTTCTGACACATAGCGACCATGTATAGGGTTTCCAAGGAGTGGCTGGTGAGCTTGACTTTTGCAGTCCAGCGCATTAACCCACAGCACCACACCAGGACAGGACTCCATGGGGGGATTATATATACATATATGTACAACAACAACAGGAATCTAATACAGATTTTGACAGTTGAGTCCTGGTATGGCACTATAGGATAAGCACTGAACTGCTAATCACAAGGCTGGTAATTCAAATCCACCAGCCACTCCTCAGAAACCTTGTACATTATATGGTCTCTATGAGTTGCAACAGACTCAATGGCACTTAACAATAACAACAAAGTTCACATTAGCCCCTTTCCCTCTTCTCTTGTTCTGCTAAAAAGGTAGTTAATATGATGACATTTTAAAAATTACACCTTGAAGTCAATTTTTTTTTGGAGAATAAGTTATAGTAGCGTGACAGAATTCTTTTAGAGTAGCTAGACATTTGCTCATTATCTTCCTGCAAGTCCTTGTTCAGTGGAGACCTGGGTAAATATGATTCACACACACACACAACTCTTCACTAGGATCAGAGATGAAACTCAAATCACTTTATGTGAGCCACTACTCTTATGTGCATTCTTTAAACCTAACTTGGCAAGCCCTGAGCCTGGTGAGCTAACCAGAGTTTTTCCCACTGTGAACACCAATCATTTGATACCCTCCCCCATCAGCATTTATCCTCCATGTCATCATAATTACATGTAAATCAGTCTTTACTGTAAAAGCAGGGACCAAATCTCTTCATTGTGTCACCAGGGCTGGCACAGTGCCAAGCACATAGTAGGCAAAGCAAGAGTTATTGCGTAAACTAATATCATCATCCAAATAATAGCTACCATTTCCTGAGCACTTCCTGTGTCTCAAGAGGTCTTTTCCCTATATCATTCCGGAAGCTTTTCTAGACCACCCAATCCAAAGCAGTCCCCTAGTCACTTTCTAGCACAGGCCTCAATTCTTGGGAAAATTCAAGAATTCTCTGATAATGCTCTTGCTTAATTATGTAAGCATTATGTCATCTGTCTAGTGGGAGACTAGAGAGAAAGCTTCATGAGAGTAGGCACTTGCTGTACCTACGCTTGGCACACAGAAAGCACAAAAATGAATTTAAACCTCTCAACCTTCCTGGGTGGGTGAGTGACGTGATTTGTACACCGTAGGTCTCAGGAAGTGAGTTTAAAATTTTATATTTAGATTTCACGGCAAGAATGATGAATAGTTTGTTTACGGTTCACCATGAAGTCTGGGATGGGGAAGGGGTATATAAAGCTAAGTTTTATGGATGCCGTAAATTTTTTGCTGCAATAAGATAGCCACTTCCTCTGACAAAAGGTCCTCCACTTAGTTCAGTCTTGCCACATCTTCTTGCCGAGACAACAGTGATCAAAACTAGGCTAGCTGGGGTGGCTAGGGCTCCGGACGCTCTCACTATTAAGGAGGGCTGGGAGGAAAGGTGACCCGACCTCGCAGTTAGCCGCGAGTAGACGTGCAGGAAAGTCTGTGCGGACTGCGGTTCGGCTCCCGGGGCGGAGCTGTACTCCAAGTGCCTGAGCCTACCCTCCCCCGCGATCTTCTGTCTTGGGATTCCCCCTTCCCTTGGCTTTCCGCTTCTTTTTACCCCAAGGCCCAGGCGCCCTGCAAGGTCAAGCTCTGTGAACCCTCAAGCCACCGGTCGAGACGTCATTCAGCCCCACGCCACGTGAAAGGTGAGCAACGCTAAAGTCCACACGCCGACAGACATCATTTCGCCCGCTCCAGGACCACCGTTCGCGCCAGTAGCTTCTGGGCTCGGCCTCTGCCGGCAGCGACCCCGCCCCCAGATCCCAGCAGGCCACGCCCCCAGTCCCCGCCTTCGCCTCGCCCCGCCTCTCCCCTGGGGGCCCTCACTTATTCTGCAGCTAGCGGGGGCCGCCACTTTCGTCGCCACAACCAGCCGGCTAGAGGTTGCTGCAGCTGCGCTACCTCACCGTCCACGTCACCGCTGCCGCCATGCCCGGAGGTCTGCTTCTTGGGGATGAGGCCCCCAACTTCGAGGCCAATAGCACGGTCGGCCGCATCCGTTTCCACGACTATCTGGGAGACTCGTAAGTGGCCACCGGTTAGCCCGGGCTCACAGGCGCCTTCCCGGTTTCTTCTCCCTTCCCATCCGGCCCCAGCTCTCCCCTCGACCCCCGCCCCCCACCCCTGCACCGGTCCTCGCACGTGCTCCTCGCCGTGTGGCCGAGGCTGCTTTGCTGGGGGAGTTGGGGGCGACCAGCCCTGCCTGCACTTCCCAGCGTGGCCGGGCCGGCACGGGTGCGGAGGGGGAGGGGCGCGTGTCCCGGGAACGGGAGGCTCCGGGGACGCGGAGGAGGGTTAGTGTGCCCTTTAACACGGTTTTGTAAACTGCTATTACATGGTCCAGCGAGGCTGGGGTGGGGGTGGGGGAAGCATCGGCGGTCACTTCCTGGAACACGTGCCCAGGGTAGCACCACCCTGGCCCCCTACGTTCTGGAATTTGCTCCGTGGGGAAGGTTGGTGCCTAAGGCCAGAGTCAGGACAGAGCTAACTGCTGGCCGCAGGTTGAGCGGAGGACACATCATGTTTTCTTTATCAAGGTTCTCACTGCTGCTCTAGTTATTTGCAGGCTACTGGACACAAAATGTAAAAAATTTAAAACCCACTGACTATCAACTAAGTGGCGGAAAAACTTTTATGTCCAGAGCCTCCTCCAGTGGTCAGGATATGGTATCAGCTTTGGGAGGAGCCAAGAACACTGTTTATGTAGGTGTGTCCTTCGTCCTAGAACTTACAACACTTTAAGGGAAGGGCTTTCTGAGGTTGATAAGCTGCAGTAACCTATTCCTGCCGGTGTAGGCCATTGCAGGCTCCTGGACACATGCACCTCCCTGCTTTGAGACCCTTTTGTTTCCCCACTGGTTTGTCCCGCATTGCCTCCTCCCCCTTATTGCTTGTTTCCCTCAGTACAGGGCCTTGCTGTTAATAACCAGGTCACTGGCCTAGGATCTGGCCTGGCAATAATACCATTAACTACTAGAAGAAAATTGGTGCCAGGCTTATTTTACATACCATGAATCAGCATACTTAAGAGTTACTTAGTTAATATTATAGCTCAAGGGTTTCAGTGACTCCGTGATATGGTGTTCTAGGTCTGGCATTACCTCCCCAGTATGTATGCTTTTTATATCCACTATCCAGGGGAAGAGAGCAAGGTGACTGTAGGATAAACACTAGACTGAGCACCACCAGGTCAGCGGTTCAAGCCCGTCTGGAGAAAGATAAGACTTTCTGCTTCTGCAAAGATTTACAGCCTTCAAAATTGTAAACAGTAGTGTTGTAAATCAGAACCTACTCTGCTTAAGAACAATAATCCAGAGGAAAGAAGTTTGTGAAATTAATCAGTGATTGACCAGGGCTGTACAAAGAACCTGAGAGAAATCTTTATACATCAGATCTAACCCAACTCCCCTGGGGGAAAAGTTAAGCTTTATGAAAGAGAGGACTAAGCTCAAAGAAAGTTCAAACATTCAGATCTGGAAGGCAGGAGAAGAGTTCTGAAATACAGACTGTGGCCAGTCTTATATTTGGAATTTATGTAGATCTTAGTACTTCTCAGAACTCCAGAGACTTTCAGAGTGTTTATTCCCATTTATACCTCCTCAACCCCATAAAACACAAAATTCTGCAAGAAGTCCTGGCTTGTATGGATTAAAGGTAAGTATTAACACAAAGCATATTTACTGTAGCAATAATTATAAATTGTTATTAAAAATAGCAATATTGTCACTGTTTAAACCAACCATACTATTTTGATTACTTGTTTATTGCCCTCTGAATCTGTCTCGATTTGATTAGAAGTGATACCTTTTCGTGGACCCAATAGAATGATGAGAAAAATATCTGCATCTATAAACAGAAGTATACTAGTTTACTCTATCCCCAAAAGAAATCGAACCCTTTATATCATTATTGTACATGGCTTTTTGCCTAATATATAATTTTTCCAAATCCGATTCTGTATTTGCATTCTTTCAGTCTCTCAGTTTTTGATATATGCAATATATATATATATAATTTTTTTTTTTTTAAGTTTTTATTGTAAATTGAGTGAAAGTTTACAGGGTAGATTATCAGTTTTACATTCAATAAATCATATACTTTGTTTCATTACAATGATAATAATCCCCTCCATGTACCATTAGTTGACAGTATTTCTCTCTATTCATTTTAGCTCTTTTTTTTTTTTTTCTTTTTTAACATTCAGGCATGTATAATAATTCAAACCACCCAAGGTCACATTCTGCAGTCTGCCTCCTGGTCGCCAGCTCTCAGTCCCTCTCTTTCCATGAATCTAGTCCTCAGCTGCTCCCTCTCTCCATGTCCCCATCTCTGCTTCCTTCTCAGGTGTCGCTCCTTCTCTGGCTAGGGTCCTGCATTCTGCTTGTGCTCTTCTCCCTTGATTGACCCAGGGTCCTCTGTTTCTGGACTATAAGATTGACTACTCCTCCGTTTTTGTTACAGAACTTTTACCTTTACAATTGTGACAGTCCCAATTAGTCATGATAACAATTACTATTGAATCATAAGAATCTTATTGATATATTTTTTTTTCTTTTCTTTTTATTTAAAGTTTTTATTGTGGATTGAGTGAGTGAAAGATTACAGGGCATATCATCAGTTTTACTTTCCACAAATCATATACCTTGTTTCGTTGCAATGATTATAATCCCCTCCATGTACCATCAGTTAACCATATTTCTCTCTGTCCACTTTAGCTTTTAAAAAACAAACAAAAAAAAAAAAGCACTTAGGCATATATAATAATTTACATCTCCAAAGGGGACATTCTGGAAGTCTGCCTCCTGGCCACCAGCTCTTAGTCCATGAATCTTGAGTCCTCAGCCGCACCCCCTCTCCATGCCCCCATCTCTGCCTCCATCTCTGGCGCTGCTGCTTCTCTGGATAAGGTCCGGCATTCTGCTTGTGTGTTTCTCTTTTGATGGTCCTAGGGTCCTCTGTGTCTGGACTGTAAGATTAACCACTCCCCTTTTTTTGTTACAAAACTTCTACCTTTATAGTTGTGACAGTGGCAATTAGTCATGATAACAATTATTCACTATTGAATTTTAACGAATGTTATCCCCATTTCTTTTCACCAGACCCATCTAAACAAGATGACAGCTATTCAGTGGGGACTCTTTCATTCCCCCATACTCTTAAACTAAACTCCCTCTTGAAACCTTGTAAGCCAGTCACTTCGTGCCTTTATTGCCCCCTCATTTTAGGTAGCCAATGTCTAAGTTGCCCGTCCCTATATATCCTGTGAACAGAGCAGATAGCAATGATACTTGATTTGGAGACTCCTACCTCTCTGTTGCTATTTAGAGTAACTACCGCTCTGAGTATAGGTCAGGTTCATCATGAAGATGCATCATCTGTCACTGTAGCTGTTCCAGTCTGCTTGTCCTTTCTAGTG